>NC_091644.1:11469715-11775132 GCF_027580195.1 Bos mutus | reverse complement strand
AAAACACTTAATTTACTGCATTTGACTGTGCACCAGAGCTGCCAATTATCTGACTGTAAATCTCCCCGCTTGGTTATTCGCTTCTTAAGCAGCAGGCCTGGTCCCGTTGCCTCACTTGCAGTTGGGCCTAAGGCCCTTCCTGGGGTTTTAGCCTCGGATTTAGGGTTTTTTCTGTGAAGAGTTGGGTGCTCAGAAGTAGATGGGGATCTATATGGAGCTGGAGCCCTGAGGGCCCTCTGTTCTGTGCTGATTCATGTTGTAAAATATTGAGTGGATTAGCAGTGCCATTTAACCCAATCTGGGTGAGCCATTATGGAGGGAAAAATCTGTGTATTTGAGCAGGAAGGCCCTTGGAGAAAACAATAAATGATTCATTCATTCACTTGTTCATCAAACAGTTGATTAAACAGCCATTCTCCATTGCAAGGAGCTATAGGCTATGCTGCGATGGATGCACACTCTGTGGTGTCTGCCCTCAACGAGTTCACAGTCTAATAGGAAAGACACATGCTGGACATCATCACTTTATGATACAGTAAATCATCTCTTTAATGGTTGACTGTTAAGGAGCTGAAGCACTGGGCCCACTGAGAGGCAATAGCTCTGCTCACTGGTACCAGTGCCAGGGTGGGGAAGATGAGATGCTGAAGCTTTGTACAAGTTCTGTTTGAACTGGGTCTTGATGGGTCAGTAGGAATTTTTCAGGTAGAGAAGGAGAGCAAAGAGCATCCCAGGCAGAGGGAGCAGCATTAGCCAGGGAGGAGCAGGGTATTTTTTTTCAGTGAGGGGGGCATTGTCCAGTCTGGCAGGAGGGGAGAGACCACAGAAGTCGGTGGGAGGGGAGACTGCTTAGAGGTCTCGCCTCCAAGGAGGAGGAGGAGGAGGAGCAGGATTGTCTGTTTAAAAGAGTTTAGATTCTGCCCGGTTTGCAGTTGAACTCCTCTTCTAGCTAAGCAAATGCAAGTCCACGGTTCTGAAATGGCCCTTGTCAGTCGGGAGTGACTGTGAATGCCAAGAAGTTACAGTATGGAGGAGGGTTTCCTGGTATTTTGAGAAGTCAGGAAGCATATGCAAACCACATGCAAATGAGATGCAAGCCAGCACCTGCTCCGCATTGTGCTGTCAGCCGGCTCTGCAGCAGGGAGGGTCCTGTGCATCCCAACAAAGGTGAACAAAAGTAGCTGAGCTACAGGACGCAGCCTGAGGCTCCATAGAAAAATACAGTTGCCCCAAGACTTTCCCTCCAGGAGCCCTTCTATAGAAGGCAGTGTCTCACAGGGAGAGCGAAGGCCCGGAGTTTAGGCCCTAAGAGTGCAGGATGAAGGCCCACGGTTGCCACCCAGAGAGAGCACAGGACTCAGGATTTCCCGGATGTGGTTTCCACTGGGGCCAGGAGATGGGCTGGGAGGCTGGCTTGGGAGGCTGGGTTCTCATCCCCACTGCACGCCCCGCTCCTTTGCACTCCATGTCCCCCTCAGGAAGGGATCAGTGAGATCTACATTGAGTGAGTCAGGGGTCTGTGCTTTTCTGCTGATTGTCCAGCTCTGCGGCCCCTCTGAGCCCCATGGGGTGGGGGTGATCACAGAGACGGGGATGGTATTTCAGGCTGTTTCTCCTCACAAGGGACTTGGGGAGGGGGTAGCCTCCTCCACAGGGCCCTCCTATGCCCCTGAGCTGTGCTGGAGAGCTGCTGTGGGCTTGGGTGCCCAGGACCACTGAGGAATCCTGAGAGGAGTTTTCACTCTGACTCTCTCTTTCCTCAGGGATTCTATCAAGAAACAAGATGACAAGGACCCTTTGCCCACGCCACACCCCCTCCCCTCCACTCCACATGACAAAGGGATGGGGTGGCGAGCAGCACCTGGACCCTGGAAGCTTCCAGGGCTGACTCTTCCCAATCTGCTGTGTTGTTGTTGTTAAGCCATTCAGTCATGTCCAACTCTGCGACCCCATGGACTGCAGCACGTCAGGCTTCCCTGTCCATCACCATCTCCCAGAGCTTGCTCAAACTCATGTCCATTGAGTCAGTGATGCCATCCAGCCATCTCGTCCTCTGTCGCCCCCTTCTCCTGCCTTCAATCTTTCCCAGCATCAGGGTCTTTTCCGATGGGTTTCTGTGTACCTCGAAACCAAAGTAGATATTTCACATAAGAAATTTTCCTGTTGAGAGTCAGCCCGTCTTGATCTGAGCCCCTTTGGAGCAGGGGCTGCTGGACAAACATTTTGGAGAGCCGGGGTGGCATGGATGTCCAGGTCTTCAGAACAGACTGCCCCCTCAGGTCCTGGCACCCCATGGAGGGAGGTTCGCTGCATCTGTGGGTCCTGGGGCGGGGTGTGGGGGCTCTCAGCGGCTCGGGCATGTCGGGACCTCCTGCCTCGTCTTCCCGTCTCCTTTTCTCTCCCCTTGTCTCTCCTTCCTCCTCTCTGTTTACCTCCCTTGCATGCCTGACTCGTTCTCCCATCTGGTTCTTTCTGTGTGCTTTCTCATAGTCTCTTGGTCTGACTTCCTCCTACCTGCCCTCCCTGCCTCTGTCTCCCTGGGGATCGCTGCCTCCACCTCCCTCTCCTTGCCTGGCTCCTGGAAGCCGGCTCCCTTTCCCCTTCTCCACGGTCTTCCACCTCTACACCTCCTCTCTTCTCCCATCTACATCCACCCCCACCTCCCCTCATTCAGCTCCCAGCTCCTGGTGGGCACTTTTAGGGCAAACTGAGGGAAGGTCTCTGATGAGGGTGGGAGGGGCAAGAAAGGAGAAGACAGAGAACCACCGGCCTTCAGCAGGTGGCACTGTTGGGCGACTTTTGCTTGTGAAATCTTTCAGGACTGAAAAAAATGCACTGGAATCTATTGGCATTTGAGAGTCCTTCTCTCTCTTCTTTTTTTTAAATAAAAATAATGACTCTCATTTCCCGGGCATCATTAAACAAGGTGCAGTGTTTGTGTGTGTGCGTGTGGGTGTGTGAACGCAGATGTCTGCACATGAGCTGTAGGGCTGGAGTGTTAGGGGTGTGTGAGCACATGGCCAGCGTGTCCCTGTCCATGTGTACGTGTGTGGTGGAGGTGTGCGTGTAGGACTGTTTGTGTGCAGCTCTGTGACTGTGGGTTTTCAGGGCTCAGTCTGTACCAGTGTTAGTGGTGTCTGTATCTGCGTATCTGTCAGTGTTGGGCCCATGGATCTGTGCTTGTGTGTGTGTGTGTGTAGCTGCGAGTGTGTGAGTGCATAGGTGCATGGGTGGGATTGTGTGGGGATCGCAGGTGATGGATTTGTGTTCTTACACATGCCTCTGGTGGCAGCTTAGCACAGTGGATAAGAGGGAGCCATGGACTCAGGCCTCCGGGTTTAAATTCTGGCTTCACATTTGTAGCTGTGTGATTTTGACTTAGTCACTTAATATCTCTGAGTCTCAGATTCTTCATGTGAAAAATGAGCTGATAATAATACGTCTCTCTCTGGATGACTATGAAGATGAAGTATGAGCACCCCATCAAGGGCCTGGCAGGGTGCCGTCACAGTCTCAGAGCCACGATGCGACAGTGTGAGGGTCAGCAGGCCATGGCCTCCTGCTCTGGCTCCACTGGTTGGCCAGGCTGGACTTGCAGGACCAGAGGCTTGAAATGCTGCTCTCTCCAGGAGCTTAGAGGTCCAGGGTGGGGCAGGGGCCTCCCACAGTTCCCTGAGTCTGTAGGACGGAACCAGGGCTCGATGGACCCCCATGGTGGAGACCCAAGAACTGGAGGGGATGTCAGGGGCCATGACTTCAGCTCCTCATGTGAGGAGGGGAGAGAGCAGCCCAGGGGCCAGGGCCTAGTCAGGGCCAGGCCAGTGTCAGAGGACACTAAGTCAGGCTGATTCCCAGCCTGGGGCCTGAGGGTGGAGAGGCTCCACTCCTAGTAACCTTAGCTCCTTCCTCTTGTCTCTTTTCCTCTTCTTCCTTGTCTATTATAACACTTTCTTACAGCTGGACGTGAAGATGGGGAGACATCTGTTCTGGGTGTCCACTGAGGTGTAATAGTCATCCTCAAACTTAGTGTCTGGGAAAAATTTGTTATCATTGTGCCCGATTGTGGGTTGATGGGGCTCAGCTGGGATTTCCTGGCGTGGCCTGACTGGAGCACACCTGAGAAATGCCCACCTGCCTCCCTCCTGTGCTCAGCTCCTCAGGTCCCTCTCACTGTGGGCAGCGTTCCCTCCTCCTGACCCCTCTGCATGACTTGGGCCTCTCCCAGCAGGGTGGACTCAGGGTAGTTGCACTTTTTACTTGGAGGCTGGCTCCAGGGTACAGAAAACAGAGGTAACTGGGCTAGTTAGGGGCTGTGCCTTGTACCAACCATGCCATTTTCTGTATTTTGCTGGACAAAGCAGGCTTCCTTGGTGGCTCAGTGGTAAAGAATCCACCTGCCAATGCAGGAGACACAGGTTTGGGCCCTCGGCCAGGAAGAGCCCCTGGAGAAGCAGTGGTCGCCCACTCCAGTATTCTTGCCTGGGAAATCCCATGGACAGAGGAGCCTGGTGACCTACAATAGATTGGGTCACAAAAGAAGTAGGACACAACTTAGCAACTAAATGACAGCAATTGAATAAAGCAGTTGTGGGCCCACCCAAATTAAAGAGGGCAGAGAAACAGAAGCCACTTCTCTATGGAAGAGAGCAAAGTGGTATTCCCAGGGAGCCTGGGGGCAGGTGATGGCGGCATGGGCATCTTTGCAAATGCAACCCCCCGCAGCATCGTCGTGATGCTGTAAGAGGACGACCTCCAGAGCATTCCTCTCTGTCACTGCACCCAGCTCTCTGAGCGGCAGGGCTCCCCTGGCCTCCTTTCTCCCTGTGTGATCTCGGGCAGCTTGCTTCACTCCCCAGCATCTCACTCGGCACATTTGTAAAGCAGGAGGATGGTACTAGAGCCCGCCCCAGCCAGCTTGCAGCATACCGCCGGGTGCATAGCGAGGCCTCAGAGGTGTCCCTGTTACTGTCTTCATCCTTGCCTGCCCTTCAGCTGAGGAAATGGAGGCTCAGGGAAGTTAAGGGGTTGCCCAGAGCTGCACAGCTTGGAAATGCCCGAGCCGGTCCTGGAATGCCAGCATTGTCCGTCTAAACTCCATGCTGTTCTCTGGAGGCTTCGTGCTGCTGAGAGAGAGCTCAGAGGGGCTAGGGAGCAGGGAAAAAATGGAAGACTAGGCGCTGAGGGAGTCGTTGTCCTGTCTCAAGTTCTAGGTCATGTCAACATCCAGACTCACAGGCTGTCTCCTGATTCATCGCTGACTCTTCTGTCCCAAGGCCCCCATTTTGATTCTGGCCCCTACTCCTGGGAGCAGTGGTGGGACCAGCTCCTGATTCCTCCCAATGGGGAGTCATTTCACAGCTTCCCCAACTCCCCTCCCACCCGGGCCCCCGGGTCCTCCCAGCTGCCCAGGGGGAAACTGAGGCCTGGAGAGGTCACGCGGCTCCCCCAAGTGCCCCAGGGCTGGGGTGCTGCAGCTCCAATTCCCCTGGGCATTTGCCCGCTGCCCCTGCTCTCTCACCTCCCTCCAGCAGGCCTGCATGAGCCTCCCGACCTGCATCCCGAGATGATGGTACCCTTACGTTCCCGGCTCTCCAAGCCCTGCCATGTTTCCTGACTGTGCTTGCTGGAGCTCTATTCCCACGAGAAGCTCCGTGACGAAGTGTCTGTGGTCAGATGATCTGGGAGACGTGGCTCCCCTCATCCCTGCCTTCTCAGGGACCCACCCTGTGTGTCGCAGTGAAAGGGCCCCTGAGGACCCCCAGAAAAGAAACGGGTTCACTTTGTCTTAAGCCAAGGTTTTGCCAAATTTAATCAGAGCGCCGCCCCTCCTGGTTCCACGCACACACCTTCTTCTGTTTCACAAAGTCACTTTTTAACACCTGTTTTCAGAATACTTTTTAACAAATGTGGCCTAAGCAATAAAGCCCAAATGTCTGGCTTTGGTGTTGAAAGGAAGAGTGGTATAGCAGTCTTCAATCCCATTTTCAGTTTTCTGTCTCTTGGATTTCAAAGAATCCTTCTCCCTGGCATTCCCTGGTCCACACAGGACCGGTGGCCTCTCCTCTCCCTGTTTGCACTCAGACCTCTCCCTTCATTCCTTCAGGGACACCCCCAGCCAGGGGTCACCTCCCTGGGTGGGCTGTGATGGCCGTGTCTCCCTCTGCGGTGGGTTGCATATTACATGAGCTGCCCTTTCATGCACCAGTCTTGAGCCCGGAACTAAACACAAGCTCTTTGCAGACACAGGCCTGCGTCTCAGGCCTGCGTGTCTCCTGACACCCTCCCTGACCCAGCACAGTTCGGTCTTGTGGTTGGGTTGGTGGGCAGTGGGCCCTGGGAAAGCTCAGGAGGAAAAGGGATTTTGATATCTTGCAACCGGCTGACATGCTGGAGTTTCACCCTGAGGTGACGAGGTACCTGTGACCTACTCTTGGCTTTGGTGTCAGAGTCTCCCAGGGACCTGTGACTCACTCTTGGCCTTGGTGTTACAGTCCCAGGCACTCAGGACAGTAGACGTCCCCGGACTGTACATCTGCCCCATATTCAACTTGAGTTGAACTTGGAACCAGCACTCCCCTACTTATTTCTCCCTGGGAGACAGAGGAGCAATAGAACGGCTTCAGCTGGAGCAGCAGAGACCTCACTAGACTTGGAGTGGCTTTCCAACTAGTGATGGATTAGAGTTCGGGGACAGGTCTTAGGCTTGGGAGATCTTCTCTGTCATCCTTAAGAACTGCACCCCTTCTGGTGAAGAAACAGATGACCTCTTTGGGGGTTTTCATCCCTGGGGTTTCCAGGTTGCCAGCTCCCTGGGTCCTTGGAGCCCTAGGGGACGAAGGAGTTATGCGCCCCGGGGGAATGAGGGTGGAGAGGAGAGCATCGTGAGGAGGGGTCTGTGCAGCAGGGCCCCGTCCTGACCAGATGATGGGAGGCTGTCGTGCCAAGCCAGTCCCTAGCGGCTCTCAGAGCCACTCTGGGGCCGCCCCCCACTCATGTGCTGCAGTTATTTTTAGTGCTGGGATGTGCAGAACATGCCACAGAGAAATAGAGTGGAAAATCTGACACTCAGAGCCCTGCTTTGAGGGAGGAACTGCTCCTCCAGCCGGGCATCGTTCAAGTGTCTGGTTTGCACCTATCATGTTTCTCCATGCTGGAGAAGGCGATGGCACCCCACTCCAGTACTCTTGCCTGGAGAATCCCACGGACGGAGGAGCCTGGAAGGCTGCAGTCCATGGGGTCGCTAGGAGTCGGACACGACTGAGCGACCTCACTTTCACTTTTCACTTTCCTGCATTGGAGGAGGAAATGGCAACCCACTCCAGTGTTCTTGCCTGGAGAATCCCAGGGATGGGGGAGCCCAGTGGGCTGCCGTCTCTGGGGTCGCACAGAGTCGGACATGACTGACGTGACTTAGCAGCAGCAGCAGCAGCGTTTCTCCATGCAGTCTGACTTCAAATTCTGTGGACTCTCCGGAAGTGGCCGACAGCCTCGGGGGAGGGGTCCTGGGTCCTGGGATTTGGGGGTCCTGGGATTCTGGTCAGGCTCTTCTTCCCTCTGCCTATGATTGAAATGGTGACCTGCATAGAAGTATGGGTCCTACACCAGAAGAGCCCAGCTGTCCTCTCCTGGGGCCTCCCAGCTGCAATGTGGAGAAGGCAGGGTGGGTCTTAGGACTCCTGTTAGGTAGGGGATGAAACTGAGGCTCAGAGAGGATGTTGTGGGGCTCAAGGTTGCACAGAGAGGGAAGAACAGCGCTGGCCCTTAGGGGAGCCCACACCTCGGTCCTTGGAGAGTCCATTGCAGCATGTGATGTCTAGGACGCCTGGAATCGAAGTCCAAAATGGTGTGGGAGTGGCGCGAGCAAAGCAGCAGCGGACACAAACCTTGTTCAGGGGCAGGGACAGCATTCCCTGCTGGAGGCTTGTGTGGCATGTAGATATTTAATTAAACATTACTTCAGTTTTTTTTTTTCCCTCTTATTACGAAAACATGCATGCTCTTTGTAGAAAATTTAAAAATACAGATAAGCAAACAGAAGGAAATTAAAAACACCCCTAATCCCAACACAAAGATAAACCCTGTAAATATTTTGGTATTTTGGTGGATAGACAGCCAGGCTTTCCTTTTTTTCTTCTTTAAAACGTTTTCATTTATTTTTAATTACACATAAGATATAGGAATGCATTCTTGTTGGAAACATTCACAAAATACAGACCAAACTAACCCCCTCCCCTCTCTCCCTCTTCTCTTCCAGCAGAGGTAACCGCAGTTACAATGTTGATGTATATCGCTCCTGATCTTTCCCTAAGTGTACACACACATTTATATCAGTACATAGAGAGATACATGGTTTTATTTTTAGTGTGTTCAGATGGTTTTTTTTTTCTTCAACAAGAATGGTATCACACTGTATATATTGTTCTGTACTTTTATTTTGTCACCTAACTATTAGTCTTGGAGTTTTCTCCATGTCAGTGCTTATAGCTCCAACTCGTTCATTCTAACTACTCGGTAAAAAATCCTTGGCACAGATACATCAGAGTTTATTTAGCCATCCCCCTGGTGATGCGCTGTTAGATTGCTTCCACGTTTCTTTCTTTCTTTTTTTTTTGCTATTGCAGGGCTGTTTTCCATGCTCTTGAACATGCCTCCTTGGGTGAGAATGTCTTTCTAAGATCAAAGCTGAGAAGAGAAATTGCTGGTCATTTTCTTTTCACACATATTAAGAAGATGGGAGCATCTTGGAGCAACTGCCATCAGAACTTGGCTTCTTCACTTCTCTATGTTAATAAACAGGCAGCTGTGATAAGCATTTCCCAAAGTCTGCTCTGGATGACCCTGACATTGAGTGAGACACAATAGGGGTGCCTGGGGAGGGAAAAACCATGCAGGTGTGCAGCCGAGCTCTTCACTCCTGCACATTAGCATGTCAGGAGGCCTCCTGAAGTCAAGAAACACGCTTCTCTTCATTTAACCTGGCTTCTCCCATTTGAGGGCTGTGGCGGAGGAAATATTGATTGTAGCAGACAGTGGCCAGGCTCTGCCCACATCCCCATGGCTCTGCCACTTCAGCACATGGCTGGTCTTCCTTCTACCGGCTGGCACCTGAATTCTGTGTTCTGAGGACTTTCTCTTGCTGTAGGAGACTGCTCGGCTGCCCTGTGGCAGCAGGAAGTGCTGAAGAATCAACGCTCTTGTCTCCTGCCTTTGACAGCTCTCTGTCAATGACTGAAGGGAGTCAGTGTATAAATGCCCCAGCTCCCTCACCCTCTGGGCAGGACAACTCTGAGGCAAATGTTTTAAGTTGGTCCCAGAGTTTACCTAGAGGAATTAGGCTGCAGCTGCCCACCGTGGTGGCTGGTTTGAAAACACCCCTGTCATTATTGCCTTCCTTCATGTCTCACCTCCTCATTGCCTTACCTTCACCTCCCACACACTTACATGTACCTGCATTCGAGTCCTCGGTCTGCTCCAGGGAGACCCGTAGCTAAGATTCTGATGGGTTGATTACTTGTTAATGGCATCATGTGAATGTCCCAAGTATTTCTTCAATCCACCCTGCATTGTTGGACGTAAAGGTTATTTCTAAAAATTTTTTTGCTATTATAAACAGTCGCCTGATCGTCATCCTTGAAGCTCACTAGCTGTGCACATTCTGTTTTTAAAAGAATATTCGTTTCTTTTTGGCTGTGCTGGGTCTTTGTGGCTGTGTGGGCTTCTCTAGTTGCTTTGAGTGGGGACTGCTCTCTAGCTGCAGTGTGCAGGCTTCTGTTGTGGAGCGTGGGCTCTAGGGTGCGCAGGCTTCAGTAGTCTCCACATATGGGCTCAGTAGTTGAGGCTCCTGGGCTCTAGAGCTCAATGGTTGTGTCCCACAGGCTTAGTTGCTCTGTGGCGTGTGGGATCCTCCCTGAGCAGGAATTGAACCCGTGTCTCCTGAATTGGCAGGCAGATTCTTTACCACTGAGCCACCAGGAAAGCCCTTGTCTTTCTTAATTATTTTTTAGGGATTGTTCCTGGACATAAAGACATTGGTTCAAAGGCGCACATTTTTCTAAGGCTTTGGGAGGTAGTGGCATCTGCATCCTCCCCTTCTTATCTTGCTCGAAATACCAAGTAGCAGCCCACAGAGGGCCCAGTGGGGCCAGCCTGGGTATGCTCAGGGGCTCTGGAGGTCAGTGAAGATCTGTCAGGACTGGAAAGGCTGGCTAGAGGAGGAGCCTGGCAGGATCCAGGGAGACAACCACATATTCGCCTGGGAGTTCACAGTAAGGGGTCTGGAGCTTGGCGATTAAGGTGCCTCTTCCCAAGTTCTTGTTCAAAACCTTTCTTATCCTGTAAGGCCTAGCTGAATCTCCATATCCTCCAGGAAGCCTTCCTTGATATCTCCAGCTCTTTGAACCTCTCCCGGAGGCTGCACACAATTCAATACTAATCTTATAAGATCCAAGCCTCATCCTGTGGGTAGAGGTTCTGTCTGAGAGTCAGTGTCAGGCACAGGACAGAGTTACATGCTTGGGGTTTAGTAACTGCTGCGGTAAGAGCCCTGGCTTGGGAACCAGGGAGCTCTAACGCGAATCCCACCTTTGCTGTTGACCTTGGGTGTGGGCATGTGGCCTCAGGGCAGAGGCCCTCAGCTGGGCTTGAGTGGGAATGAGGACAACATGGACCCACTCTCTCCCTCCCCAGCCTGTGGTTTTGCCCCTTTCTAGGGAGTCCCTATGCCGGGAGCCCCAGGGACTGGGCTGTCTGCGTTCTGCATGGGCTGCGGATATCTGGGCGCCTTTCTTTTATCCTTCCATGGGCACGTTTCCGGAGACAAATATACCCTCCATTCCCAGCCCCTCGATCTGTCTAAACACAATTTGACATGCGTTGCTATTAGCTTAGCACCTTATCAAATAATGCGGCCTGATAGAGATAAAAGGTTTTACAACCCTTGCTGCCTTTGTTTCTGCCTGCATTCACCCGCCGAGACAGCTAATAATTACCACCAAAGACAAAGAGAAATCTATACGCTCAGCGTCGAGGTTCCCGTGTGCATGTTAAGCAGCAGCTTGAGGAAAAAGAGCAAGGAGGAGATGGCCCCAGTGCAGGCTGTGCAGCCCAGATGGGGCCTGGCTCCCTACTGGGTGCCAGGGCTGCAGGTGGAGAGAATGGTGGGCGTGGGTGCCACGGCCCCGCTGTGGACAAGTCAAGTCCTGGTTAGGTGGGATGGGGGTGGAGCAAAGAGTGAGGAAGGGGACACAGATGTAGGGGACATGGCCCCACTCACGGATGCTGGGGATCTGGGACCCTGCCTCTGCTACTGGATTACGCTGTGACCTTGGGTAAATCTCTTGCCCTGTGTGGGCCTCAGCCTCTGTTTCTGTAAATGGGACTCTTTAGGCAGCCTGGTGGGGAGCCTGGAGACCTTGGTTCTCAGATCAGCTTGTTGACAGGCAGGGGATGCTATTCTGGGCCTCTGTTTCTCCATCTGGAAAATGAGAGTCTGACTGGGATGATGGCTACATACATTTCAGGACTTGGTCCCAGGCAGGGGATGACACAGCTGGCATCTCCCCGAGCATCTATTTCATGGCCAGGCCAAACTGGCACACTGACTGTGGGGACTGGAGATGGAGGGGACATAGGCTTTGAACCCAGAAGCTTTTCCAGGGAGGTAGTCTTCATCCCAGAACCAATAAACACAGAAAGGGAAATGAGAGCTTGGAGTTGGGGGGCTCACTGCAAATTAAAGTAGTCTGAGGTGACTTCCTGGAAGAGGAGAGCATGGGTATTCTCAAGGGTGATGGAGTGGACCACTGAATGGGGGTGCCTGCTGCCAGAGCAGTGGTATGGGATGAATGTTTATTGGGCCTTTGGGAGTTGACTGGTTATGGAACCAGAGCCCTATGAATGGGATTAATATCTTAAAAAAGAGACCCCAGAGAGCTCCATTACCGCTTCCACCATGCAAAGATTTAGGGAGCAGACTGCTGTCTATGAACCAGGAAGCAGGGTCTCACTAGATGCTGAATGTGCTATGTCTGGATCTTGGACTTCCCAAGTCTCCCAGAGCTGTGAGAAACGAAAGTCATTTACAAAGCACAAAGCCTGTGGTATTTCATTACAGCAGCTCCAATGGACTGAGACAAGCAGCAACAGGATCACAAACAAGGTGGGATGCAGGGATTGCCAGTCTCGGATAAAGTGGTCTGGACTTCAGCACCTGTAGGTACCAGTCGCTCACCAGTGAACAAGGCTTATCCATGGAGCTCAGGACTGAAGAGGTACCTTGATTCTCTGTTCCTCGTAGCTGGCCAGGGCTGTGAGGGTGAATAGAGCCAGTGCTGTGCTGGTAAATGTTTAACAACAGATCTCTGGGGGTAAAAATACTTTGATTTGTATAATTTTCCAGTTTCCCTGGTGTAACTACTCCCATCATGGCTGATTTCAAGCTAGCAGTGTTATATCACTGATCGTGGAGTTGGGAAGAGCTACACAAAGTCTCTTATGATTGGGTATGAGCTTGGTCTGGCACATCACTGGTCAGAGCCCCATTTCAGCCCAGATGAAGTCAGATCGGAGATTCATGGTATGTCAAGGCTCAAGCAGCAAGGGATGGTAAGTAGCACACATGCCACCTCTGCTCCCACCTTTGCCTACAGCAGACATCACTAATCAATCATGTCTCTGCACAGACCCCAGGTTCTTGTCATCAGAATGCTCCAGGCAGCCACTACCAATTGATTAGGATTGGTTGTAAAATAATAGCTCCTTGCTGTTGATGATCTAGACTGACTGCCTCAATGTACAGATGGGGAAACTGAGGCCCAGATAGGGGAGGTCACCTAAAAAGTTTTGATAAGCTGAAGCTGGAAGCCCAGCGATCCATCTCCCAAGCCTGCACCCTCCTGCTCACTCTCGTCTCTCCCTGTAAGAGCAGCAACAGGGGCCAAAGGAACCTTGTTGCTGAAAGAGGTGGCTTTGGGCCTGAACTGTGCAGGTCTCTTCCCTGAAGCTCCTATCTTGAAAGCAGGGATGAATCATGAAGTCTCATTACAAAAACCCCTTGGCAGCCAATTGCCCTTTTGCTCTGTGCGCTGCCTTGGTGTATGTGTGTAAAAGCGGATGAGCGTGAGTGTGCATGCAGACTTACATAACTCTGCACACACAAATGGACACGTTTGCATCTCCTATCACTGGTGACAAGCTTGGGGCCCTCCCCGGAGAGCGGCAGGCCCTCCAGAGTGCGCTTGTCTGTCTCTCAGATTTACAGGAGGAGCCAGGCACTGAGTCATGATTTATCCTGAGATGGGCTCTGGGCCAGCCTGCTCATGGCTGTGGAGCGTCTGGCTGGCTCTCTCTCTTTCCTTCCCCTTTCTTCTTGGCATCTTTACATAGGTAGCTACCCTCAGACACCATTCCTCTGTGAAGCCCTTCCTGGGCCCAGACGCCGGCTGTCTCCTGTACCTCCTGCTCACCTCCGGCTTCCCACCCATCACCCTGAGCCTGGGACTCTTTGCTTTTGTGCCTGTCTCCCTCCTGGACTGGGAGCTCCTAGGAGGCAGGACCGTCCGCCACTGTTGAGTGAACCCCAGGGCCCTGTTTCACTCTCTCTTCCCCGTGCCTCTTTCCGTAGTTGTCCTCGTCTTCCTGCGATTTTGTATCCAGGACTGTCAGGGCCGGGAAGAGGCCTGGGGGCCTAGCAGTCATTCTTGCTCATTGTTAGGCGGTGCACGCTCTTGTGGCCGAGTGTGTTTTTTTTGGGCCTTGCTCAGAAGAGTGGGCTGTGCTCAGTGTCCCTGTCACAGCACTGCCCTTCCTAACTGCTGACGCAGCTCTGCCCTGGACCTGTCTTTGTCCTTTATCTGCCCTGAGAACATGCGGCCTCAGTTGGCTCCCCCTCTGTGTGAGTCCTGTCTCTAGGGGTGGGGACATCACCTATATCCTGGACAGCATCAAAGCAGGCCCTGAGCTGCCCGAAGGCCAGCTGTCCTTCTCCACGGGAGAAAGGGGAGGAGCTTTGCCCTTGCCCATGGGCAGAAAATGGGTATTTACTGAGTACCAGCTGTGTACTTAGTTATTACTATGCCAGATCCTTTAATGCTTTATTTCATTTTCCCAATAGTGGGGTGATGTGATATTATATTCCCATTTCAAAGATGAGAAACCAAAGTTACCTTTGTCTTACACAGACTTACCCAAGGTTATAAGTAGGAAGGGGCGGGGCTGGGGAACCTCAGTCTGGGTCCTTCTGTGTCTGTGATGCCTTCATAGCTAGAGAGTGGGGACTTACCCTGGTGGTCCAGTGGTTAAGACTTAGCCTTCCAATGTAGGGGGTGAACATTCAATCCCTGGCTAGGGAGCTAAGCTCCCACATCCCTCATGGCCAAAACAAAGCAAAAGCAATATGTAAGACTTAACACTAAAAAAAAAAGAGAAAGTGATGAAGTTGAAGAGTGAACCTGACCACCTTAGAACTCATTTTCTTGGGTGAGTCTGGGAGCCCATTTGTGAGTACAAAGGATTGACAAGGCCCAGGGGAACTCTACGATTTTCTGTTCCCCAGACTGAGCACTTAGAAGCCAGGGAATTACTCACTCTCTTCTAAGACCTGGGACCCATGTGGCAACCTTGTATAGACATCCATCACCTCCGCTCCAGAACCAGATGTGATCTTGGGAACTTCTTGTTTACACCCCCATTTTGCAGAGGAGAAGACTGAGGCTGGAATAGAGAATTGCCTCAGATTCCTCCTGAGGAGTAGCCAGGATGAAGATGGCTGCTCTCTACCCCTGAGCAGCCCTCACAGGCCTGAAGACCTGTCTAGGACATGTCACAGGCCCTCAGACCTAGACAGGACTGAGGGAGGTGTTCATTAGTCAGTAGATGAATCTTTCTGGAAATACTACAGGCTGGTGTTTAAATGGTAAGCCCCCTGAGATCTGAGCTCATCTTGTACCTCGTTGCACCTGCAGAAAGCCACACCTGGCACTGTGCCTGGCCTGGCACTCAGTAAGGCAACAAGAAGGGGCCTGGAGTCCCTGAGCCAGGGAGTGTCAGATCGCTGCACTCCTCCTCCAGTGCTACTTCTATGGCCTCCCTCTAGAATAAGCAGGAAACACACAGGCTACAAGGTCTCCATGACTCTGGAGAGAGTTTGGATGTGGGGCTACAGAATTCTAGAATCCTAAAGTCCCTGTCTCTTGGAGACCCTCCTGCTCCTGGCACAAATTCTTACTCAGCCTTAATTTGAATACTTCCAGTGGTGGGGAGCTCACTCCTCCCTGCTGCTGGCCATACCACTTAATGCCAAGTTCTCTTTCCTTCCTCTGATAACCATCACTCCGGACTCAGGGCCACTTGGGTTCCTGCTGACCGAGCTCCGAGACCATTTCTTGGCTGGTGGTGGCTGGTTCTCTGGCTGTGACTTTCCTCCCTGTTGCAGATCCCAGCCTGCCTAGCTTGAGGGTCAGGGAGATCAAGTCTGACTTGTCGCCTTTCCTCTCATCTTGTGACCTTGGACATGATACCTAGTTTCTCTGAGCCTTTGATTTCCTCCTTTGTAAAATGATGATAGCTTTATTGGATTGTTGAGAAGATTAAGTGAGAAAAGTCCTGCAAAATGCTTAGCCTGGTAGTTGGCAACGAGTAAGAACTCAATACATGCTAGGTAGTATTATTATGACCTCCTAATTTGTGAGCCAGGGGTGGTAACACCTGCCTTGTGGAGTCATCTTGAGGATTACCACAAAAGTGCTGAGCACAGATTTTGACTCAGAGTGAAGCTGGCCTCATAGTGACAGTCGTACCTTGTCGCGCATGTTACCATCACAAAGAGAGGGTCCTGCCAAAGACGTGTGTGAGAAACAAACACCCAGGCACCACTTTCTTGAGGCACATATCAGAGATTGACCCAAGCCCCTTTAATTAAAAACTTTGAGTTTCTTTCTTTCTTTTTCTTTTTCATCCTCATCCCAGTTGGGATGCTTTCATCTAACAGAAGAACCAAGTAAGATGGCTTGAAGGATAGATTTATTTTTGCACATTACAAAAATAGTGGAGTGGTGGCAGACTCTACTATAATCAGAAAGAGTTTAGAGCCCAAAGCTAGGCTGCGTACGGAAGAATAATTGCTAGATTTATGACCTTGAGGCAGTTACTTAACCTTTCTGCACCTCGGTTTTCATATCTGCAAATGGCACTACCAATAACTCCTTCCTTCCTGGGCTTTTGTGAGGATTAAATGGGTTAACAAATGCAAAGTGATTAGAACAGCGCCTGGCACAACTTAAGTGGTACATTAGCATTGACCATTATTTATGGCCGAGCAAGGACGATCCTGAGGCTCCTCAATGTGGGGACTCAGCGATACGCGCAGGCACTGGGTTTTTCCATTATCTGCTCTGCGGTTGTCACTCTGTGTTTTTTTCCATCGTCACTCTGCCTCTGACTTTGTCCTCAGGCTTGTGCCCTCATGGTGCAAGACGGCTGCAGTTGCATCAAACATTACTCCTCATACAACACTGTCCAAAGCTACCAGAAGACAGAATATCTTTTTTGCCTTTTTTTTAAGAGAGAAGAAAGTTTTCCCAAATGACATCTTTCTTGACATTTCTTCAGCTGGAAATGGATCAAATGTGTAAACGCACCACTTCAGGAAGAGGAGAATGGAGTTATTATGATTGGCTCGGCCTAACCCAGATTCTGCTTTCTAAGCCACTCATTCTTGGACCAGCTGGGGATCTATAGGGATAAAGGAAGGAATGGAATGATGAACCAGCCAACAGTGTCTGACTCAGGGTAACAGATATGGGGACAGAGCAGTGTGGCAAAGGCCCTGCCATCATGCCGGGGTCAGCTTTGCAGGCCCTGAGATAATTTTTTGGCTACTCCTGAAAGCCTGTCTGAATTGGTGGCGGCTGCCACCAGGGCTGCCAAGGGCAGTAGTGGAGAAAGAGCAGACCCAGGGCCAAGCAAAGGCCTTGTCTGCAATCACTCACAATAATAGCAACTTCCGTTTATTCAATAGTAAGTTTCATTTATCCAGTCTTACCTTCTTCTCTCCCCCGTAACCTGAGTAGCAAGTACTATTTTGATTTTCACTGGCAGATGAGAAAACCGAGGCAGAGAGAGGAGAAGTGACATGCTTCTCCCGAGATACTTCCGAGGCCCACCCATAAGCCTCTGGTCCCTCCTGGAGGTCGCCTGCAGCCTTGGTGGAGAGTGGTTGTTATGTGTCAGTTGCTTCCTGCATCAAGCTACCTACATCCTGGGCATGCCAGGAAGTTAATTTTGCCCGGTGACAATGCTCAAAAGGTGGTGGGTAAAAACCCGAGCTTCCTTGGCCCTCAGGGGGCAATTCTGAGCTGTCTTCTATAGTCTCTTGAGGTGTGTACGACAGTCGTTAGCTTGCTTACAAAGACACATGTATACGCCTTTGGTCTCTTCCTCACGTTTTCCCACTCCCTCACCTGGACTCCTCAGGATCACCTCTCACAAAACTTGAGCTCAGGGACTGCTTTATATACGTAACCTGAACAAAGAGCCTTGTCTCAAGTTGCAGAGTGAGTCAGTGATGAGCTGGGAGACATACCGGGCCAGCCCTAAGCCTGAGCTCATGACCACTGACCATCTTCCTGTCAGCAGAAGGATCAAGAGAGAAACAGGAGATGGCAACCTCAAACCCCAAACCCCAGCCGTCTTCAACTAGTCCCGCGCCAACGGTGGAGCGATCGGCTGGCGCAGTAGCCGAACCTGCTGCTTCCTGCAGGCCTGCTGGGCTCTGATCACCTACCTCAGGGGCTCATAAACCGCCTGATGGGATGGGACCAGTGACCTGTGAACCGAATCTGAGGAACAATTCGGCCTTCCCCAGCCGGCTTCAAAGGAGCGATTACGGACCATCCAGGAAATAATACATTTCATGGAAAAGACCGTAATTATGGAGCATTGAGTAAATAATACGTGCTTTTAAAAAGTCTGCAATTATGTATTTATCCTATCTGTAATTAGGGAATTTTTAAAGGGTACATTATAGGTAATTTAAAAATAAAATAATGACACCACTCAAAACAAACAGCCCCAAACAAAGACAATTCAGGCCACCCCAAACTCAGCTGACTGATGATTTCAGAGAGTCACTGTCCTCAGCTTCATGGAAACCAGATGGCCCGTGTTCGGCTTGGGTGTGTGAGGTGAGCTTGACCCCAACCTTGTCTAGAAGTTCACTCATGCTCAAATTCTCTCCTTGACTAGCCTCTCCTTCACAGCCTTAATCCTCAGAGATTTCTTCTTCTTGTGACACAGCTGACAAGTGACTGGTGAGCACTGGCAGCTTCTCTTGCCTTGATTCTTCCAGAAACTTCGAAACCTGGCTGTCCAATATGGTAGCCACTAGCCTCTAAGTGAAAGTGAAAGTGTTCGTCACTCAGTCATGTCTGACTCTTTGCAACCCCATGAACTGTAGCCCACCGGGCCCCTCTGTCCATGGAATTCTCCAGGCAAGAATATTGTAGTGGGTTGCCATTGCCTTCTCTAGGGGATCTTCCCCAGCCAGGGATCAAACCTGAGTCTCCTGCATTGCAGGCAGACTCTTTACTGTCTGAGCCACCAGGGGAGATACTAAGTGGTGTGGCTATTTAAATATGAATGAATGAAAACAGGGATTTTCCTGGCAATCTAGTGGCTTAGACTCCACGCTTCCACTGCAGGGGGCATGGTTTTGATTCCTGGTTGGGGAACTGAGATCGTCCATGCTGCATGGCATGGCACCCCCTGAAAATAAATAAATAGACAAAGGAACCAATCAAAACAACATTTTAAACAGTCAGTTCCTCAGGATACTAGGCACATTTCAAGTGCCCTAGAACCACACATACCGTTGGTGGTTACCATGCTGGGCTGTACAGATACAGAGTATCTTTACTGCAGAAACAGTGGAAAGCATTGCTTCTCTGGCACAGACCTGGTCTTGACCATCACAGCAAAAGGAAATGGGTTTCCTTTTGTTTGGAAGTCTGGAAGTTTGGGATCGAGCTTTGTTCGAAGTTTCCTTTGTTTGGAAGTTTCCTCCTCACTGGTCTGCCCGGTTAACGCAACTGTATTTGTCCTTGGGCCACTTGGGCGTCCCCAGTGATCATCACTCCCTTGCTCTTCTCTTGTGTTTCTGACACTCTTTAGCCTGTGTTGTTTTCACTCCAGTCTCCCCTAGCCCTGGTGAGCCCTGTTTCATTCATTTCATGGCCCCTAATCACAGGCCATGATCTAGAGTGTTGGTGGAGAAGTCCTAGCTCAAAACTGCTGTGAAAGCCTTTCTCCCTTCCTCATCCGCCTTGTTCCCCAGCTCAGTGTCTGTCTTATCACTCTTGGGCACATCAAAGACAAGCTGAAGGGAGTTACCTGGTGGTCCAGTGGGTAAGAATCGGTGCTTTCACTACTGCGGACCCAGGTTCAACCCCTGGTCGAGGAGCTAAGATCCTGAAAGCTGTGTGATGCAACCAAACACAACACAAACAAACTTGAAGGCAGCGTGTCCTGAGAGGCGGTGACCCTCCTGCCCACACTGCCCGTGTGTAACTCTTGTTATTCAGCACTTGTCATTGCCTGGCTATAGGGAGTGGGTAAGTATGGGCCTCTAAGGGGTAGGCATATCCAGGCAGGACGCCAGGGCGCCCGGGCCCTGACTGGTGCCTTTTTCCTGTGGAGATGAGGCTCAGAAGCCTTATCTGGGAGCAGGGAGTCGGGCAGCTCCTGGCAGATGGGATGGGGTGGCAAGGACACCAGGTGGGCAGTCAGGACATGGCCAAGGTGGGCAGATCAGCAGGTGTATGGATGGGACACCTGGAAACAAGTTCCCAGCAGCAGAACCTCCCTCTCCTGGTCTTGCGGCCCTTGATTTTCTCAGTGGAGCTTTTTGGAAAGTTATGTTGGTGTTGGTGGTGGTAAGGAAGGCCTAGGTGGTTGTGGTGGTGGCAGTGGGAACTGAGGTCAGACCCCACCCCCAGGAAGTTAGGGCTCAAGGTGATCATGTCTGCATGCCCTGGCCCAGCCTCCCTGCCTACCGAGGGGCTCTTCTGTCCCAGCTTTGCAGGCTCTGGGGTTTAGCTGGTTTTCCTTTTTTAGGGGAGCAAGATTACTTTACCATGGCCCTCTTATCTGATGTCTGAGTGGGAGGGGTGACAGCTTATTTACTGAGAGCTTCTCTGTGTCTGGACTCACTGGGTGCTGAACTAAGACCAAATGTTGGTGGAGTGCAAGGCTGGGTGGGCTGGCCCTGCTCTGGCTCCCCTGTGCCTGAACCACAGATCAACCTTTCTAAGCTTCAGGTCCTTTGCTGTGAACACCTCCACCGTCTGTGGGCATTATGTGAAAGGATGCTTAACTTTTTAAGTTAAAGACTCTATTTAATAAAGTTTGAATGGCTGGTATATTTGTGTATTCAAAAATAAAAATAAAGTGAAAAGATCCCCGATCTGTCCATTCCTACCCTCCAGCTGGACACCGTTACCCATTTCTCAGGTCCCAGAGGGTTTCTTTTTAATGTGCTTACATTAAAGCAAATGCAAACATATATTCGTTTCTCTGTGTGTTACCCCCACAGCAGCACAGTGAGCTCATGGCTCCGAGCTTTGGCTTTTAAGCTGTGTTTTAAGCTACAGGACGCTGGGTGTGCGTGTGACTTATTCACTCTTTTGGAAGAGTGTCACCCGGATGAATCCACCAGGTCTTCGAGTGCAGGGACTGCGCATTCTTCTTCTGTGGCCGCCCTCAGGGCCTGACCTGGAGCTGAGCGCGGTCTGACCTGGAGCTGAGCGCAGCGTGACACAGCACGACCTTGGTTATCAGTGGAACCGCGTTCTTAGTGAATTGTGTGACCTCTGTTTCTATATTGTAGAATGGGGACGATAAGAATCTCTTTCTGGAAGGGTTGTTATTGCCATGCTTCACTAGAGTGCCGAATGGCACACAGTAGGTGGCCACTGAGTGGCGGAAATGAAAGCAGTGACGGGCATCAGCGTGGCCGTGACACAGGTAGGCTGCGAGGTCGTCTCTCCTTTAGCTGGTGGGGTAGGAAGTGTTGGGGATGACCTTACTCTCTGTCCTTGTTTACAACAGAGCTCGGAGCTCGCACCTCTTCATCTGTGTCCCGTCAGAGGCCAGGCAACGGGTAAATCTTGCCAGAGTGGTGGTGTGATGGTTGGAAGGAGCCTGTCAGGTCCCATCAACATCCGCAGACAGGTTGTCACGGCAGAGGCTCGTGAAGGCAGCGTGTGCTGTTCAAGCACGGCCTCCCCACCCTTACCTCCAATGCTTCCAGGAGGGTTAAGGACCCCCGTGTCACAGTGTACTTACACGTGTCTGCCGGAGCCCCTTGGAGCCCACTGGAGCTGTTCTCAGTGCTGGTGGAGAGGTGGGGGGGGAGGACCCGAGGCCGAAGCATCTTCTTGCCACTCTGGCAGGACAGAGTGGAGGCCCAGAAAGATGCACCCAGATGGAGCTCATCCCCAGCCCACCACCTCTGGCCTCCACCACCCTATCAGGCCTCACTGCTCCTTCTGTCCCTGTGACCTGTCTTCCTCGTTGTCCCTGGAATCAGTGACTCACAGGTCAGCACTGACTGCCTTTCTCTTGGGCTTACTTGAGTGCATGTCTGGCCCAGTTCCTCTCTGTTTGCTCCAGACAGGCTGCATTGCTTCATCTGCCCCAAAGTAGCTGGTCGGGCAGCCTTTGGAGCCAGGCAGGAAGGACTGCCAGCCCCTCTACTCTTTAGGCAGAAGCTTCATGCCCTTAACTCCCCAGCACTAGTCCCGCCCCCTTCAGGTCCACTCCTGACCACTCTTCCTCTCCAAGCCCTTCTCTACTACTGGACACTGACTACTGGGTGGTCTGCCCTGGACTATTGCCCCAGTCTCACTTTCTGCAAAGAAAATAGGATACTATAGTAAAGAATATGGACTTCAGAGTCATAGTGTCTGGGTTTAAACCACGTACTAGCTGTGTGTCCTTTGGCAAGGCGCCTCAGCCCTCTGAGCCTCAGTGTCCTTGTCTGTAAATAGGAGTAATGTACCCACCTTCCGGGTGCTGAGTGATTGGGCAGATGCAAGTGAATGGCATGCGGCCCCTGGCAGAGTGGACAGTTGACGTGTTCGCTATCAGTCTGATACTGAGGATGTCTGATTTCTTTGATTTCTATCACAGGAAGAAATATTCTGACCATCATCCTACCCACCCCCATACAAGAGAGGCTGACCTGGTGGGGGACAGAGGAGAGGACAGTGGCCATTTATTTTGGGAATACAGGAGAAATCTGATCTATTTCATTGTACTCCCCCCTCAGGCCTCCCTACTCCCCATCCAGACCCAATCACCTAATCCTCCCCACAGAGGGATCCCCAGGCTCCCAGAACCCTGATGTATAAAGCTGGGGCCCTGCAGGCAGGTGTCGGCCACAGGAATAGCGGGTTTACAAGGTAAGGACGTATAAGATGTGACAGGCCCAGAATTAGCAATGCAATTCCTCTGTCATTTTTATCATTGGCCCCTGCAGGGAGGAGTTGATTAAATGGATATTCAACTCTTTGCATTAATGTGCATCCAGCTTCAATTTGCATTTCATTAGCTGCACAAAAAGCATAATTTTATTATTTGCCGTTGGAAAGCAGATCTCTGCTAACAAGCAGCTACACGCTGTTACTGAAATATGATGTGACTGACTTGCTCTGCTGTCTTGCTGGCTCTGCCATCCTCTGCCCCTCAGCAGACTTCTGGCTCTATAGCAGACTCAGCCGCGTCATAGCAGACTCTGTTCTCCTTGTAGCCCTGATCCGTCAGAGGGCTCCCTGGCCTTCCTGTAGCCACAGTGTGTGGACCCACTGGCTCCATTTTCCAATGCAGCCAGGAAGGCAAGGGTTGACCGCTATCTTTTTGGACAGCGGTGTCACCAGTAATCACTACAATGACATTGTCTGAACAGTATATCCATCATTATAACATCACTACCAGCAGTGCCATTAACACCACCTCGACCTCCACCATCACCGCCCTCATCACCTCCGTCATCATCACCTCTGCTATCTCTACCATGCTGATGCTTCTGCAGCCACAACCATGATTGTCATCGTCACCAGCATCAGCTCCACCACCGTGCCGCCACCGTTACTAACACTGCACCCACCCCAACACCATCTCCGTCATATCCCTACCACCCCCTCACCACCTCCACCACCGAGCACTGCTATTCCCACGACCAGTGTTGTCACCATCAGAATTATCACTATTTTCGTTATTACCACTGCCATCATTTCCACTGTCAACCCTGCGCTCTCCATTACTTCTGCTTCCATGACAACCTTGACCCTTAGTGATGGACTGAACGCAACCTTAGAGGACAGCAGGGCCCAGGTGGCCAGTGACATTGTGACTGAAAGTGGGGTCTGGCTTCTTGCTGCTTGAAGAGCTGATAAATAGGCTGAGTTGGTGGAAAAGAAAGTTGGCTTTATTTTGGATGCCAGCAACCTCGGGGGAAAGGTGGACTGTCCAAAGACCACCTCCTCCCTAGTGACAATCAGTGAGTTAGGGCTTTTATAGGCTGAGGGAGTGGGCTACATTCAGAAAAACAGTACAGCCAGTTCTGACAGTCATCTTGAAATTGGTCCTTAGTGGTCTGACCAGCATCATCTTGATTGTTTTAGGTACAGTTAATCTTCAGTTCCAAGGGCGGTTTGTTTCCATCTCTGGAGGCCAGTTCTCAAAATTGTGGCAGTTTGTGTCATGGTTACGGTCTAGTCATCATGCAGTTGACTTCTCCACCTGGTAGGGATTTCAGTATCTACAAGACAGCTCTTAGGATATGGCTCAGAGTATTACCTATAGCCCTTGAGAAGGGACCGAATGTCCTTGACTGTGCTTACTGACTAAACATATTATTTGGTCTCCTTTGGCTGTTTTCCTTTGCTTCTGCATGTTTTCACGTCTCTGATTAAATTTATTCTTTGGCTAAATTTCCCCCCTGACAAAAGGCAGGCTGAGAATATGGGGGGCAAGGACCATAGGGTCCTGCTCCATTTCACTGTGAGGGGATCTGGAGATTGGAAACACAGGGAAAGGAGCAGTAAAGTCATTACAGTGAGAGCCTGACTTGGGAGGTAGGTAGAATTGATCTCATGAATGAGTCACTTTTCTGAGTCTTAGTTCCTTATCTGTACAGTGGGGCAAATAACACCCTCTTTGTTGAGTTGAGTGTTAATTAAATGAGAACATGTATATTGAGGATCTGTGTAGTGGATACTATCGGTTCTCTGCCTTGAATCCCCCTGGATCTCCTTCATGAGTTCTGTGTGTCCAGCCCGGCTTCTGAAGACTTCCTCCTAATATGTCAAAGTTGCAAGCTTCTGCAGAGGCCCACCTTTGGGCTACTGCAGTAACTTCACTCAATAATTATTCTCAGAGTGGCCTGTAAGCCATGGTCAACGAGGCAGGAGTACGGACGCTTTGATTCAAGGTTGAGCAAGTTTGGTGTAACTTACCCTCTAGAGCTCCCTGTGGGATCAGGCCACGCTGGGACTGTATCTGTGATTATTTCAGGGCATGGCCTCTTGCCCTGCTCTGTCTGGCTTTCCGCACTTCCTCAGTGGCTTCTCCCAGGATACATTTTGTGATACATCGCTTGCACAGGAATCACCATTTCAGGGTCTGCTTGTGACTTGCATGGCACACAGCAGGATTTCAATGTGCACCATTCCCTTCCCTCCCCTCCCCATTTGTCAGGTTTATTAGTTAATAGAGGGCTTTCCTATATATTGTTTGCTGGAGGTGTATGCTAACCATAACAGTTTTTCTAGACTGGGAATTATTATCCCCACTTTACAGACAGAAACAGAGGCTAAAGTCATGGAAATTAAGTGGAAAATGCGGGACATGAACCATATTTTCTAAGAGTCAGTTCTTCCTGCTGTACCAGCCTGCAGAATTTCTGAGCTCAGTGTGGGCTCAAGCCTGGGCCAACATCTGTGAATGGTGACTGTAGGTCAGTGACCAGGTAGAGAGATCTAACTCCCATCTTTTTCACTCCTTCACCTTAAACACCAATAGCATCACCAACGCAATGGGACCACCATGGAGGAAGGGATGGCCTGCTGGTTTAAACGGAAAACTACGCAGAAAAAAGGTTTCCCAGGCGGCTCAATGGTAAAGAACCTGCCTGCCGATGCAGGAGACGTAGGAGACACGGTTTAATCCCTGGGTTGGGAAGATTCCTGGAGAAGGAAATGGCAACCCACTCGTGTTCTTGCCTGGATAGTCCCACGGACAGAGGAGGCTGGTGGACTACAGAGTCAGATATGACTTAGCAACTCAAAAAAACGCAGTGACTGTCAATGTAGGGCAAAAACCACCGCAATATTGTAAAGTAATTAGCCTCCAATTAAAATAAATAAATTAATTTAAAAAATGCAGTGAAAGGGATCCTGTGCCCCTGCTCACATGCATTGTAACCTTGGGCAAATTACTTAACCGCTCTGAGCCCTCGTTTCCCATTTAGTCCTCCCAACCCCTCGGTGGGGCTTCCCTGATAGCTCAGTTGGTAAAGAATCCATCTGCAATGCGGGAGGCCTGGGTTTGATCCCTGGGTTGGGAAGATCCCCTGGAGAGAGGAAAGGCTACCCACTCCAGTATTCCCTGGAGAATTCCATGGACTGTATAGTCCATGGGGTTCACAAAGAATCGGACAGGACTGAGTAACTTTCACTTTCACTTTCAACCACTTGGTGAGGCACGGGCATACATCCCAGTTTTTCAGATGACTAAAAGTGGTAAAAAATGTTCTGAGAACGGGAAGATAGATTAGAACAGAGAATCAGTTCCTTTGTCCCCTTCTTCCAGCTTGAGAATCTTCTGAGCTATGTTCCTGACAAACGAGGCCTGGCTTCAGCTCAAAGACTTCTCCACACCAGGGACCTTGCTCTCTTGCAAAGCAGCCCCTCCCAACTCAGCTCCTTCTCCACACAGCCAACTGACTTTTCCACGGTCTCTGCACACTGGGTCAGGTTGAATTTTGGGGGTTGTTTAGAATGACCATGCCTAACAGGGATTTGAAGACAACTTCCTACTTCTTCAAATCTACCCTTTCTCAGGTTTATCCCAGCGAGGAGGGAGTAGGACAGCCCCTTACACATCTCTGTCGCCCCCCGTCATTCTCCTTTGGACCTGTGCGCACCAGCCCTCTAACGAGATCACTGTGGTGTGCTGAAACCGTTTATGTGCCTGACTCCTCTATGAGATGTGTTCTTTAATAGTAGGGACCTCATCTTCAGTTCAGTTTAGTTTCTCAGTCATGTCGACTCTTTGCGACCCCATGGACTGCAGCACAGCAGGCTTCCCTGTCCATCACCAACACCCGGAGCTTGCTCAAACTCATGTCCATTGAGTCAATAATGCCATCCAACCATCTCATTCTCTGTCGTCCCCTTCTTTTCCTGCCTTCAATCTTTCCCAGCATCAGGGTCTTTTCCAGTGAGTCAGTTCTTCACATCAGGTGGCCAAAGTATTGGAGCTTCAGCTTCAGCATCCAGTGAATATTCAGGACTGATCTCCTTCAGAATGGACTGGTTTGATCTTCTTGCAGTCCAAGGGACTCTCAAGAGACTTCTCCAACACCACGGTTCAAAAGCATCAATTCTTTAGCACTCAAGTTTTATAGTCCAACTCTCACATCCATACATGACTACTGGAAAAACCATAGCTTTGACTAGATGGACATTTCTGGCAAAGTAATGTCTCTGCTTTTTAATATGCTGTCTAGGTTGGTCATAGCTTTTCTTCCAAGGAGCAAGGCTTTTTAATTTCATGGCTGCAGTCACCATCTGCAATGATTTTAAAGCCCCCCCAAAATAAAGTTTCTCAATATTTCCATTGTTTCCCCATCTATTTGCCATGAAGTGATGGGACCAGATGCCATGATCTTAGTTTTCTGAATGTTGAATTTTAAGCCAACTTTTTCACTCTCCTCTTTCACTTTCATCAAGAGGCTCTTTAGTTTTCTTCACTTTCTACCATAAGGGCGGTGTCATCTGCATATCTGAGGTTATTGATATTTCTCCTGGCAATCTTGATTCCAGCTCTGATTCATCCAGCCTGGCATTTTGCATGATATACTCTGCATATAGTTAAATAAGCAGGGTGACAATATACAATCTTGACCTACTCCTTTCCTGATTTGGAACCAATCTGTTATTCCAAGTCAAGTTCTGACTGTTGCTTCTTGACCTGCATACAGATTTCTCAGGAGGCAGGTAAGGTTGTCTGGAATACCCATCTCTTGATGAATTTTCCACAGTTTGTTTTGATCCACACAAAGGTTTTGGCATAGTCAATAAAGCAGAAGTAGATGTTTTTCTGGAGCTCTTGCTTTTTTGATGATCCAGTGGATGTTGGCAATTTCATCTCTGGCTCCTCTGCCTTTTCTAAATCCAGCTTGAACATCAGGAAGTTCATGGTTCACATACTATTGAAGCCTGGCTTGGAGAATTTTGAGCATTACTTTGCTAGCATGTGAGATGAGCACAATTGTATAGTAATTTGAATATTCTCCAGCATTGCCCTTCTTTGGGATTGGAATAAAAACTGACCTTTTTCAGTCCCATGGCCACTGCTGAGTTTTCAAAATTTGCTAACATATTGAGTGCAGCACTTTCACAGCATCATCTTTTCAGGATTTAAAATAGCTCAACTGGAATTCCATCACCTCCACTAGCTTTGGTTATAGTGATGAACAGTATGAGAAGGCAAAAAAGATATGACCTCATCCTAATTCTCTTTAAATCTCCAAGGCCCAGCCCTGGGTCTGGCCCAGAGCAAGTCCTCAAGGGTAGCATAATACAGTGGTTCTTGGAGTCAGGTGGACTTGCATTCCCATCCCAGTTCTACTGTCTCTTAGCTGTATAGTCTTGGGCAAAGCACAGTGCTTCTTTGAACCTCACTTTCTTCATCTGTGAAATGGGTCTAATAGTGTCACCTACTACACAGGGCTGTAATGAGGATCAAATGGGATTACGAATGGAGAAGGCCGAGTCCTGTACCCATTCTGCAGTGAGAAACATCTGGACCTGAGAAGTGTCCAGCACCTGCTCCCTGCGCTACAAGGGTGGTTGGAGCTGGACATGCTTCTAGTGGGGTAGCCAGATAGCTTGAGAATTCTGAGCCTTTCACCTGCCTAGTGCTGGCACTGTTCTCATTCTGCCTGCTGACCCGCAGATGGCTGTCTTCCTGCAGAGTTGCCGGGTTGGAGAGGTCTGTAGGCAGCAGATGCAGACAGAATGGAGCAGGCTTGAACCCCGACACTGATTGCCGTGGTCTGACTGGATACACATCTCCAGACTTCAAGGCAAGCGTCTCTGGCCAAACCCACTGTGGAGATCCTAAATTGGCACCCTGTGGAGTGAGCTGTCTGATTGTACAAAGGCAGTATTTCTGGTTTTCAAAAGAGCTGCATAATTTAAAATGCATAAGACAAAAAGTGGGATTAAGGCAATCTGATAGACTCTCCAGACTGGGGTATCAATTATACACACTCAACTCGTAAAGCTTTATTTGTGAGATTCAGAATTTATTATCTGTCTGAAGCACTAATTACCAGGTTTCTCTCTTTCAGTCTTACAGGTCTCTTTTCAAATTTATCTTCTTGTTTTTTCTTTCCCCCACTGGGGCCAAATAACTCCTGTTCCTGGAAGGGAAACTGCCTACTTGGAAAGGAACAGAGGGTGATATCTGAGTTTCAGTTCAGTTCAGTTCAGTTCAGTCGCTCAGTCCTGTCCGACTATTTGCGACCCCATGAATCGCAGCACGCCAAGCCTCCCTGTCCATCACCAATTCCCAGAGTTCACTCAGACTCATGTCCATTGAGTCAGTGATGCCATCCAGCCATCTCATCCTCCGTCATCCCCTTCTCCTCCTGCCCCCAATCCCTCCCAGCATCAGAGCCTTTTCCAATGAGTCAACTCTTCGAATGAGGTGGCCAAAGTACTGGAGTTTCAGCTTTAGCATCATTCCTTCCAAAGAAATCCCAGGGCTGATCTCCTTCAGAATGGACTGGTTGGATCTCCTTGCAGTCCAAGGGACTCTTAAGAGTCTTCTCCAACACCACAGTTCCAAAGCATCGATTCCTCAGCTTGGTCCGTTTCGGGCACTTTGGGGAAGCTGGACAGAGGGGAGGAGGACTCAGATGTATACATTTGAACAGGTGAACTGTTGCCGTTTTTGCACTCTGTCAGGGTCACGTATGTTTCTCGTTTAAGAAGACAACTACTTCCACGTAGCGCACTTTCCTTTTCCTTTCATGCACAACTTTTTGTTTTACCTAGAGCTAGTAACTATCTTGTTCTTTTGCCCGCTTGCCCATCTATCTGAGGATCACTAATCCTGCTCCGGAGTCTTTGCTCCCTGTGCTTTCTCCCAGGCTTTCACATGCATCACACACACTATCAATGTCTTCGTCCTGAAACTGTCACTCAGACTCTCTGACTGGTGCCTTCAGAACGGGCGGTGCCCTGTGTCTGGCCACCGCCTCCTCCTGGGGCCTTCCTTTGTCATCATCCTGGAGATGCACTTCCTGTTTCTCCTGTGTCCATTTCCTATATTTTCGTTATCCCTCTATTTTAGTTTACAACTTTGTTTTGGCAGGGCACTTCCTTCAATAGCTTTTAAGAAAAAATCTACAAGAGGCAAAAGTTTTGCCTTTCTGAAAATCACACTTGTTGGATATTCAGCGTTGGTTCATTTTTTTCTTTTTTAAAAATTTTATTTATTTATTTTTGGCTGTGCTGGCTGAGTCTCTGTCGCTGTGCTGGTGTTCTCTAATGGCGACGAGCAGGATCTAGTCTCTGGTTGTGGTGTGCTAGCTTCTCATGGCGGTGGCATCTTTCGTTGCAGAGCGTGGGTTCTGGGGCATGCAGGCTTCAGTAGTTGCTGCACATGGGCTCAGTAGTTATGGTTTCTGGGCTGTAGAGCACAGGCTCGATAGTTGTGGCTCACGGGCTTAGTTGCTCTGCGGCACGTGGCATCTTCCGGGACCAGGGACCGAACACCTGTCTCCTATACTGGCAGACGGATTCTTTACCACTGAGCCACCAGTGCAGCCTGAAGTTCCTTTCTTTCTTAAATGTGAACATTTCACTATTATGTTTTGGTTTCCAGTGATGTAAAGAAGTCAATGTCATTCTGCTCCTCAATTCTGAGTATGCTACCTTCTTTTTTTTTCTCTCTCTCTTGTAAAACCTTGAGAAAGCTTGTGGGCCCTTCTTGTTGCCAGAAGTCTAAACGTTGACCTTCAGACTGTGCTGAAGGTCTATTTTAATCCATCGTGTTGAGCAGTTAATGGAACTTTTAGTTTACAAACTCATGCCCTCTATTTCTGGGAAATTTTCCCAAATTATTTCTTGGATGACTTCCTTCCCTCTGTTTCTTTGGTTCTGTCTTTCTGGGAACTCTTATAATTATATATATTCGACTTCCTGGGTTGGTTCTCTAGCTTTGTCTTTTTTTTTCCTTCTTTTTCCTTTGTATTTTTGATCTCCTTTTGGAAAATTTTCCTTCAGCTTTAACTTCTAATCATTGTATTGAACTTTATCACTTTCTTACCTTATACATTTAATTTACAAATTTATTGATGTATAATTGATTTACAATATTGTGTTAGTTTCTGCTGTATAGCAAAGTGATTCAGTTACACACATATATATTTTTGTTCATATTATTTTCCACTATAGTTTATCATAGGGTATTACATAAAGTTCCCCGTGCTATACAGTAGGATCTTGTTGTTTATTCATACATTTAACTTTCAAATTATTCTCCATGCTGCCCCTGAGTGACTGTATCGTAGACTCATTGTATTGAAGATTTCCATGGGTTTCTATTGCCTCAAAAAGACCCTTGTTTTTGGTGACCTTCAGGCCCAGCCCATTTCTCCAGCCTTATCACATTAAGCCTCTCCCTGTAGTCACAGCTGCAGCTGCTCCAGCCAACTCATCACACTCCACACATGAAGCACCCTCTTGCCTCCGTGCCTTTGCTCTGTTTCCTCTTGCTTTGGCTGCTCTCACAGTTGACTATGTCCTATCCTCCCTACTGGATTATGAGGTGCCTGAGGTCAGAGTCAAAGCATGGTCACATCTATTTGCCCAGTACCTACCAAGCCCCTGGACCATGGTAAGTAGGTGTTCAATCAATATTTGGAGATTCTTTTTTTTTAAGATGTTTATTTATTTGGCTGCATCAGGTTTCAGCTGCCTCACTTGGGGTCTTCTGTTCTGGTGCACAAACTCTCTAGTCGTGGTGTGCAGGCTCCAGAGTGTGCAGACTCAGTAGTTGCGGCACAAGGGCCGAGTTGCTCCTCCACACGTGGGCTCTAAGTTCCCCAATCAGGGGTTGAACCTGCTTCCCTGCATTGCAAGGTGGATTATTAACCCTTGGAACACCAGGGAAGTCCCAATACTTGAAGATTTTTGATAAACACATGTGTTTGTTGAGTGTGCTTATGTGCATGCTCAGTCGTGTCTGACTCTTTATGACTCCATGGACTGTAGCCCGCCAGGTTCCTCTGCCTATGGGATTTCCCAGGCAAGAATACTGGAGGGGGTTGCCATTTCCTCCTCCAGGGGATCTTCCTGACCCAAGGGTCAAATCTCTTTCTCCCGAGGCTCCTGTAGTCACAGATGGCTTCTTTACCCCTTGGGCCACCTGGAAAGCCTGCTTGTTGAGTGTGCTCATATGTAAGCCTCTGGACTAGTCTCATGGAAATCCAGGGATGATTTCAGCCCAGTCCTTGCACTAGGGTGATTACATTAGTGGGGTGAGGGCCTGCCAGGGGTGCTCATATCTGTGCATGCAGACTGTGGTCAGTGTACAAGGAGAGGGACATACAGTGTACAAGGAGGATTTCTGAGGGAAAAACCCTTCCATCAAATCTAGTTAAATAAAACACCAAAGCCTTCGTGAGAAGTGCCAGAGTGTAGCCTCTTTGGACCTGCACGTGGGCTTGGATGCTTCTGCCTGAGCCTCTGCCTCCCTAGGTGGGCCTCGCCCCTTGGTCCTTGCTGCTGCCTCTCCAGGCCGATGTGTCCTCCTCTCAAGGACAGGCTGAGATCATTTTCCATTTGCTTCAGTGCTGAGCAGCAGGCTGGGCTTTCCCAAAAGCCCTTCTCTGTAAACAGGAACAAATTGGGAGGAGCTAAATTCTCCCAGCTCAGGCTAACCTTGCCATGGTGGGGTCCACACTGCCCACAGGGGGCCCTGGTTTAATAGTATTTATCTTCATTTACTGGGTGTGTCCTGTAAGCCAGGCTCTATGCTAAGTGCCACAGGTGTGTGATCTCATCTGTGAGATTATGACCTCACAGTAGATCTGTGGGCTAGGTGCTGTTGCCATCATTTTATACAGGAGGAAACCGAAGCTCAGAGAGTTTAAGTGATCAGGTCAACACAGGCCCAAAAGACAGCCAGGACTCAGGTCAGATCACTCTGTTCGTTAACACAGTAAGGAAGAAAATCAAGAGAGAAAGAAGGCACAAAGATTCTCATTTGGAACTCCTATGGAAGGGCTCCTGGCAGGAGGCACCTCAGGGAACCAGGGTAGAGAGATGAGGCTATGGGGGTCCCATGCATCTTTCATCCCTGAGCCAAGGCAGGACCCAGATGTGACCTTGGGAAATCACCATCTCTTGATGAAAGTGAAAGTGGAGAGTGAAAAAGTTGGCTTAAAGCTCAACATTCAGAAAACGAAGATCATGGCATCTGGTCCCATCACTTCATGAGAAATAGATGGGGAAACAGTGGAAACAGTGGCTGACTTTATTTTTCTGGGCTCCAGAATCACTACAGATGGTGACTGCAGCCATGAAATTAAAAGACGCTTACTCCTTGGAAGGAAAGTTATGACCAACTTAGATAGCATATTCAAAAGCAGAGACGTTACTTTGCCAACAAAGGTCTGTCTAGTCAAGGCTATGGTTTTTCCTGTGGTCATGTATGGATGTGAGAGTTGGACTGTGAAGAAGGCTGAGTGCCGAAGAATTGATGCTTTTGAACTGTGGTGTTGGAGAAGACTCTTGAGAGTCCCTTGGACTGCAAGGAGATCCAACCAGTCCATTCTGAAGGAGATCAGCCCCGGGATTACTTTGGAAAGACTGATGCTAAAGCTGAAACTCCAGTACTTTGGCCACCTCATGTGAAGAGTTGACTCATTGGAAAAGGCTCTGATGCTGGGAGGGATTGGGGGCGGGAGGAGAAGGGGACGACAGAGGATGAGATGGCTGGATGGCATCACTGACTCGATGGACGTGAGTCTGAGTGAACTCTGGGAGTTGGTGATGGACAGGGAGGCCTGGCATGCTGCGATTCATGGGGTCGCAAAGAGTCGGACACGACTGAGCGACTGATCTGATCTGATCTGATCCCACTGCACAACCTGCATGATGTACTTGGTGAGGGCATTGGTCAGGAGCCAGGATGTGGCCCCCAAGAGCTCATTTGTGGCTGATGTTGTCTGCCAGGTGCAAAGGCAGAAGAAAGATTTAGTTATGCAGCTTGAAAACGGAAGGAGCCTCAGAGACTGTCCAGCCGGATCCCCTTGCCTCACTCCCCAGGGGGAAGTGACCTGCTCAGGGCCACCTGGTGAGAGGGGCAGGGACTGGCTCACCCCAGGGATCCTGCCAGGGCACTTCAGAGATGCTTCTCTGATCCAGAGCCACCAAGAACACAGCTCAGATTTCCCAGAGAGGACCAAGAACAATCAAAGACGAGATGGGGGTGATTGCCACTTGTGTTTTTAAGTAAGGGGTGCCATTTGATCACTTTTTATTCCTAAGAACAACTCTAGCAGCCAAGGAAGATGTGCCCAAGGAGGCCACTGTGGCAGAGACAGTCCTCATTTTGAACCTTCTAAACAGATCCCGGTCTTGTTACTTACACACTGCTGGGGGCGGGGGCTGGTGGGAGAGCAAATTGGCCCATGGTTACTGAAAGCAATTATATGGAGAAGTCAAGAGATGCTCACACCCTGTGACTCACAAGTCTATTCCTCAGAGAAGAAGCTGGAAAATCTCATGGCCTCTCTCACCCCCAGAAGTTATCTACGCAGAAGGAGATTTACTTTTCTGCAGTTTTGCGGAGGAGATTTTTTTTTTTTTGGAAGGGTGGCACATGGGTGGAACAAGAAGGGAGACCCCTGTCTGGCCTGAAGAATTGGATTTTGGCCCTGATGGGAGAGGGGATGGGGCAGAAGCTGATTGAAAAGCACTAATAAAAGTTGTGGTGAGACTCAGAGCTCAGGGAGGCTGGCTTTGGGGCTAGGTCCCGCATAGTGTCATTGTGGGGCTAGAACTGAATGGCAGAGTGGCATGGGGTCAGGGAGCAGTTCCCGAAGCAGGCAGTTCCCATCAAGCCAGGTAGAGGGTCCTGGGTGCATGAAGCCTCTTTGATTTGCCCACGGTCCTCCCAGGGGAGTGGGTCGCTTCTGAGGGCACACGAGCCACCTACAGCATCTCCCAGCAACAACTGGGGGAGGTTAGTGGAGGGAGGTGATAACACTTTGAAGTTATGCAGGTGGGAGCTCAGAGCCACCAGAATTTAAATATTAATGCTAATACAGCTACATTTATATGCACAGCTGTCATTAAATAATATTTGATTGAATAATTTTTAATGGTTGTCATAGTATTCTATTGTTTGGATATATTGTGGTAAATCTATCTGATCCTTTAATTAAGTTGTTTCTCTTTACAAGCAACTCTGTAATAAATATTTGTGAACATTTGTGACTATCTCCTAAGGAGACTTTACTAGAAATAGATTTACTGGGGCAATGGCTTAGCAAAATTTTAAGGCGTTTTATACAAATCGCTAAACTGTCCTCTGCAATTGTGTGAATTTATACTCCCACCAGCTGTAAATCAAAGTACCTGTTTTCTCACACTCTTGCCAAGATGAAATATTATTATTTAAAAATATATTTTGCAAATTGAAGGGCCCCAAATTATAGTGTCTCATTTTCATTTCTTTTCCAGAGAAGGTAAACTTTTTCATGTTTCCTGAACATTTATTTCTTGGCATTATTTGTTCATCTTTTTTCATTTTTTTCCCCATCTGGGCATTCATGTTTTTTTCTAATACAATGTGAAGCATTGTTTATATGTTGAGGATGTAACTATTTTTCTGTCCTGTGATTTGCATTTTTCCAGTTTGTCTCTTACATTTTTACGTGGTTGTTTGCTTTTATTTTGAAATAATCTCAAGCTTATAAAAAACAATGCAAGTACAGTACAAAGACATTTTTATCCAGACTCATTTGAGGGTAAGTTGTTGACCTGATGCCCATCATCCTTGGGGACTTTAGTGTGTATTTCCTACCAACAAGGATCTTCTTGTACATGACCACAATACAACCATCAACATCAGGACGCTGACCTTGTACTGAAATACGGGTACCAGCTATTCTTCAGACATTCAACTTTTGCTAATTGTTCCAGTAATGTCATTTGCAGCAGAAGGATCTGGTTCAGAATCATGCACGGCACGTAGCTGTGTTTCTTTACTGTCCCCAGTCTGAAATTGCTCCTCAGGCTTTCATGACCTTGACACTGTCGAAGAAAGAACATAGATCAGTTGTTTTGTTGAATGCCCATCAAAGTGTGTTTTTCATGTTTCCTCTTGTTTGCTTCATCTTATCCATGTTGGGTGGGCTACCCTGGTGGCTCAGCATTAAAGAATTTGCGTGCAGTGCAGGAGATGCAGTAGATTGGGGTTCAGTCCCTGAATCAGAAAGGTCCCCTGGAGGAGAAAATGGCAACCCACTCCAGTATTCTTGCCAGGAAAATCCTGAGCATCCCATCAGCTCACACATGATCTGGATTGGTCTCATTACAGAGTGAAGCTTTGATCACTTGACTAAGGTGGTGTCTTCCAGCTCTGCCCACTGGAAAATCACCTTTCCCCTTGGAAATTAATACATATTTCACAGGGAGATACTTTGAGACTATGTAAATATCTTATTCCTCTTCAAACTTTCAACTTATTCATTTGTATATGTTTATCATATAAACTTACAGATTTATATTATGCAGTGAACTATAATCCATTAATGTCATTATTTATTCTGGTACTTCAGTTGTCCTCAGTTTTGCCAGTAGGTGCCCCTTCAAGTGAGCTTCCGTGTCTTTTATTTTGTCCCCATCATTCTTTGAGTGCTTCCTTATCTTTTGGTGATCCAAGATGTCCCTGGAATCGGCCGGTTCTCTAAGGGGCGTGGCACCTTTCAGTGGAGAATAGTACTTAGAAGTCAAAGTCTGGATCCTGGGTGCGCTCGTTAGCACTGCCGTGTCGCTTCTCCCAGTTCTCCTTCATGGACATGCAGATATAAGCATGCAGTCACACATTTGCATCTGCATTTATTTTATCTTTATATGTTAAAAACATACACGTTCATAAAACCATGACTTTAATGTCTCCAGTTCCAACCATGCCCCATGGGTACATTCTAACTTTCTCTCTTTCCATTGTTGTAACTGTCTTCTACGTCATGAGAAAATTGGTTCCCATTCCATCGTCTATAATACATTCCACTGTTTGATCAATGCTGTGTATGTAATTAATTTCCCATCGTGGTCACTGCCTAGCATACCCTTCCCCTGCCTCTCAGTGAGGATCCCTTTCTTATCTTGTTGAAGCTCCAACACTATGTGCTGGCCCACCTCTATGCGTGGCTGTTTCCTTACTCTACTCAGCCTGTGATATCCCCTTCTGGGCTGTCCCTGACTCCTCAGATGCCCTCCTCACCCCTTTTGGGCTCCAACACCCCCACTGGGGCACATTCCATTCTCATTTATGTCCCTTTTGCACTGTTCAGACTTTGAGACCCCTTATTGCCCCCTGACACCCTATCCTTGTCCATCTATGGAATTCTGTCTTAAAAGCATATTAAAATTTCAAATCTATTGAGTCAATTTCATTGCTCTGTCTACCAGTTTCTTTGCTGAAACCACACTGTTTTAATTATTGTAGCTTTAGAACTTAATTCAATATCTGCAGTGCAAATATCCCTTTTGATGTTCTTTTTCAGAAATTTATAAATGACTTGTAGTAGTTAATTTTTCTTAGAGGAACTTCTAAATTATTGCATTTTCAATTCCCTTTCACCTTTCCCTGGGGGGTGGGGGGAGGGGAGGAAATCCCCTACTTGTACATTCTTCAGCTAAGTAACAAACCCTTGTTTCACAGATGGCCAGAAGATATACAGGCAGGAGGAATAAAGACACAGATGGTATATTTGCACTCACAACAGTGCCTACCTGGTAACCGTAACTTTGCAGCAATCCTGTGACTTTAGGAAGAGGTGGTCATTCCGTACACTTCAAGTACGGCTTATAAAGGTTTTTCCCAAGGTCACACAGTAAGTATCAGAATGCAGTTTTTTATTCAGAGAGGTCTCTAGAAAGAGCATCAATATAGGAATCAGGAATGAACTCTGTGCTTCTAATGGGAAATCTTTGGTCCTGATGTGTACGTTTAAATGGAAGCACGATTTTAACTGAGGCTCCAGAAAGACCTTCCTAGCAATAAGGGGCATGAGATATTAGAGCAGAAAATAATGCAGAAAATAATCTTCTGTGAGGGTCTTGAAATAGAGAGCCTTGTTCTAAGGACTGTGTCCCTGACACACAGAGCCAGCCCTCCTCTGTTCTTTTAGCCCCCCTTCCCCCCACCCCCACCTTGGGCCCTGCTGTTGGCTGATGCTTTGGTTGGCAGCCACCACTGGCCTCTGCAGTGTTCCCCACCATTGGCCTGCCTGGACCTCAGTATCTTGTAGTGTCTTTGGCCCATTCTGTTCCTCTAGGGCTTGTAGCTGGTTCTCCAGTTAGGCTTGAGTTGGTCCTTCTGTCCTGCTTATCCAGATCTTTCCAAGCTTGGGCCATTTCAGCTCTGCAAAAGCACCCTAGGAACAAAGATTTCCAAATAGAAAAGAAGCACTTTCCTTTGGTGCAGTTATTCCTAGCCTCTAAGATACTGTTCTCTCTGTTTTGATAAGTTTCTCTATCCTAAAGAAACAAGAGGCTGCTTGTTTCTTGGTGATGAGAAGAAACATGACTGAATGCCCCTTCTGTGCCAGGCATTTGATGGGTCACCACATATAATCTTCCCAGAAATTCTATCCCCACTTTACAGATGAGGAGACTGAGGCCACAGGGCTTATGGAATTTGTATTAAGTCATGTGGAATATTAATGGTGAAACCAGGAGAAAAAACCAGCTCTACCTGACCCCAAGTCCACAAATGCAGATGTTGGCATCCTACTGTGTGCCAGGCACCATGCTTTGGATCCATACTTGCCTCTCTATTGCCAAAGATTGGAGCAGATCAGTTGAGCACATTTTTGGGTAGGTCTCTATTTTTCTTAGAGCCATTCTCATTTTAAGCACATTGTGTGCAGACTGTCAGAGCCTGATCTCTTGAGCTGGGCGTGTTCGGAAAGCAGTAAAATAGCAGAAGCACAAAGACTATGCATCATGGAGTCCTGTGTGCTGGGCCAGCTGAGCCTCCTGCGTTTGCTGCGTTCATTTTCCTTTGGCTCTGGAAAGGATGGTTTGGTTTTACGGACGAAGGCCGAGGACATCTGCCAGCTTGCTAACTGCCTTGCCCCCATCAAATGTGTCAGACTCACAGAACATGGCTCCCCAGCTGCAGGCCCATGGTTTTGAGATTGCCTAAATAGAAAACCACTCATTTCCCTTCGCAGGAGAGGCGCCCAAAGCAGATATTTCAATATATTCCAATTTAGCCAAGGGAAGCCAGAACATGGATGCTGTTGCCAAGGAAACCACCTCCTTCCTCCCCGTGTGCTGTGCATACGTGTATCACTTCATCTCTCCACTCTCCAAGGTAATATCATAGCCCTGTGCTTGGGGAAGGATTTTTAAAAAGGCATATAAAACCTCTTAGCATCGAGAAGATTCATTAAATGATCTCACTCCAGAGGAGCTTAAATTATTCTTTTTAGACCCTTTTATGCTGAGGATGGGGAAATGGCTGAGTCAGTGCTATCTCTCACAGCCCAGCTTGGTGTCTTGCTGGAAACAGTTTTCAGAAATAAACAAATCAGGGTGCAGAAGCTTAGACAGGGAGAGTGTGTGTGTAATAATAACGAGGCCATCATGTAGCTGTAATGTCACTGGCTAATCCCTCCGAGGAGGTCTGCTGAGACCACCTCATCCACAGGCCTCCTGGGCATGAGGCCATGTCTCACAGGGCAAGCTTCAAAGTGCAGACAAGAGAGGGTCTCTGTAGCAAGGCCACCTGTCAAAAGTCCCTGTGTCAGGAACCACACAGGGCCTTCTTGTGTCTGATCTGTACTCAGGCCCAAGCCAGGGACCGTTTCTGTCCTCACTCCAGTGTCTGGTCTCAGTCTGTCTCTCTCCCTGATCACCCTTCTTATCCCCACCTGCCCCGATTCTGTGTGTTCAAATAGGTGCAACTCACCCCCGATGTCTCACAACTGAACAGGCAAACTGGGCTCCAGCCTTGATAATCATGTGGGTGTTCTGTGTGTGGCCCTGACTTCATGCCTTCTTTTCTCAGCCCCTTTCTGGCTCTTGGTACTCAGCTCCCCTCCTGCCCATTGAATGAGTAGATTCAATTTGACTTCCTTTGTTCAATTAATGGCACTTGCCAAGGATATTGGCTTATACTAGTGGTTCTCAACTAGGGGCAGCCTGTTCCCTCAGGAGACACTGGCAGTGTCGAAGGCATTTTTAGTTGTTAGGTCTGGGAGCAGGTACAGCGGCATGCAGTGGTTTGAGGCCATGGATGTTGCTAACATTCTGAAATGCACAGGACAACCCCTTGGTGTGTTAGTCGCTCAGTCATGTCTGACTCTTTTCAATCCCATGGACTGCAGCCTGCCAGGCACCTCTGTCTAAGGAATTCTCCAGGCAAGAATACTGGAGTGGGTAACCAGTCCCTTCTCCAGAGGTTCTTGACCCAGGGATCAAAGCCCATCTCCTGCATTGCAGGTGGATTTTTTTTCTGTCTGAGCCACCAGGGAAGTCTCGACAGCTACCATATCCAGCCCCAAATGTCAGTAGTGTTGAGGCTGAGAAACACTGGCTTATACTAATTCTCTTTGCTCATTCATTTAATAAATATTTATTGAGTACCTACTATGCATCAGGCTCTGAACCAAGCACCTTGGGACATGAGTTTAACAAGATGGACATCCATTTGCTCACTTTCTCACTTAGAGCCAATTGGATGACATTAAACCAGTAATTATACAAAAAACATTATTTAAGTACATTTGGGATCCTGATACGAGAACAGGCTTGGTTCTCCTGCCCCTTTTCTGAGGCCTGCCTGGTGCTCCAGCCCATCCTGCCCTGGCTCCTGTGCGGTATGGACGTCCATTTCATCCTCCACAGTTGCTCCACCATGCCTGGCACACAGCTTGCTTCCTCGACAAGACATAGGCTTTTGTACTTTAACTGCATGGTTGCTGATCACGACAGGTGGACAGTTAGCAGACCATGAAAAGAACAACCCTGAGATGTCACAGAAGGTCCAGGACTCTGTCATCTTCTGAAGCCCCAGTCCCTGACCTGCCTCTCCTGAGTGACATCTAGGACAGCAAACAGAATAATCCTCCAGCTTCACCCTCTGCTTCCTTTCAGGTGGGACTTACTGATCCCTACCTCCCAGCCCTCCTCTCACCAGCCCCCTTCTCTTATGGGCTTACCTAATACCATGAAGTCCTTTGGGGACTTCAGAACTAGACGACCTGGGTTTGAATCCCACCTTCACCACTTACTAGCTGTGTGACCACGGACAATTTGCTTAGCCTCTCTGTGCCTTGGATTATTTTTATGTAAAATGAAGATAATAGTAATGTCTATCTTATAAAATTTTCCAGCAGTTAAATGAGTTAGTGTACTAAAGTCCCTGATTCACAGTAAGTGCCATTTATGCTTTGCTATTTCCCCAGCATGTTGGCCTGATGATGCAAACACAGCAGAAGTTTCTGGCTCTGCCTCTTGTGGCCATTTGCTCGTCCCCATGGAGCTCAGCCATGCCTGAAGAGCCACAGATCTTTCTTTTGCGTCACCTGGGAGAGCTGGCTGCTGGAGGGCAATGAATGCTTGGCCTGGGCATTTTGAGGGTTTCCACAAGTGGGAGGAAGATGACAATGACTGTGGAAGGAGAGGTTGTCATGGAAATGCACCTTGTCCAGGTTGTTGCAACCTGGCCTCTGGGCTGGCTCCACCTGGATGCGCCTTACACGGGGTCTTGCCTTACCATTTGTTCAGGGAGGCGATGGACAGAGATAGATGCCTTTCTTACCCACCAGTCTGCTGCTGCATCTTTTTCTGTCTGATGTGATGAGCAGCTCAGGCTTCTCCTGTCTCCCAGCTTCTGTGAACATCACATGAGGTGATGGGCGCCAAATGATGCTGGTGGCAGCTGTTGACTGGGTGGCTCCCTGTCCGACAGCAGAGTGGGCTGGGGGGAAGGGGACTGATGGTTGGGGAACATCTTCTCTGTGGCTGGACTGAGAGGCTTATGTGTGCTGTCTCGTTGAACCTCCCAGTAATGCTGAAGAAGCTGGAGCGTATTGTCACCTGCTCAGAGTCCCACACCAGGGGATGACAGTGCCTGAGCTGGTAGCCATGCTCCGTCTGCCTTTAAAGCCCAGCCATGTCTCCCCATGCATAATTGCTCCTGGCCAGTTGGGGAACCTCAGCAATGGCCAAGAAATGCCAACACGAGCTCCTACTTAGGTGGCCACATTGGCAGAGGGACTTGGCCAGCTGGAAGGCACCTACATCGCCTCTGTCCAAGTGGGCTGGGGTGGGCCCGGGTCATCAACTACAGGGTGGTGGGATTCCAGTGCTCTGGGGTCTGCCGGCTGCCTCCATGACCACGGCACCTCCTGGGAGGCCAGTGATGGGAACGGGGCCCACAGCCCTGCATGGGCAGTTCTTTCTGCTCTTGTCTTTTCCTCCTCCACCCACCTGCTAATCTCGCTTGCACATGAAAGCCTCCCCCCGCAATCTCCACTCCCCTCCCCGATCCCTTCCCTGCGTTTGTACTTTATGATGCGGGACTTTGGAGAGAAGACTCATTAGAGTCATTATTACATGCGCAGAAATATGTCTTTCATCTCATTCACATTTCATGTTCCTCCCACTTGATCTCTTGACGCTTTTTAATTCCTGATATTACATCACACACACACACACACACAGTTCTTGCTGGGGTTCATTCTTTCTACAGAGTTGTCATCATTGCTTGCTGTCTGAGGAGTGCTCCTTGTTGTATATTTATTCATTTCTGAAAAAGATTTTGGGATTGACATTGTCTGATGCTCCTGACTTTGATTGTAGGGGTAGGTAGCATTGTAATTAGAGGAGATGTGAGGACAGAGGACCAAAGTCTAGAGCCCTGTCTCCTGTCCCCTTCCTCCCTAGAGGCCAGGTGTCCATCTGTGAAACAGGTAGATCCCATCGCCTAGTCCAATCCCCACATCTGGCATCAAATGGGCTTTTTGGGGTGTAAGCACTGTTTAATTTATGGTAAAAGGGATATTGGGAGGAGTCGGGGCCATCCATAGAACCACAAAAAAGGTTGAAAAATCAACTCTGATGGGCAGAGCAGGGTAGCCCTGGGAACCTGGGAACTGGGTTCCCTGCTGCCTCTTTAGGCTCCATGATGAGGATGAAAGGAGATCTAAAGGCTGTCAGTTCCTCCCTTCTCAGCTCAAGGTCCCAATGCAGGGAGAGAGTATGGGATCGGCTCAGCTACCAAGATAAGAAGGAAGTGTGTTTTGACTGACAGTTGCATTAAGATTCCATCTAATCAGGGCAAGGGGTTCCCCAAAGTAAGAGGTTGTTTCCAGAAGGAGGCAGTGGATTCTGAGTATGTAGAACAACAGACACCATGACACAGTCCTAACAGTGGAGGTGGTATGACCGCTGTGCGAAGAGAGGAAGAAGCAGGTCTTTCCGGCTCTAAATCTGTGACCAAGAGATATATTTTTGGAACTCAGAGATTGCCTTCTAATTCGGAACTCGGGGGCTGGCAAACTTTCCCTGGAAAGGGCTAGATAGTAACTATTTTGGCTTTCTGGGCCATATGGTTTCTGCCACAAGGACTCAACTCTGCCAAGACCTGAAAGCAGCCGTAGGCAATATGTAAATGAGGTGGTTTTGGCCCTGTTTCAATAAAGTTTTATTGAAAAAAACCCCAAGTAGCATGTCCTGGACATTCAGGTCAAAGTTGTTCTAGTAAGTCACCTTCATGTCATGGAGAATCTCCCTCTCTGCTTTAGTAACCCTTGTATTTCTGACTGCGGTTCTTCAACTCGGCTCTGCTTCAGGACACTCAAGGGAGCCTGTCGTGAGCTCATGAGCACAGACGCCCAGGACCTGTTCAGTCTTCCAGGTCAGAATCTTCAAGGATGGGCCCAGGGCCTGCATGTTTAACCCATGCCCTAGGTGGTTCTGACTTATGTATGCATTGTCATGAACTGGTCTAAGATGTAGTCAGGGAGACAAGATCATCCTTCATGAACCACAGGAGTGACAGATGAGATGGGGTGGGCTTAGGAGCTGAGAGGAGGGAGGCTCCTGAGGGCTGGGGGAGAGCACGTGTGTACAGGGTGGGCTCAAACTGGCCCTGAAAGTCTGAACTGTCAGAGCACTAACCTGGCTTTTTCTAGCTGGCAGTCTCTTTCCCCATCCTGTACTCCGCTGTTAATTAGGAGGGAAGTTTATTAAAAGCAGGTGCTAAACCTGAGACTTGCGGTGCTCTGCTCTGCAGCGGTCAGGTCTCTGAACAGCTTTGTGTCCTCATCCTTCTGAAGGGGCCACACCTGTAGCCCAGCCTCACTTCTCTGCCTTCTTCCAAGTCTCCTCTTCCCCTTTCATTTGTGCTCTGCTCCCCAAAGACCTGGTTTCTCACAACACCACTTCTCCTTTGCCCCAGAAAACAGCCACCCATGGTTCTTTCTGAGCGTGACCATGTTCTGTCAAATTCAGCTCCTTCTTGCCATAATCATTAATAGGATTAGGAGCCTGGTGAGTTATTCTCTCCCATCTTGCTCCTCTTTCCATGTTTTATTCCCCACCAAATACCATCCCCTAAAACCTTTGGGGTCTCTTCTGTTGAGGGGGAGAGTGCCCTCTGTAGGTGCTAGCAAAGCTGCTTCAGTCATAAGGAGGAGAATGGGTTATTGCTCCTTGGGTATGGCCTGGACCTAGACGGCCTCTGATCCTCACCTCCTCCTCTTGGATCCAGACAGAGACCTCTGCTCATTACAGTAGAAAATATTGATTGCTGGCTCAATAGTCATCTCCTTCTTCTGGCAATAGAGCACCCTTTTCTTTGGGAATCCACTCCATCTTCACTCCGAGTCCATGTGGATGGGGTGTGATAACTCCAGAGACTGCATGTGACTCAGGCCCGGTACATCAGTGCATCTGACTCCCCCAGGTACTCTCAGTGGTCCAGGGCAAAGTTGGTTCAATGCTGGTACTCTTGAGAGGTTTTGGAGAGGAGAGCTCTCTCCTTCAGGATTTGGGATTGTGATACTGTCAACCCAGAGCTTTGAGACTCCCACATGTGGAGAGAGTGTGCCCGAGAGTGAAAATCACACAGAGGAAAACAAAGCCCAGAGACAGACCAGACGGAGAACCAAGAGCAGGAGCTCAAACACAGGTCCAGAGGGCGTGGGTCAAGCTTCTGGATCCAGCTAGACCTGAAGCCAGAACACTGCTTGTAGCCTCTTCTGCTATCGGAGCCTCACAGTAGCCTTTTGGATTTAGCTGACTTATGTTGAAACTCAGGGTCTTGACTGATAGTTTACTTGACAGTGGCAGGGAGGGTCATTCAACCGGGATGTCTGGGCTGCAGGCCGACTATCTCGTCAGCTGTGAGGCCACCCAGGGTGGGTGTCAGGTCCAAGGGCACATGGCTTCCTCCTGGGAAAGGCTGAGTTTGGTGGGAGTGGAGATGGCCAGTGGGAAGAGGCTGCAGCCATACTGAGCAGAGTGGGGAGGTCAGGCTTCTGGCTTGGAGACCTGGTGGATGGAGAGATGCTAAGGAGTTGGAGGGTGGGAGGGTGTTCAGGTTACTGGGTGGTGGTGGAGGAGGGCCTTGCTGCCCCCAAGCCAGCCTCTCCCCTCTTGGCTGTCTCTGCTATCACTGACCTCAGCCTTTCCCAGGAGGAAGGCAGGTGGCCTCGGGTCTGACATTTACTCTGGGTGGCCTTGGTTCCCTTATCTGTGAATGGGGACGAGGCAGTACCCTAAAAGTGTGAAGTGTACCCAAGAATCTGAATGTGAGGGGGATGCAGTGGCCCTCTGACCACTCAACCCAGACATTAAGTCATAAAATGGAGCAAAGCAAGGACACAAAATCCCTTCAAGAGGCAGTGGGTCAGGAAAGCTTGGAAATCACTGACCAACTGACCGAATGCATGTGAAGGTGGTGCTCATCATGGAGTCTCACCAGCCCAGTGGAGCAGAGGAATTAGGATGGCCCAGGGGCATGTGTCTGAAGACCCTGAATGGCTGCACCTGGCCTCTGTCATGAAGAAGGATTGTCACAGCCTGGTGCCACGGGCTCCCCTAGTGACACTCTAGTGCCCTGGATTCCTGTATCGCTGGTCCTCGGGGAGAGGACGTGCTGGTCAGACAGCAGAACCAGCTGCAAATGAAGATATTGGCACTTGAGCTTTGGTCATTGTCTGTGAGAGCTGTGAGTCAGCATCCTAGAGCCTGTCAAGCCTGGACACTGATGACTCTGCGTTTCTGGTTTGCATGCCTGTGTCAGGCCCTGGCCCAGGGCTCCTAAGGTTAGGAGGTTATCAGTGTAACCAATGGGTTGTACCCCAGAGATTCTGATGAATGAGGTTGGAGTAGAGCCAGACCTTTCCATTAAACAGCCCCTAGGACGCTCTGAGCACAAGCTTGGAGAGAACAGCAGCTACACAGACTGAAGCTCATATGGAACCCACTGGAACCTCTGACCTTCATGGAACCCCTACGTGGATTCTGCTGATTGGCTTCTATGTTCACTTGAGTGATTTTAATTCCCTCAAGATCCTCTGTGAGCTTCCCAGGTGGCACAGTGGTAAAGAACCAGCCTGCCAATGCAGGAGACATTAGAGGCATGGGTTCAAGCCTGCGTCAGGAAGATCCCCTGGATGCTGGCATGGCAGCCCACTCACCTCAGGGTGGTGTCGTTCATCCCGTCCCTCCTAGAAGCTAAGTGGAGAGGCAAAGGTCTGTTCAGTATAGGCTCTGATTTTTTATGTGACCTAAAAGCTCACAATGGCACCCCACTCCAGTACTCTTGCTTGGAAAATCCCGTGGACAGAGGAGCCTGTTAGGCTGCAATCCAAGGGGGCACTATGGAGAAGGCAATGGCACCCCACTCCAGTACTCTTGCCTGGAAAATCCCATGGATGGAGGAGCCTGGTGGGCTGCAGTCCATGGGGTCGCTAAGAGTCGGACACGACTGAGCGACTTCACTTTCACTTCTCACTTTTACGCATTGGAGAAGGAAATGGCAACCCACTCCAGTGTTCTTGTTTGGAGAATCCCAGGGATGGGGGAGCCTGGTGGGCTGCCGTCTATGGGGTCACACAGAGTTGGACACGACTGAAGTGACTTAGCAAGCAAGCAAGCAAAAGCTCACAAGTATGGAGACTGTAGAAAGAACTTTCTCGGGCTAGGCTCTGTTGACCTGGACAAAATCATCTCAACTGGCTCACATTTTGAGCCAACATATACTCACTATAGCAGAGAAGGCAATGGCACCATACTCCAGTACTCTTGCCTGGAAAATCCCATGGACAGAGGAGCCTGGAAGGCTGCAGTCCATGGGGTTGCTAAGAGTCGGACACGACTGAGCGACTTCACTTTCACTTTTCACTTTCATGCATTGGAGAAGGAAATGGCAACCCACTCCAGTGTTCTTGCCTGGGGAATCCCAGGGACGGGGGAGCCTGGTGGGCTGCCGTCTCTGGGGTCGAACAGAGTCGGACACGACTGAAGTGACTTAGCAGCAGCAGCATACTCACTATAGAACCATGGGCATTGTTAGTATTGCTTCACTTCTATTGCTTGTTTCTCTCCACAAACCTCTGCTATCACCTCCTTCTCGCTCTCTCTTTGCAGTTAACCCCAGGTCTTGCTCTGCAGAGAAAATAGAAGATGTCAAGTGGCAATGCCAATTAAATTTTAAGACATTGTCCACCATCCTGTCTTTATTCTCCAGATGTTTTTTTAACCAAGGCTAATGCCACCACTTGCTGCTGTCTTAAGGGCTGTTTGTTGCGCTGTCTTCATGCTCTCCCTTTACTGAACTATTCCATCAGCATTCAGGCATGTTTGTGTCTCATCCCTATACACAGTGGAGTTCTTTCCTCTCTCCTCTCCTTTCAGCTGTTCTTCTCCTGGTCTTCATTCACAGACACATTTATTGAGAGAATAGTCTACCCTCCATACGTCGTGTGCTTTTCATGCAGGCTCAGGAATCTGCATTTTACACCCCCCTTGGTCATCTGATGCATGAGGTCTTTGTACTCCATTTTGCAAATTCTTGCCTCAATCTTTGGTGTTCCTTGGCTTGAGCCTTTTCATTCTTCACCATCCACATTTCTTTTGAAATCTCATCTGGCTCAAGGCATCATCCACCACCTGGAATCTGCTTTCTATCTCCAGCCCAGTCATGGCTCTTGAGTTTCAGAACTGCGTTATCCAAATAACTCTGTGAGGATTTTCCAAAGACACTGAAATGTTCAGAGCAGGACCTCTCATCTTCCCCAAGTCTCCTTGTCCCCATGCTCCCCAGCCCTATCTCTAGCACCATTAACCATCTACTTACCCAAGTGAGAAACCTCAGCTCCCTCTTTCTCACTGCTCCTTGCCAAATTTTCAGTTCCCGTGTGCCATCCATGCTAACTCTTAAACAAGTCTTAAATTCACCAGTTGTTCTTCATTCCCACTGCCACGACCTATCCAGGGCCACGTGCTTTTTCTCCTGGATGAGCTCCAACCTGGGTCTTTGCTCTCAAGCTTACCTTCTCCCAGGCGGGTTCTACACTGACCTAGGGGCCTCTCTGGAGTTTGAATCTGACCTTGTCACTTCCCTACATTCAGGCCTTCAGTAGCATCTTGCTGCCTCTGTTTGGACAAAATATCACCTTACCTGGCATAGAAAGCCTTTCATGGCTCCTCTCCCGTCCCAAGATGCTCATTCATCAGCAAGATCAAGGAGTCACTTCTCAAGTCTGGCACAGTCCTGGGGCTGGGCAGAAAATTCAAAAGATTATGGCCAAGTTTAGCAAGTTTCTGTCCTTGAGACAAAATACAGTGACTCAGACTGAAAAGTCAGCTTCCTAAGAATCAGAACCCTTATCCAGTATTAAGTTTTACTAATAATTACAAGGGCTTCCCAAGTTGGGCTAGCGGTAAAGACAGCCTGCCAAATCAGGAGATGTGAGAGACACAGGTTCAGTCCCTGGGTTGGGCAAATCCCCTGGAGGAGGACATGGCAACCTTCTCCAGTATTCTTGCCTGTTGACTACCATGGTAGAGAAGCCTGTTGGGCTATAGTCTATAGGGTCGCAAAGAGTCTGACATGACTGAAGGGACTTAACACGCACGCCAGAAATTGCAAGGATCAAAATAATTGTGAGGCACAGGTAAAGCATGAGGCTCAAGACCACCTGTACTACTCCCTAAGACCATTTTTTTTCTTTTTTTTTTGCCTCATTCAGGTTATCAGAAGAGGTCTCATGTGACCCATGCGAGCCATCCCTTGCTATAAAGGGAGCTATCTTGTTCATGCAGTATCTCCATTTTATTCTCTGATAGTTACACAGTTTGCACATTTCCCAGGGAGCCCTACCCCATAAATCCATAGGGTCCAGGTTTGTTTACCATAAGCAGTGCTGGACAGATATGGTACATCTTGCTAAAAGCATTCCATAGATAAGAACCCTTCTGCTAGCCAATATCATTAGTGTGTTTGCCAGGGGCTCTGACATTAGCGATTATGAGGCGATTTGACCCGGTCATCTTTCTTTCTTCCCCAGTCAAGGTAGAGAGTGGCCTGCAGCTAACCCTTTCCTCCCCAGACCTGCTCTGCCTACCGCTCCCACGTCTGTGTTACCAGAGCTCTGTCCATGACCTCCTTCTGTGACCACGGGCCATGGACAGCCTCCTCCATGCGTGTGGCTTCCTTTCTCTAAACATAGGCTCCCCAATCCATACATACCTTGCACCCTTGACCCTCAGACCCACACATTCCACTGCCCGCCAGACCCCAACACCTTGGTGTCCTGCAGGCCCCCAAACTACATGCCCCTCGCTGAGCCCTCGCTGCCTCTCCAAGCCCGTTCCTCTCCCACTGGACCTCTCAGGGCAATAACACCCACTTCACCTGGTTGCCCCCCAAACCTTGAGTCATCCTGGGCCTCCTACTTTCTGGCCCTTTGACTTAAGTTAAGTCAGAGAGGATAACCTCACTGAGCCTCAGTTTCCACAGATGTAAAATGGGCATAATAGCAACATCTGCTTCACAAAGCTGTGGCAGGATCCAATGAGATGGTGACGATTAGACAACATGGGCTTATCACAGCGGCTGGCAGGTGCTCAGAGACTGGCAGCAAGCGCCTCTGACTCCTCGTCCCCGCCATTGCCCAAGGCTAGGTGCTGCCTTCTCAGGGTCGCCACTCTGTTCACCATCCTCTGCTCTGTGCCCCCATCTCTGCCTCCGCCTATGGTAATAGTCTTGGGCCTGATCTGGCCTCCTCTGGGTGGCCCCTCTAATATGCCCTCTATTCCACCTCCAGTTACACACCTGACCTGCCACTGCCTTGGAAGGCTCTCTGCTGCCCCTTGGGATAAATTCTAGTCTCCTTGGAGTGGCTTAGGAGGCTGGATCAGATGTGGCTGCCACCCTGTGGCTCCCCTCCTCCAGTGCTAACCACTGGACACACGAAATTTTCAATTTCTCTGACCTTCAGGATTTGGCCAATGCCTCCCTCTGCCTGGAAGACTTCTCCCTTCTCCATCTCCGCCTGAGGACCCTCTGACCATCTCCTGCACATATGCAGTACACTGTCTTTCCCCCATCACAGCACTTTCTAGTTGCATGGTCACTGCCAGGTCCCATATTGGGACCTCTTGTAGGTCGGTGAGCATCAGGAGGGCAGGGAGCATGCCTGGTTCACGTAATGTCTCCAGCACTGAGAACATCGCTCAGCAGGGTAGGTTTTGGATACTAAATGAAAGCAGTTGTTAAATGCGAGGGTGGGTGAGGGGTGAGAAGGTGGGAGGAGCCCCTGAGTCAGGGGTTTCTGGTTTGCATGGAGTTGAGATAAGATCATGGCATCTGGTCCCATCACTTCATGGCAAATAGATGGGGAAACAGTGGAAACAGTGTCAGACTTTATTTTGGGGGCTCCAAAATCACTGCAGATGGTGATTGAAGCCATGAAATTAAAAGATGCTTACTCCTTGGAAGGAAAGTTATGACCAACCTAGATAGTATATTAAAAAGCAGAGATATTACTTTGCCAACAAAGGTCCGTTTAGTCAAGGCTATGGTTTTTCCAATGGTCATGTATGGATGTGAGAGTTGGACTGTGAAGAAACCTGAGCGCTGAAGAATTGATGCTTTTGAACTGTGGTGTTGGAGAAGACTCTTGAGAGTCCTTTGGACTGCAAGGAGATCCAACCAGTCCATCCAAAAGGAGATCAGTCCTGGGTGTTCATTGGAAGGACTGATGCTGAGGCTGAAACTCCAGTACTTTGGCCACCTCATGCGAAGAGTTGACTCATTGGAAAAGACCCTGATGCTGGGAGGGATTGGGGGCAGGAGGAGAAGGGGACGACAGAGGATGAGATGGCTGGATGGCATCACCGACTTGATGCACATGAGTTTGGGTGAATTCATGAGTTGGTGATGGACAGGGAGGCCTGGCGTGCTGCAATTCATGGGGTTGCAAAGAGTCAGACACAACTGAGTGACTGAACTGAACTGAACTGAGATGGGTGATATTAAGGGAGGTTGAATTGTGTTGGAGTTTTTGTATTAATGGACCAGGAAGGCCCAGGTGAGTTTGGCAGTTGGTCGCTGGAGACCTGGCCACTGGAGGTCAGGCCTTGGAAGCAGACCTAGCCTCCCTGTCCCCTCCTCTGCAGGGTTGGGGCACAGCATGGGCTCTCCCTATGGGGGTGCCGAAGAGTAGGTACATTTTCCTAAGGTTTCTTCCCTCCAACATTGCTTTGCATTGATCTGCTAATCCTGCAGAAGACTAGAGCTGGAACCCATGAGGCCAGTCCATTTTCCTCAGTTTCATGTGGCTCATCTCTAAGGGCCTCTGGGGAGGGACAGTTTGGTCTGGGAGTGGGGATGTCATTCCCAATGGTCTGCAGGAAGCACTCAGCAACATCTGGGAACTCCCTCTGGGTGGCTTCATGGGGAGGAGGGGCAGCAAAAAGTCACCCCTGTGTACATGTGTGTGTGCTAAGTCGCTTCAGTTGTGTCCACCTCTTTGCGATGCTAACGGACCGTAGCCCACCAGGCCCCTTGATCAGCTCTGGACTAAAGGGTGTGGGCAACGAGGGTGCAGGATAGAGTGGCACTTTATTCCCTTGACCTGACCTTGACATGTGGATTCTCCCAAGTCTTTGTAGGAGCATCCCCGTCATGCCTCCCTCCTCTCCTCCTATTCCTGTATTTCACAGATTCTGCTGTCTCTTCCGTCTCCCAACTGTGGTGGCTTCCTCCCTGCCCACTTTCTGCTTTTCTCTGTGGAGGGAGGGCTGAGCCCTGCTCTGAGGAGGGGTGAGGGGGAAAGGAGCAGGGAGAGAAGGGTGTGGAGGAATGGAGGCTCTCACCCCAGGCTGGGGCTGGTTTCCTCTAAACCAACAGCAATCAAACATGTCTCACCACTGTGAGAATTAATTCCCTTCTCAAGCTCCCCTTCAGATAGGTGAGAAATGTGTGTGCCTCCTATTAACATGAGCGTGACCCCATTTCTTGTGAAATGACAACCCTGGTCTGATTATGCTCAGGAAGCATCCCCACCTGCCTGCCCCAGGCTGCGTGACAAAAGCTCCCTCGTCCTAACTGACAAATGAACGTCGTGCATCCAGATCTTCTGTGTGATCTGCAGACAATGCCCGCTTCGTCTCAGTCATAGGATGGGATCAGGAAGACGGTCTGGTTTACCTCTTCGTGTGCCCAGCAGTACTGGAAGTGAGAGAGGGAGCTGCTCACAGGCTTGGCTGGAGAAGCATGAGGCTGGGAGCAGCGTGGCCTGGTCCAGTCTGCTTGCTGGCTGTATTTGGGATTGAGTTCCTGGTGGCTCAGACAGTAAAGCATCCACCTGCCATGCAGGATACCTGGGTTCGATCCCTGGGTTGGGAAGATTCCCTGGAGAAGGAAATGGCAACCCACTCCAGTATTCTTGCCTGGAGAATCCCATGGACAGAGGAGCCTGGCGGGTTCCAGTCCACGGGGTTGCAAAGAGTTGGAGATGACTGAGCAACTAACCCCTCCTCTGAGAGCAGAGGGCTGGCCCATTAGACCTGGAAGGGCTTTTGAATCTGATACTTGCTGATTCCAGGCTGTCACTGAGTACAGCTTTAGAACCTCATAAAAACTGGGCTCCCATTTGCAGTGTTGGAGGAAGGGTCTAGAAAGTTCTCTAGGAGACCGAGTTAAGAAGCCAGCTCAGTGTTTGGATAAAGGCTCTCCCTCAGGTAACGACACTGCTCAAGGCACCAGAAGAGCTTCTCCCCCCGGCAACTCAAAGCCCAGCATGGCCTGTGTGTTTAGCGGGAGTCAGCACACCGGTGAGAGGACAGGGTGTTCATTCCTTTGTTCAGACACTCGCTCATCCATCAGATATTTGTTGAGCGTCACCTGAGATCCGGCAGCATGGGAGAGTAGAAGGAGGTCTGCTGTCAGTCGGAGCTCTGTTACCCTCAGGTCAGCCTCTTTCTTGAGTGTCACGTGGACACCTGGCTGCTGGCCACTGGGCTGTGGCCGTGCATCTGCCTGTTCTGGGCTGCCCACGTGAGGATGGGTGGAGATGATGCTCCTGGCAGGGAGTGGGCCTCCCACATACCACCCCCTTCTCTGTCCTCTGCATGCCCTGTCCTGGGTGCCCTTGGCCCCTGGGCAGGTCAGCCAGGCATGTGTACACAAATAGCTCTGCTACAGAGGAGGGACCGGGACACCGCAGTCAGAGGGGTGAGAGGCCTGACCAGAAGCTGTTTTACGGGATGGTGCTGAGTTGAACCTGGAGTGAGCTGGCATTTGGAAGAGAAGGGATGAAGGTCATTGCAGGGGCAGGGAACAGCTTGAGTGAATGCATGGATGCGCAGAGCTTGGGAGGACTGAGGAGGAGAAGGAAGCCTGTGGGGGGCGTGTGAGGGCAAGCATGCTGGGCAGGATGGTGCCTCTGTGCAGGCTCTGGGGGAGGGCTGTTCGGACCACTCTCTTGTGAGAGCTGGAGCTGCCCTATTCTGGGGTCTCCAGGTACAGAACAGCAGTCTGGGGGTGATATTTCCAGGACTGGCTACTGTTAACACAGTTTTCTGTTTAACATAATAATTTTACTTTTTCTAAACTCTTCAGTAGGGGGAAAGCTGCCATTTGCTTGGTCTTGGAATAATTTGCCCTACCTTTCTTCTTGCAAAATAAGAAGAAATTCTTCCATTTGGCTTCTCTGCCCTCTTGTTCTCTGGAGCAAACCCTCTGCCTTGCCCGCACTGATGAGCACTTTGTGTTTGGCTCCCCGCTCTAGATTCCTAGCTCTGTGAGGGCAGGGACCCACTCTTTGGTCTGCTCCTGTACCCCAGCCTTGTGAGAACTGTTGTAACTGTTAGGCTTTCAGTACATATTTGAAGAATCAGTAAATGAATGGCAGTTGGGTTGATGATTCTTGGGTCCCTCGACATGGGGCAGGTTGATGTGGTAAGATGTTGATTGAATCAGCCAAGCCCAAATTCATTTGAGACCTCGTGATGCTCTTGGGTGAGTGGTGAATATTATAGGATGCTTAAAACTTCCAGGAAGATGAAAGAACAATCCTGAAGTTATGCTGAGGGCTACACTGGGCTGGCTTCTCTCATCTCTCCCAGTGGCCCTGGCTTGTTGTGGGGTGCTGATTGCTATAGTGATGGCACGACTGAAGTGAATGGCAGTGATAAAATGCCACCAAGGGAGAAGGGGTTTTGACTAATCCATAGCCTTGTTCAAATGAAGTCCTTTGAAATAGCATTGAGAAGGGGTTATATCCTTTCCCCAAGGTGCTGGCAGATGTCATGATGTCAACAGCATTTCCTGATCTTCAGTGAGCAGCCAGGCTGATTTCTGTCTTCTCTCTGTTACTCAGCTCCCCGTGGGCCCACGGATAGTAAAGGAAGGAGGGTCCTGCTCGAACATGTAGCAGAACATTAGTGGTTATGAATGGACACCAACTATTTGAGTCCAATTCCTGCCCTGCCATGCCTGTGGGCACTCTCAAGGGACTGCGCTGCCCACCTTCCTCCAAACGCCAGGCCTGGAGTGGGTGCTAGTTAGGAAGGCACTCACGGTGATGCAGCTGATACGGATGGGACCGGGTAGAGGCCACATGGGGAAACAGGAAGGGAGCAGCAGGAGGGGCTGGGGTCGGGGTGGGGACAGCCTTCAGGTGTGAGCTCACTCCCGAATGGGGTTCCGAAGACTCAGTTTAGAACAGCATTGAAAAGGTCCCTAAGTTGTGAGATTATCCCCAGAGTGGGGGAGGGAGAAAATTTTAGGCACAGAGAGAGCAAGTGTAAAGACATGCGTGTGTGTGTGTGACACAGAGAGATATCTTACAGCTAGTTTCCTGGAGGGTGATCAGAGACAGAAGGGAAGCGGGTGGCAGCGGGGAGGGGACTGGGAGGGGGGACTTGAGGACCAGACTGTGAAGTCCTTGAATCCCCTGGACATGGCGGGAAAGGTAAGGGTGTGACATGACCGGCTCTATTTCAGAAAAACCAGTCTGGGTGGCACATGAAGACTAGATTAGGGGGTGAGGTGGGCGGCAGGAACACTGTTAGGAGGCTGTTGGGGGAACCCAGGAGAGGGAATGGCAGGAGCCTAATCAAGGCCGTGGCACTGAGGACTGGACGGGGGACAGGTGGGCTGGCCGGAGCCTGGATACTGACTGGTGTGCCAGGAGGAGCCCTAGGGAGAGCAGCGAGTCTCAGAGCCCTGCCACCTCCCCCACCAGGGGTGTGGTCTGCTAGTGGTGGGGGAGCTGTGAGTGCTGATACTCACCAGGACGGAGGACCCCGGAGTAAACCATCATCCTCTGGCCAGGGGGCGGGATGCTTGTGCCCTGGATAGATCTGAGGTGAATTTATGCTTCGTAGAGTACATGTCCCCCTTTGACCCTGACCCAGGCTCACAGGAAAGGCTGGTTCCTGACTCCTGCTCCTCCCTTTTTTCCTTCCTCCCTGGTATATTCTTTTAATCTCCTCCCTTCTCTTATCTCAGATGTCTTATGTTAGCATGGGGAAGAGGAGCCATGGAATAACATCCAATGAGGGAAAGGTTATTCGCCCAGGATTATAACCATGGTGCCTCCTGTGTCTCTTACAGGGGAAGACAGCGGGCTTGATGGCTTAGCTAAAGCAAACCTGGTACTTCCCTCAAGCAGCTTGTGGATTGAGATTCCTGCCAGGCCCTCCAGAACCAGCCCAAGGTCTCTTCCCCCAGATCTGTCTGCTCTCAGCATTTTCTCCAAAAAGGTAAGACGCTTGTTGGCTGAGCCTGTGATTGAGAGTAAAGTTCACTCAACACCCAGTCCCTGGTTTCAGGGGCTGACAGTCAGCTGTTGAGTCACTGCATCCTGTCTGCCTGCCTCACCTACACCATGACCTCCTCTGGTGGTCTGGGGCTGTGGCTGTGCCCTCACCGATGTTATGGAAGGAGGAGGCCCTGGTTTAGGTCACCTTCTCTGAGTGCCTCTTCTGTGCAAGCCTCCGGACTCAGTACATGCAACGCGCCACAGACCACCCAGAGGCTTAGGGAACTCAGCCATTTCTTTGGCACTTTGGTCACTGGAGTTTGGAGGAGCGGATCACTGACCTTAACTGTGTGTGTCTGTATCAGTGGAGTGGGAAAGGTCACAAAAAGCTTCTTGCTAATTTCTTGGTTGCTTCAACAGCCGCTGTTTGGCTTCACAGCTCTTCATTACATGTGGGACTAATTCTCTATGTTAAATTTCTTCTGTTTGAAATACCAAGAATCCTTAGGTCTTTCCACCTGGATGCTGACTGATACAGGTGTTTGAGGAGGGTGAAGAGGTAGACAGTGAGACAGTATGTTATAGAAATTAGGGGTGGTGGTTTAGTTGCTAAGTCATGTCCGACTGTTACAACTGCATGGACTGTAGCCTGACAGGCTCCTCTGTCCATGGGATTTCCCAGGCCAGAGTACTGGACTGGGTTGCTATTTCCTTCTCCAAGGGATCTTCCTGACGCTGGGATCGAACCCACGTCTCCTGCATTGCAGGTGGATTCTTTACCACTAAGCCACCAGGGAAGCCCATATTATACAGATTAAATATCCCCCAAAGATGTCTTATGTCATACAGAGTAAATATCCCCCAAAGAGCTATCAGGCTTCACTAATAGCTCAGTTGGTAAAGAATCTGCCTGCTATGTGGGAGACCTGGGTTCAATCCCTGGGTTGGGAAGATCCCCTGGAGAAGGGAACAGCTACCCACTCCAGTATTCTGGCCGGGATAATTCCATGGATTGTATAGCCCATGGGGTTGCAAAGAGTTGGACATGACTGAGCGACTTTCACTTTCAAAGGTGTCCACATCCTAATCTCTGGAACCTATGACTATATTACTTCATGTAGCAAAAGTGACTCTATTATGCAGGATTATTCAGGAAATTATCTGGTTTATATGAGTGGGTCCCCTGTAAACACAAAGGTCTTTATAAGAGAGTGGCAGAAGAAGAGAGTCAGGGAGATGTGGTGATGGAAGCAGAGGTTGTAGTAATGGGATTGCTGGCTTCAACAGGAAGGAAAAGCCATGACCCAAGGAATGCAGGCGCCTCTAGATGCTGAACGAGGCAAGAGGACAGATTCTCCCCTAGAGCCTCCAGAAAGAATGTAGCCCCTTCAACACCTTGTCTTTAACCCGGTGAAAATCATTTTAGACTTCTGACCTCTAGAACTGCCAGATAGTAGATTTATGTTGCCTTAAGCCAGTGAGTATGCGATACTTTGTTACAGCGGCAATAGGAAACTAGAGTAGAGGGCCAGAGTTCAAGATGCTGTGAATTATGCAAGGGAGTTGGATCTCACTCTATAGGCCTGAAGGCTTACTGCTGCTCAGGAGCCCACGTGTGCTAAGTGTATGAGCTCTGAAGTCAGATTGCCTGGGTTTGAACACCCTCTGCTAAAGACCAGCTTTGTTAGGCAGGTGTTTTAAATTCTCAGACCCTCAGTGCTTCCGTCTCCAAAGTGGTGCACTGGCATTTCTTGTCTCAGACGCATAAGGCTTAAATGAAAAGACGTGTGTAGGGTGTTTGGCACAGCATTGGTCAGAAAAGTGACTGTTACTCTCACTTGCTTTGCAACTTTGGACAAAAGCATGTTTCCTTTGGAGCCTTGATCCCTACATCTGCCAAGAGGAGGTGATAGTGGGACTCCTCGTCTCCCAGCCTCCCCAGCCTGCAGGAATAAGAGGATTTTGTGAGATAACAGTTTGGAGAGGGATGTTACCGCTGTGCGCCCCTGCTGGCCTGGCTGGAGCTCTCCATCTGTGGAGCAGGTGCCAGCTGACCTGCCCACTCAATCCCCTCTGCCCCCATTCTACAGGCATGCCTGGATTCCTGTGCCCCTTAAGAGTTGTCCTGGTTTCTGCTCCACTGCACTATGCTCCAGGCATAAGCTATTTTAGTTACAAGTTCCTTACAATGCTACACCTTCCCTACCCATGCGACCGACCTCCCCAGGCCCAGCTGCCAAGTATTGATTTCCCCTTTAAATATTACAGCAGCCCAGGAGCATGTATGGATTAATTGATGAGGCTAGGCTTGTACCTGCACACTTCATTAACAGCTGCTACTAATTAGTGGAGTAGTCATTAAGAGACCTGCTGGGGTTTTGAGGATAATAGTTTTACTTTTTTTCCATGATTCCTAAGCACAGGATAAATTGGGGAGTGAAAGTCCGTAGTGCCACATTGGGATGGAAGTCATGGGGTGGCCTGTGCTCAGGGCTTGCCTCTAAGAACACAACAGAAACTAGAGAATCACCATAGTGGGACCAGAGTCAGGAGGGCCTTAGAGTCATCTGGTCACATATAGAACTACCATGGCTGGGAGAGGGGTGTCACCATCAAGGTCACACAGAGACAGGGAGGCAGAGCTGGGACAGGCACCCGGGGCTGCCGGCTGTGCTCCAGGCCAGTTCTCCGTTTACTAAATGGGGACTCTGATGCATGCGTTTGAACAGCTTTATGGGGGAGGTTGGACCATGGACATAATCGTGTACCCTGGTGACCCCTACCCCCAAACCTGATGCGCTCTCCCCAGGCTGGTGCTGCTTTTCCTTTCCCAATTCTGGGCCTCCTCATATTTTGTCCGCATCATTCCACCTTCCATCTCCTTGCTCCTGGAACCCTGTCTCTGCCTTTGGCAGGCTTATCTCCAAACGGGCACGATTCAGCAACTGGCCTACAGTGGCCCCTTTGGGTCATCCGTGCTGGTGGAAATACTCACTGAGTGGGATTAAGCCTGAAGTACGTGCATTTGGACAACTTCTTGACCCTCTTGGAATGTCCTCCTTAGGATGAAGAGGGCTAATGTGTGTACGGGGCCGAGCACAGGCCGGGCATAGAGTGAGTGAGTGAGTCCTTAGTAGATGGCGGCCATGTACCCTGGGCTCCTTAGGAAAGTGCGCCTGTGGCCCACTTGGGCTTTGCTCAAGCTGACTTGAATCACTCACTCAGAACACATTGAGAAGTTTTACAGCAAGGAATAGAGTTTTGACCTACTGTTTTCTTCTTGTTTAAAAGATAATGATAATCCCAATCACTCACCTTCCCTCTAAGCTTACTATGTGTCAGGGGTACTGTTCTAAGTGCTTTACATGGATTAATTTACTTTTATCATCTTGAAAACCCTATGAGGCAGGTGATTTAATTATGATTCCTATTTCATAGGGGTGAAAATGAGTGTACTAAACTTGCCTCTGGTCACACAAGAAGGAATTGGGGCTGAACCAGCACTCTAGCCCTGAGCCCAAGTTCTTAGCTGTGGCCCTTCTCAGCTCCCTCAAGGGGCTGATTTCCTGGCTAAGAGAAAGCCCAGTCTCCCAGTGCCTGCTGCGTGGGTGGCAGCTGTGTTTATATTATGTCTGCATCCTCCAGACTTCAGCTGATCGATCCAAGGTGGGCACTGGAAGCAGAGGCTTCTCCACACTGTATGCTTTGGGTATTCTGACTCAAAAGCCTAAGATGGGCCAATCTGATTCCTAACTGGGGCAGGCATCGGGAAGAGGCTGAGCCTGGGAGGAGGAAGAGCTGATGAGCTTGACTTAGAACTGGGTACCAATCATGGTCACCAGCTGTGAGTGGCTGGAGGGAGCTGGCCAACCAAGAAGGCGAGCCAAGAGGTGCACGGATACCCCTGGTCTTGGAGGCGTGCGCCGCAATTGCTGGTTCCCATGGGGCCTAGCTGCTCTTGGCCTTCTATTTGGGGATCCTGGTGAGAATCTGCTTTATATTGAACTATATATTGAACTAGTTTCTCTCCCTGAGTTGCTCTCATTTAGCTAGTGCCCCTCTTTCCCTTGTAAACAAGAGAACTCTAATAGGAACAATACTCTTATCAGGTTCATAGGGCTCTGCTGATTCACGGAGGGGCACAACCCCATCTATGGTGTGCATCACCTCCTGTACAAGAACAATATCCTAAAATGACATGACTGGGACTTGTAAGCGAAGGTCTCTGGAGACAGTGCCCAGCTGCAGATAAACATCCATACTAGCCAGGGTGAGGATGTGCTGCTCTGTCATAATAATGCAATGGCACAGAGAGGACTGAAGTTCCTGTCTTTCTCACCTTAGGATTTAAGGTAAATAGCCAGGTTGGCAGGACAGTTCTGACTTTCAGTCATTCAGGACTGGGTCCTCTGAGCCATTAGTCCCTCCATCCTTGTGAGCCTGCTGGTGGTCTCCGTGATGGGGACTGCCACGCCTGGCTCCAGCCAGAGGTGGAAGTGAGCATGGAGGGGCACCCCTGATATCTTCCAGTACTTTCAGTCCAGTTCTACTGGTGAGAACTTAGCACGTTCCCCACCGCCCCCCACCTGCAAGTGAGGCTGGGAAAGGAAATCTTGATCTGGAGTCATCAAACATTTTCTGTAAGGGCCAGACAGGAAATATTTTCAGCTTTGTGGACTGTTTGCTCTGTGCTGCAGGTATCTGACTCTGCCCTTGTATCTTGAAAACAGCCATAGGCAATATGTAAATGATGGGTGTGGCTATATCCCAATAAAACTTTATTCATGGATACTGAAATTCAAATTTCATATAAATTGCATGGCATGAATTTTTTTCCCCCAACCATTTAGAAATGTAAAAACCATTCTTAGTCCACGGGTCATTCATAAATAGGCAGTGGTCTGGTCTGGCCAGGTGGAGTAGAGTGTGCAGACTCCTGGTCTGGATGGTGACCTTGGCCTGACCATGTTTTTTTTTGTCAGGGGAGATTGAATTTTGGTGGAAAGTGAGCAGTCCCACCACAATATCCACTCCAGGCTTTGCTGAGAGAAGGGCCTTTTAGCAGAAGCAAGGTGTCCTCTACCCCCTTCTCTGTATAAAGAAAAGAGTAGAATTTGCTGAGTGGAAACAGCCATGCTCCTCTCCCCAGGCTTGCCAGGAACAAGGAGCAGGGGCAGCCACGCCCTGGGAGGTCCGTGATGTCAGAGGCTGTGGATAGGGTTCCAGTGTTACTCTAACTGTAAGGACCTGGCAGCTGGCCTCCCCTCACGCTAGAGGTCCGCTGGAGTGAGGACACCAGTGGCCGGAGTTAGACAGGATGCTGCAGGGCAGCATGCAGTCACCTACCAAGGGGCAGTCAGTCACTCACAACCAGGACAGTCCCATCCCCGCTGGGGTGCTGATGGGAGCTACGCAGGAGGCAGCTTTGAACAGGACGACGCTCCTTAATCATTAGAAAGTGACTGCTGCAAATATTAAATGGGACCAGGAAAATCATAAGGATGAAGATACTATTATTTGGCAAGTTTGTGTTCTCCCATCCCTCCCTCGCCTCCCTCAACCACCAGCTTTTGGGGTTGGGGCTTGCAGGGCAAAGCTGACAGCAGTTACTGAGAAAAATAGAATCATTCTGTGTTTGTCCATCACTGAGCTTATACTGTCAATCAAAATAGCTACATATATTTTTGATATCAACTGTCAATTATCCTTTCTGTGCCTTGGAAAAATTAGAACCAAAGACAGAAGCATTCACCCAGGGGTGTTAGGTGTGGACTCGGACCAGCCTGGGTTTGAGTCCTGGTTCTATCAGATCCCATGTGACATCTACTCGCCTGGTGACCCCTGGGGCCGCAGCCCCCTCATCTGTTAAATGAAGAGAATAATGCCTGTTGTCAGGTGTGTTGCAAGAAGTCCGTTTCCACCACAAAGGATGCATTTATTCAAATGCAAAGGATGATTTTTGCTTTTCTCTCTGGGCCTCAGGTTCCCTATTTATAAAATGGATGGGTTGGACTGTGGTCCATTCCCATCCTGACAATCAGTAATTGTGTTGCTAGTGGACTTATGAGGAGAAAGCTAGCCTTCGGGGATGCTTCCTCCTGGTAAAAGGTTTTGAAGATGAAGGAAGCAGCAACTTGATCAGGAACCTCCTGATCTCAGACCCTCCCTGTCCTTCCTGGTGCGGCTCCAGCCTACCTCCTCCAAGAAACCCTCCTGGGTTCCTCCAGGCACAGACCATCTCACCCTTTCTGAAGGACCCAAGTGTTCGACCTTGACCTCCACCCCAGTCTTTCCCCCTACTTGCTGATTTGATGGTGGCAGACTCCCCATAACCACTTCTGTAACCCTGACCCTAACCCTGAAACCCTGACACTACCTCTGAACTCTGTAAATGGGTCCAGCATGGAATTGTGAGCTGGAGGTGCTCGATTCTGGGGCCAGTCTGGAAGGACTCATCTATTCCTACCAGGCAGAGGGGAGCTAAACACCCAAACCCTTCAGCCAGGAGCCCATGTTGATAGCCATGTCCTCTTGGGGCCTGGGACAATATGGAGATGGCAGAAACCAGGTGGTTCATAGACCATGTGGACATACTGTTGGCTTCATGACCCCCACTGGCTTCACAGAAGCAGGCAATGCAACATCTCAAGTGGAGGTCCACCCTCTGCTCTCATCACACTACCAATGCCTCTCCTGGGCATATGTGAAGATGCAAACTGACCAATGAGAGGTATGCTGATAAGCTGAAGATACTGGTTCTTGGTCTAAACGTACATCTAAACTTCTAGTTTGGATAAGGCACACTGTATTCTGTGACATCATTTGGTTCATCTGTTAATTCTTTCGGCAATGTGGTCTGCCTACCGGTTGCTGGGGAAACAGGGGCCAACAAGGCAGAAATAGTTCCTGGTCTTGTGGAGTTTACAAATTGGGGGGAATCTACTCAATTCAGCAAACAATTACAAAAGCATCTGATTAGCTTGCAGCCTGGGATATGGAGCTGAAGGTGACCAGACCATGGAAAGGTGAGGTGATGCAAGACAGAACACCTGGAATGTTCCAGGCGGAGGAACCATGGGTATGAAAGAACACAGATGAGAGGAGCAACGTTAGTCTAGATCCTGAAGGGAGACCTCTGTGTTTGGGCCAAAAAGCAAGGAGGGAGAGGGGTTAGCGTGGTGCTGCAGTGGGTAGGCAGGGACTAGATTCTGAAAGTCCTTGATGAGCATTGTAACAGTGTTTGGACTTTGGTCTGAGGGCATGGGAAGACCTGGGAACTTTTTGGACAGTAGTATATGTGATGGGCTTTCATTTTAGAAGGATTCCTCTGGCTTTCAGGTGCAGGATCTTCTGTCCTCAATCTTTCCCAGTCTCAGGGTATTTTCCAATGAGTTGGCTCTTTGCATCAGGTGGCCAAGAATTGGAGCTTCAGCTTCAGCATCAGTCCTTCCAGTGAATATTCAGGACTGATTTCCTTTAGGATTAACTGGTTTAATCTCCTTGCAGTCCAAGGAACTCTCAAGAGTTACAGGTGTACAATATAGTGATTCATAGTTTTTAAAGGTTATACTCCATCTACGGTTATTATAAAATATTGACTATATTCCTTGTGGTGTACAATAGATTGGTGTTGTCGCTCAGTCGCTCAGCTGTGTCTGACTCTTTGCGATCCCGTGGACTGCAGCACGCCAGGCTTCCCTGTCCTTTACCATCTCCCAGAGCTTACTCAAACTCATGTCCATTGAGTTGGTGATGCCATCCAACCATCTCGTCCTCTGTCGTTCCCTTCTCTTCCTGCCCTCAATCTTGCCCAGCATCAGGGTCTTTTGTAATGAGTTGGCTCTTAGCATCAGGTGGCCAAAGTACAGAAGATCCTTTAGCTTATTTTATACCAATAGTCTCTACTCCTCATTCCCTGATGCCTATTTTGCCCCTCCATGCTTCCCTGTCCCCACTGATAACTACTCATCTTCCTCTCTATCTGTGAGTCTGCTGTCTTTTTGTTATGTTCACTGGTTTGCTGTATGTTGTAGGTTCCACATGTAAGTGACATCACACAGTGCTTGTCTTTTTCTGTGTGACTTATTTTGGGTGACTTGTTTTTCCTTCCTCCACCCTTCTAGTGCAGTACTCACTGGCATCTACCTAAGATGGAAATCTTAGCCTGTGTCTCTTATACCTGAAACTCTTCAAAGGGCATCTGAAAACAAATCCAAATGTAATTGATGTTTTCCAGAGGCCTCTATAGTCTTGCCTTTGCCTACCTTTCCAGTTTGCTCAACTGCTGTGCCCTGGACTCTGGATCAGACCCATGGGCTCTGAGCATCTCCAAGGAGACACGAGCACTCTCTCACCTTGGTGTCTTTGCCTGGGCTCATCACTCAGCCTGGAACAGGTAATAGGGGCTCTATAAATACTTGCTGAAGGAATAGATGATAAATCCAGGAGAACAAAGGGAGAAAGAATGCTCAGGAGGAGTGTTTCTCTCCCCTTAAGGGGAGACCTGGCAGCATCTTTCATTCTCCTTGTGTCTCTCTCTTAAGCCTCAAACCTTTCCCCTCTTCCTAGTATTTGATGTCTGCACTTCAACCCAGAACCTCCAAGCTCCTCCCGGGCTCCAGCTACCCCAGGCAGCCTTAATTAATTGTAAAATTGATTAAGCCGCCCTCTTTGTTAGGCTGGGCTGGTGTTTATTTGTATTTTCATATTATTATCCTTTTATACTTCTCTGGGCACCCTCAGCTCTCTACTGACACCTTTTATTGGGGAAATGTTAATTTAAAAATCATCTATAATGCAGGTGTCACAAATCAAAGCTGTTCGGTAATGAGTTGCTCTTATGTCGTATAAAAACAATTAATTAAAGCCCTTTCTGAGAGAGCTGTGCCGGCAGATTTATGTTTCCCAGTGTCTCCCTCGACCTTCCTTTTTAAGGACCCTCCTGCACTCTGCTGGCTTCTCTAGCAGGATGCTTTCCTCCCACCTGTGTCCAGGAAATCACGTCCCAGCCTGATGGAGTGGGGAAGGCTCCAGGAGGGCGTGTGGTCCTTTCTCCTCACGGTTAGTGCTCCAAGAACGACTTCACTGAGGTCACATACCAGTTGGGTGGCAGAGCCGGGTTCAGAGCAGCCTCCGCCGCCCAGGTCCTGTCTTGGTCATCCTCCTGAAGTCCTCCTGACAAAGTTCACTGACCAGGGGACCATGGACACCTGTGCCACTGTTTCATTGGTCCAGTAAAGGACCACTTGTTTCCCCACTGACATACATGGTCGCTTCACAAGTGCTTTCCACTCCTTGCTCATCAATCCAGCGCTTAGGAAATGTTATCCAGGGCATCTAAGTTCTGGTTTTGCCTCTGCTCTGGATCCGCTATGTAACCTTGGGTAAGTCGCTTCCCTTTGGTTGGGCCTCAGTTTCTCTCTCTGAGAAATGGGAACACTGATTTAGTATGGGAGTTGCGAAGGGAAGAACCTCCAGGTACCGTGAACAAATAAGGCAGGCCTGGTGGGAATGGTGAAAAACTGGAGAAGAAGATGCTCCTCTGAAGGGGACAGAAGGATGCTCCTTCTGAAGGGGACAGCCTCTAATGCCCCTGGATGTTTGCTACATCTGGGAGTGCAGACCCAAAATTGTTCTTTTTCATGAGAAGCTGGAAATCCAGCTCAAGATTTAAGAATGTTGGCCAGGGTACTGGCCCTTGGTTCACTTGCTCTCAGATCCCCTCCTTGCCTTTCTTCCGTTTGCTCTGTATCCTGGGGGTCTGGCCCCTCCAGACCCCTGGGTGGGTTGTGTTGAGTCAACGAGAGGCTCCGGTTGGTGATGGGAAGGGGAGAGGGCAGGAGACAGGGAGCAGCCAGGGTGTCTCCCTCCCTATCTCTGCCTTGGGCATCATCTCTGGCAGTGCTCCTGTCTCTGACCCATCAGAGTTCCAGGTTGGCCAGGTCATCACAGCCCCTGGGCTCTGGTCACCCAGCTCCCACCTTCTTTCCTCCAGGCCTGCTCTCCTGTTGATTCTTCATCTCCTGTAACCAGTCTTGAGTTAAATTCCCTCGGCTTTAAATACCTAGAGTGGTTGATAGGTTCTTGGCTGGACCCTGACTGATACATTTAAAAAATATATCATTATTATTATTATTTGTTGTTTTGGTTGTTCAGTCGCTCAGTCATGTCCGACTCTTTGCAACCCCATGGACCACAGCACATGAGGCTTCCTTGTCCTTCACTATCTCCTGGAGCTTGCTCAAACTCATGTCCGTTGAGAAGGTGATGCCATCCAACCATCTCATCCCCTGTCGTCCCCTTCTCCTCCTGCCTTCTATCTTTCCCAGCATCAGGGTCTTTCCCTATCATTATCATTACTTAACACAGTGATGACTTGTCTGTGAACTGGACCAAGTATGGAGAACCCCAGTTTGGAGAAGCTGAATTCCAAGGTTGTGACTTGGTTTAGGATTGACGGAGAAAATCACACAACATTGGTCCCTGTACTTCAGAAGCGTCCAGTCTTAAGTATGGGCATCTGGATACAGGCCCTTGTGCCTCCACTAAAGAACCTCCCTCTCCATTCTGGGGCCTCTGGGCTCTGCCCCGCCCAGCCTTTCTCCCTAGTTGGCGCCCCCTCCAGGCAATGAGGTGGCACTGCTCTTGGGTGACCTGCGAGGGCCTCGGGTGGGCTCTCAGCAGGCAGATGACTTTCCCACACCCTTGCTTCTCCTGCCTTCTCCAGAGCCACGGGGAGGCTATGCAAGTCAGGAGTAGAACCTGGGAGTCCTTCCATCAGGAGCTGCATGTCCCGTGCCTGCCGTGTTCCACACTCAGTGCCACACTCAGACACCCTCCCTGAGATGACCCCAGCCCCGCTTTCCAGGAGCTGGGCGTCCAGGCTGGCAGGTGAGAAGCATCCTGCCAGGCAAGGCTACCCCAGGCTTTGCCCTCAACTTCTGGATTGTTGCACCTCTGTGTGAATATGCTCCCATCCCACCTGACATGGTGTGATTTGGGTACCGTCCAACTTAAGATGAAAAGAAGCCAGCCACGTGGCAAGCCGCCCTGCCGCCTCTGCTGGGGTGCCCCTCCTGCCGGCCGGGATCTCACTCTCCCTTCTGAGTGGGGCTGTGAAGTGTCTAATCCAGGCTTTTATCTGGCATCCACAATTATAATGTCAAGATTGAATAATCTGCCTTTATCTTCTGGGTGACAGCCATGTAGAAACTTCAAAAGAAACAGTAATGCTGGCATCTAACGGCTTTTGTTAATTACTATATCCCAAAGAAAATGAAATAAAGGAGGAAGAAAAATGATATTTCTCTGTGACAACTTTGTAAAAATATCAATGATGAAGCGGCACAGTTTAAGGGCTTTAACTATTCATGCAGGCGCGGCGGGCCTCCACCCATCCGTGCGGGGTCTGGAGGTTGTCTGAGGATGGCCGGGGCCCAGGCTTCTTCACAGGCTGCCCGCACTGTCCACGCTGCTCTCATGGCCCCTCACACAGCCCTCCCTCTCTCTCTTTCACATGCACACACAAGCACCCCATCCCCTCCACCCTCATACACACTAACGCACAGCACACACTCCACACATCCCCCTATAGCACCGTCCCAAATATTCATACTCAATCCCCAATACACAGCCCTCAAATTCACCCCCATTCACAGCCTCACATCCACACTCTTTCACAGCTGCCTGTACATGCACACCCTCCTGTACACATGTCTCACACACACACAGGCAAGCGTTCCTTCCTTCATCTGATTGTTCAGAGCCCTCTCACACCCCACACTGTGCCAGGTGGGCTCTGCACCAGGTGCTGGGAAGCAGGTGTGCAAGAGCTCTGCTCTGGGCAGCAGGGAAGACAGGCCGGCGGACCATAGTCTGTCCTCTCTTTGTGCTCACGCCACGCTGATGACGTCCTGAGTGAGGTGGGTGAGTGGGGACAGTGTGGTGGAGGGTGTAAGAGCTCAGGCTCTGGGGCTGGACCAGCTGGTTAGAATCCTGGTACTCTCGTGTTAGAGCTGTGTGACCCCAGGCAAGTCATGCAACCTCTCTGTGCTGCAGTGTCCTCGCCTGTAAGCTGAGGATAAGAATAGGACATCCTGTTCAGGGCCCGGTGAGAACTCTATGCAGTAACACAGGTAAAGTGTCCCCCAAGTGCTTTAAGGGTCATTTAGGGTCAGGCAGGGCAGCTGACTCTGCCTGTGGGGGAGTGGCCTGGCATTTAGGGGAGGCTTCACGGAGGAGGTGATATTTGAGTGTGGGGCCTTGCAGCTTGGAAGAAAAGAGGGAGCACACAGCCCGGGCACAGAAGACAACACGGGAAGAGGTTTGGAGGTATGGTGGGGCACGTATGTCCCTTGGATGCTGCACGTTTGGTGTGACTGGAGGGCAGCGTGAAGCTTGGGTGGGAGAATATTCTGGAAAGGTAGGTCCTGATGGTGACAGACTCTGTGTTTCATTCTCAAGGGGTGGGTTTCCCTGTAGAAGCTGACGCTGCAGCTGAGTCATGTTGTCAGAACAGATGAAGGCCGGGGACAAGCAGGATGCAGGTGGGCCTGCCAGGGTGGGCTTGAGGGTAGGGGCACCAGAGAGGAGGCTGTGACAGAGCTAACAATTCAGCCTCCCACCACACACACATGCACTTCCACACACTCACACGCAAACCCTCACTCATATATGGTCACACGTGAACACACCTGCTCACATGCTTAGTTACACACACACATACACAATCTTTTATTCGTCTCTCAAATCAAATCAAATCATGTTAGGTCCAATTCCAAATCTCTGCAGTGGCTCTTGACTCCTTAATTACCTGGCAGTGCACTGGCAGAGGTGTGACTACGGCAGAAACTGCCAAATAGACCTCCAAGGGCCCTGCTCTGTGATGTGTGCTCCTGTGTGGTCTGCAGGGGGCACCTTTGGGGCAGAGGGATGGGCTGGTCATGGCCCTGGGGGGTGGGGTCGGGTGACCTGGCATCTGGTTTGGCCTTAGTCTCTGCAGCTATAAAATGGGAGAGTTGAACATCTTCTCCAAGGACCCATCTGGTGATATTATCCTGGCATCTTCTTGAGGGTAAACCAACACTTTGGAGCACTAGAGAGGTGCACACGAGGAGCAGCAGACTCATTTCAAGAAAAAAAGAGGGAACATTTCTGAAGGAAAGCCTAGTGAGTGTTAAGCCCAATGCCAGGAGCCTTGGGGGATTTAAACCTGAGTCAGAGAGAAACAAGGGCTTCCCAGGTGGCCCTGGTGGTGAAGAACCTGCCGCCAGTGCTGGAGACTTAATAGACACGGGTTTGATTCCTGGGTTGGGAAGACCCTCTGGAGAAGGTAATGGTAACCCACTCTGGTATTCTTGCCTGGAGAATCCCATGGACAGAGGAGCCTGGCGGGCTACAGTCCATAGGGTCACACAGAATCAGACACGGCTAAGCCACAGAGCATGCACACACAGAGACAGACCAGGAAGCTGGCATCCTGCTTGCTCCTGACCCCGGCTCCCCTGGGAGAGTAGGGGGCCCTGGAGGACAGACATTGTCTCAGAAGAGATGCTGGCATCTCCAGGCACCGGGCAGGGAGGAGGCGGCCTTCTGTTTGGGGAGGTGGCAGTGAGGACTGGCCAGTCTTTTGGTGGGGAAGGGACATAGCCCGAACCCAAAGGGAGGCTTAGGATGGGCAGAGGGTGGGTCTCACAGTCACAGAGAAACAAAGGCCTTGGAGTGGATATTTGGAAGCCTCTATCTTGGTTTTCTTCCCACTCCAGTACTCTTGCCTGGAAAATCCCATGGACGGAGGAGCCTGGTAGGCTGCAGTCCATGGGGTCACTAAGAGTCGGACACGACTGAACGACTTCACTTTCACGCATTGGAGAAAGAAATGGCAACCCACTCCAGTGTTCTTGCCTGGATAGGGATAGGGGAGCCTGGTGGGCTGCCGTCTATGGGGTCGCACAGAGTCAGACACACGACTGAAGTGACTTAGCAGCAGCAGTAGCAGCAGCAGTATCTTGGTTTTCTTGAGCTTCTAGAAACAGAGACTCATCCCAAGTGGCCTCAGTGGAAGTAGGGAGGTCCAGGAAGTCTCACGGTTGTCTCCAGGGCCCAGGGAGGTACAGGCAGTGGGCCATCAGGAGCAGCTAGACCAACACTGGCCGCTCTCAAGCCAAGGCTCACCTCTGGATGGTTCTAGAGGAGTCCCATCTGTCACCTCTGGTTTTCTCTTCACAACTCTTTGCTCTCCTTCTTTCCCAATGCTGGAAGTGGTGCCCACCTCAACTTGCTACGTCCTAGACTGAGTGGGGCTCAGAAGAGGGGGTACCCTTGTTTCTCTCCAGCAGCCACCTCTCCCTCACTCTGGCCTTGAGGGCTGGCAGAAGGCAGCACTCCCATCGGGAGGCCACGGGGGCCAGGACAGGTGGAATCCATGGTGTTTTAGGAAGGCTGGTCTGCTCTAGAACCATAAGCAGGCTGGCCAGGAGTGGGAATGCAAGGAGGATTTCCCAGACCTGTGAGAAGGAGAACAGACCCTGTTCCCTGGGGCCTGATGTGGTCCCTGGGGAAGTCCTGTTGTGAAGAGCTCCTCACCTCTGAGGAGCAGCAGGGGTGCTTCCTGGCACTTGTGGGGCAGGTCTTGGCTCACAGAGACAGGTGGTGGCCAAAGATGGTGACTTTCCACGCCCGGAGGGTGGGAGCCTGGGACTGGAAGGCTGGGGGCTAGATTAGGAGGTGACCCTGTTGGCATGAGGAGGGGGCTGAGCAGGCATGTGGAAACCCATCATCTCTGTCTTCCTGCATGCCCAGGAACCAGGACTTGGTCTCGCTGGGGGTGTTTTGGAAGCATGAAGCCCAGAACTATAGGAGCCAGAGGGGAGAAGTGCCTGTCTAATGACAGAGGTGACTTGAATTCTGCTGGTTCTCAAACATCCCTAAGCAGCGGGTGCCTTCAGTCCAGTGAGCTGTAAGTGGAGCTTTGACATACAGAGCAGAAAGCCCTAGGGCTGCTCAGGATGGGGTCCTGGAGGCCTGCTCAGGGCCACTGCAGAGGCTGGGAAAGGCGCCCCCAGGAGTTGTGCAGGGCACAATTTTCATTGCCACGCATTCTGGCCCGGGTCCCACTGCTGGTCCCCCACCTTGTCACCAGGCCACCTCCTGGCAGTCACCTCATGGAAACTCCTCTCCAGGAGGAAGCCAAGAGAAGGACACCAGCTTGGCCATGGGCACCCCATATTAGTAGGCAAATAGAGGTTCCACACAAGACTGAGTTAGACTGAAGTGACTGACTGTGAAGTCCAGACAGAGACATGGGCTTTGCTTGTGTTGTACTGACGTATAGAGGAGGTACAGTGTGGCTCCGATGGGTCTGGGACAAAGCATCACAGCGAGGGGCTCCCCCAGCCCTCTCTGGACCCCTGGACATTCCCAGTGTGGACAGCGCCGCACCCCCCCCACCCCCGCCCCCTGCACAGGGTGCTGATCCTAGGGTTTAAGAGTCGTCAAAGCCCTGAGTCTCCTGGATGCTCTAGCCATCATCTTTCTCCTGCCCTAGCTAAGCCCCCTCCTTCTCAGGGCCCTGTGCAGGAGGGAGATGGGGCTCTCCATCCCTCACCCCCCGCCCCGCCCCGTAGTGAACCCTGCCAGGCCTGAGGGGGAGCACCGGCCCTGGATCCAATCTCAGCCAGGTCTGAGCGCCCGTCAGCCTCCCCTCCCTCCCTCTAGTCATTAGTCTCCCCCGCTGCAGGTAGAGTGACAGGCCAGCTTGGAGCTCCTGAAAAGGCCTTTGTTTTATCGCCTTCAGTTCAGATGCTTCAGAGCACTAGCAGGCCATATTTTAATCTCAGGTCTTTGCAAACAAAATCGTTAAAAGCAGATGGCTGTGAAGACTGCCATGAATATTAATAGATATTGAAAAAAAAGGCCCCTTAATCTTTCCATAAATCTTCTCAGAGGAGGTGGGGGAAGACACGGAAAAGATGAGGGCTGCAGCGTAGCTGTAGGTACCCTGGCCCTTCCTATAAAGCAGAAAGCCCCAGCTTGATCCTAATGGCTGAGCAATTAGCATCGGGGCTGGTGAGCCCAGCCCAGCACTAGGCACCAAGATGGGCCTGGAGCAGCCGCTCTGGGCTCCCCATCTCCTCTCTTCCCCATCCCTTCCCTGTGGGGCTGGGGGGTGAGGGCCAGCTCCATCCAGCACCCTGATTCCTGTGGAGGCCAACTGTGTCGGGCCCCACTCCTCTGATGCTGCATGTAAGGCTGCTAATCTTTGCAGATCTCCCACTATGTGCCAACTTCTCTGCATGCCAGTCTCATGTCACCTTTTTGAGGTGGATTATCATCCCCACTTCACAGATGAGGAAAGAGACTCTGAAAATGGAAACCACTGGCACCAGACCACTGAGTTAGTGGATGGAATGGAAGAGATTTGAACCCAGATCTGTTTGATCCTGATAGCTGGTATGTCAAGAGTCTTCTAGGACCACCTCTTCCCTCTGGCCCCAGTGCCAGTCTTTCCTGTACACATGCTTTTGTATGGGACGTTTTGCTACTCGCAATTCATTCATTTGGATTATGCATTTTCTTCTCTTTTTAATTCCCTTTTAAAATACAAACACCCTTGGGAAAGGCAACCTATTAAGCTTCTGAGAAACATTAAAAGCTGCTCAACCACATAACCCAGGACCTGAGTTGAAGTCTTCTTAGCTCAGCCATTTCCTGGCTCTGTGACCTTGAGCCAGCATTGAATTCCACGGAGACCATTCTCTCTGGAAAAAAAAAGGGGGGGGGTAATAATGAAACTGCCTTGTGGACAGGACTGGCAAGAATTTGAGATCAAAGATAGGAAGACACTTTGAAAACCACATACCATGGTACACCTGCAGAAGAGTATTGTTTTCATTGCTGTCCAAACACCTTATTCATTTCCGGGACCACTTTCGTGAGAGGAGGGAATAAATAATCGTGGGGAGCAAGGCTGATGAGACCTGGAGCAAGGTGCCTGAGGCCTTCCAGGGAGGGGTGGTGGGTGGCAGGAAGAGAAACAGCGGCTCACACAGCCCATGGCATTGATCTCAACATGTCTTGTCTTTGGCCAGTGGCTTACTTTGCTTTATGCTTCTAATCTAATTCAATTAGTCTTTCTCCCTTCCTCCCTCCTTCCTTCCTTCCTCTTCTACTCTCTTCTTTTCTGCCCCCACCCCCCGGCTCCCTGCCCCTCACCAAGAAATATTTTCTGATAACTTGTTAACGTTCTAGGGGTGGGGAGTCAATGGTGAACTCAGCGGCATGGTCCCTGTTCTAAACAAATAAACAGATAAATAATATACTTACAAATTGGATAAGCACTCTGTGGAAACAGACATGAGACTAAGCTAAGGAATTATCAAGAGTACCCATTTAAAATAGGACGGGGCCTCTCTGGTCTCCTAAACTGGCTTCAACAAAGCTTAAGGAGGTATGCAGGCATACCCTTATGGCAGGCCTTATGACCAACGCCGCAAAGTTCTAGAGGAAGTACATGAGAGCCAGTCAGCTCTGACCTGAGGCCTTTGCCAAAACGGGCAATAGCCCAGACTCCACTCCACCAGACCACGCCCCTCTCATTGCCCCGCCCCTGGCCTGGCACTGCCTCTAGCTGGGTTCTGCCCTCAGATGCTCTGTTTTTATGGGATAATCTGGCTGGGTATCTGTTCCAAGGGAGGGGGTATTAAGCAAATTCTACAGGCTGAGGTGAGGACAGTGGGACTGTGGGGGCTCTGAAGGGCTCACTGCCTTCTCTGGCTCCAACTTTTCATGTACAAGTTTTTTTTTTTTTTTTTTTTTTTTGCGGAAGCCCAGAGTCTAGTATTGAGAAAAACCTCGGATATGGAAGAAGAGACCCATCACTCCAGTTCTGTGAAACTGTTGCTATTCCAAATGCAACGGATTCTTGGAGCCTGAGTACAAAGAGGCAGAAGCCTGTCAGGTTTCAACAAACATACTTTATTATACTGTATAATTTAAGGTATCATTTTATTCAAGTGACATTCAAACGTGTGAAAAAACGGTTGCATATGCCATAGCCGTTAATGAAATCATTACGTACAAATGGTTACGCTTTACCAAGTCATTCATTAAAAGTAAATTAATGAGGGGGACAGCATTAAAAATTTTTGCAATCATTACCAGGTCCAGCCTAACCCACTTTTATAAATATTCATCAACAAAAACGTGCCTCAAGAACTCACCCAGTAAATTAAATTCTCGGTCTTGAAGTGTTTTGCTTCTATTAATGGCATCGGCCGTGGTACTTTCTTTGATTTGTTTTCCGGAACTTTGGGATATATTGTAGGGAAATAATGACAAATTCTGAGTAATCGCTGATAATTAGGCCAAATCTATTATTCCCATGGTATTTACATTTTGATTACTATTTTCCCCCCAAAGGCAACATCTTGAATCTATTCTAATACAAGACAAAATAGTATCTGAGATTGTCAGGGCTGGAAGAAAATTCAGAAATTAAATAGTCCGGCTCTTACCTGATTTTGAATCTCCAGTCAGCATTTCTGCCAGATGGCCCTTTGGCTTCTGCTTAAATACCTCCAGTGCTGGGAAACTCATTACCACTTTAGTGTCCCATTCCATTCTTGGACATCTTTGCTTGTCATCTTTATTTCTAAACTGTATTGATCACTTTCTAATTTCCACATGTGTCCTAAGTCCTGCACTCTGGGGTGGAAATTAAAGACTTCACAAACACGGGAAGATTGTCTGGCAGATGTTATTACATTCTTGCCTACCCCCAAGTCTTCCCTCTTTAGGCTAAATATCTTCAAAGTACTTGAACCTTCTTCCAAGGAAGTGAACTCCGGACTCTTCACTTTCTTTCCATTTCCTGCAGAGAAGGACTTTTTTTCTCAGGTCCTGCTCAATCTTCCCCACCACCCACAATTTTCTCTGTACTTTAATATGGGTAACCCTGAACCATGTATGGTGTCCGTGTACAGACTGTTCACTAATTCTGAGCCTTTTCAGAGTCGTTTCCTCTGTCTGAAATGCTCTTCACCCCTTTAAATGCTTGACAAACTCCTATTCATCCTGCAGAACCCCTGCTCCGTGGTCATCTCCTCTGAGAAGCCATCCTTGATTGGTTCCCAATCCCTCTCCTTGAGAGAATTGATTACACCTTCTCCTTACATGGCTTCTATTCCTTGTAGTTACTTCATCATACCTTCCAAGGGAATGGGAGAGAAGGGGTAGGAGGATCTCAGGTTCATGAAGTGTCTACTGATTAGCCTCTTCCCCCACCCTTTAAAATAACACATTCATTGTCTGACAGTTCTGTAGAGCAGAAATCCATTCCTTCACTCATGGCCTCTTTCCTCCATCTTCAAAGCTAGCAAAATTGGGCTGATTCTTCTCAGATTAGACTTATAATGTTTTTCCTTAAAGTCATCAGACTAGTAGCCTCAAAGCAATACTCAAGGGAAAGTGGTCATTCAAAACTTACATCTTCTGCCCCATGACCAGCCCACATTGCTTGTACTGCACTATCAAATCACATTATTTTGTAAATAATGTGACTATTTTGAAAAGAGTCTAATTTGTATCAGATTGTACTTTGCGGGCTAAAAGTGTTAATTTGTGAAATGTAAACGTTTAAAACTATCCACAGTTTTGGTCACCCTGCTTTGACATTTTAAGAAATTGTATTCAGTTTCAGCTTTAGCATCAGTCCTTCCAATGAACACCCAGGACTGATCTCCTTTTGGATGGACTGGTTGGATCTTCTTGCAGTCCAAGGGACTCTCAAGTCTTCCCCAACACCACAGTTCAAAAGCATCAATTCTTCGGTGCTCAGCTTTCTTCACAGTCCAACTCTCACATCCATACATGACCACTGGAAAAACCATAGCCTTGACTAGATGGACCTTTGTTGGCAAAGTAATGTCTCTGCTTTTGAATATGCTATTTAGGTTGGTCATAACTTTCCTTCCAAGGAGTAAGCGTCTTTTAATTTCATGGCTGCAATCACCATCTGCAGTGATTTTGGAGCCCCCCAAAATAAAGTCTGACACTGTTTCCACTGTTTCCCCATCTATTTCCCATGAAGTGATGGGACCGGATGCCATGATCTTCGTCTTCTGAATGTTGAGCTTTAAGCCAACTTTTTCACTCTCCTCTTTCACTTTCATCAAGAGGCATTTTAGTTCCTCTTCACTTTCTGCCATAAGGGTGGTATCATCTGCATATCTGAGGTTATTGATATTTCTCCCAGCAATCTTGATTTCAGCTTGTGCTTCTTCCAGCCCAGCGTTTCTCATGATATACTCGGCATATAAGTTAAATAAGCAGGGTGACAATATACAGCCTTGACGTACTTCTTTTCCTATTTGGAACCAGTCTGTTGTTCCATGACCAGTTCTAACTGTTGCTTCCTGACCTGCATATAGGTTTCTCAAGAGGCAGGTCAGGTGGTCTGGTATTCCCATCTCTTTCAGAATTTCCCACAGTTTATTGTGATCCACACAGTCAAAGGCTTTGGCATAGTCAATAAAGCAGAAATAGATGTTTTTCTGGACCTCTCTTGCTTTTTCGATGATCCAGCGGATGTTGGCAATTTGATCTCTGGTTCCTCTGCCTTTTCTAAAACCAGCTTGAACATCTGGAAGTTCATGGTTCATGTATTGTTGAAGCCTGGCTTGGAGAATTTTGAGCATTACTTTACTAGCGTGTGAGATGAGTGCAATTGTGCGGTAGTTTAAGCATTCTTTGGCATTGTCTTTCTTTGGGATTAGAATGAAAACTGATGTTTTCCAGTCCTGTGGCCACTGCTGAGTTTTCCACATTTGCTGGCATATTGAGTGCAGCACTTTCACAGCATCATCTTTCAGGATTTGAAATAGCTCAACTGGAATTCCTTCACCTCCACTAGCTTTGTTCATAGTGATGCTTTCTAAGGCCCACTTGACTTCACATTCTAGGATGTCTGGCTCTAGGTGAGTGATCACACCATCGTGATTATCTGGGTCGTGAAGATCTTTTTTGTACAGTTCTCCTGTGTATTCTTGCCACTTCTTAATATCTTCTGCTTCTGTTAGGTCCATACCATTTCTGTCCTTTATAGTGTCCATCTTTGCATGAAATGTTCCCTTGGTATCTCTAATTTTCTTGAGGAGATCTCTAGTCTTTCCCATTCTGTTGTTTTCTTCTATTTCTTTGCATTGATTGCTGAGGAAGGCTTTCTTATCTCTCCTTGCTATTCTTTGGAACTCTGCATTCAGATGCTTATATCTTTCCTTTTCTCCTTTGCTTTTCGCTTCTCTTCTTTTCACAGCTATTTGTAAGCCCTCCCCAGACAGCCATTTTGCTTTTTTGCATTTCTTTTCCATGAGGATGGTCTTGATCCCTGTCTCCTGTACAATGTCACGAACCTCTGTCCATAGTTCATTGGGCACCCTGTCTATCAGATCTAGTCCCTTAAATTTATTAATTGTAGATTAATAATCAAGAAATTGTATTGCTGCTACTGCTAAGTCGCTTCAGTCGTGTCTGACTCTGTGAGACCCCATAGATGGCAGCCTACCAGGCTCCGCCATCCCTGGGATTCTCCAGGCAAGAACACTGGAGTGGGTTGCCATTTCCTTAGAACCAAAATGTGAGGATAGCTGGGTCCTTCCTTTATCCCCTGACAGGTGCATGCACCCCACTCAGTGAATTTCCTGGCTCACTTTTCCGTCGTACCTTCCAGTCTAAATACACTACGCAGTAGGCGAGAGCACAGACTTGGAACTAGGCTGCCTGGGTTCAAGTCCAGCTGGTTGACTGGGTGGCTCTGGGCCAGTTTCTTACCCTTGCTGTGCCTCCCTTTCCCCATCTGTAAAATAGGGGCTAATACAAGCACTCACTCATCAGAGGTGTGAGCACTAATTAAGTATCATGTCAAGTGCCTGGTACCAGGCTGTGCTCTAAAGTAGGGGTACCCAACCTCCAGAATCTAATGCCTGATAATCTGAGGTAGAGCTGATGCAATCACACTAGAAATAAAGTGCAAAACAAATGTAACATGCTTGAATTATCCCCAAACAATCCCTCCCTTCCCAGTCCATGGAAAAATTGTCTTTCACAAAACTAGTCCCTCCCTGGTACCAAAAAGATTGGGTGTTCTAAAGCTTTCCCTGCCATAGGTGGGGGCAGGGTGTCTGTCTGTGGCTTCAGTGCAGCCCCCGGTCCAGAGCATGGAGTCTGCAAAGGCTCGCTGCATCTCTGCTGACTGAGTAGCCCAGGCTCCCTCGTGCAGAAAGCCTGCCCACGCAGACCACGTGCATCACCGCCCACAGCCTCTTCAGTGGGGATGCCTGTAAACAAGCAGAGGTCTATTACCAACTGGCTTGTTCTCCTTCTGCAGACGCAAACCATCAGATAAGGCCGCTCCCATTTTGCTCCTGCCCTCGGAAAGGCATGGCATCGGGGTGATCAAATAAGATTTCCCCACTGTCAGTGTGCTATCTGTGGCTGCCTTTAGTCTTATTTTTCATGGAGCAGCAGCCTCTTAAAGAACAAGGCTCTTTCTCTCTTGTTTAGCAAAGAGCTAAAGACAGCCCGGCTCTTCTCCAGGTAAAGTGGTTGATCCCACTCCTGATACAGAGGGCGTGGCTGCTGTCCCAGTGCAGAGATTCCTCTTGGAGGCGGGGAGGAGATCGCACACTGGCAAATTTAGGTTTTCTTCCTTTCATGAGGAAGTCTTCCAAGGGTAATTCTTAATTATCCTCTACAGGAAAGGTCAGTTGGGAGGCAGCATGATGCTGTGTAGGGAACCTCTGGGGGGTATGACACAGAGAGGTTAAGTAACTCACCCGAGGTCACACAGCTGAGTTGTACAGGAGTAGCATCTGAGGGCTGGTTGCGAGCAGTAGGATTAGCATGTTGACTATGAGAAGTGTGGAGTGGGGAGACTTGCCTAGCAGAGTCAGGGTCTCCCAGGCATTTTGCTGGTACAAACCTTAGGGAAACAAGTCTGTCTAGGTGGGTGCCAGTAGGGGTTGGAGGGCCAGGTGGGCAGGTAAGGAAGTGACTTTTACAGTCTGATTGGTTCATTCCAAAGACAGCCCTTGACTTCAAGGCAGGTGCTTTGAGGCCCAGAGAGAGGCACCTCCCACTCCCCTGCCCCAGGTGGGTGACAGAGAGACTCACTCAGCCACACAAAGAAAGAGATAAACAGAGAGACAAGAAAGCATGAAAAAGAAAGCTGAGGTCAATCCAAGATGCAATGAGAGGCAGTATGGACAGCTGAGAGCAATGTTCTGCAACATCCACAGAGATGCAAGCCAGAGGCAGAGACAAACATCCTGAGACAGCCAGAGTCTCAGAGATCTGCCCAGACTTAGAGAGACAGGCCAGAGGCCAAGGAAGCACAGACCAGAAGGGACATTAACTCATGGATATGGAAGAGTGAAGACAGTGGTGTTGGGAACGAGAACCAGCTATACACACTTGAAAGTCTCTCCCTCGGTCCCAGGCAGTGGGCCAAAGAGTGGAGGAAGTTGGATGCAGACCTGGCAGGCTCTCAGACAGAGACCCCTGATGGGCAGCGGCCATATGGCTCAGAAATTAGGGCCAGTGTGTCTTGGCTACAGAGAGGGTGCTGTGGTGAGGACGTTCCTTCTCTCTGCATGCCTGGCAGGTGCTCAGAGCCCAGCCCAAGGTGGCAAGTACAGACCTGTACCCACCTGCCTAGACCTATTTAGTGGAGGTATAAGGGGAGATGGTGATGCTCACGAGCAAGGAGTTCCCGGCCACCTCCCCATCTGCTTGCTTGAGTTTGGCTTGCAGGGAACAGACAGCCTGGCTGGTTGTGCGAGCTCCTGGCTGTGCAGCCCGCGGTTGCTCTGGCCTGTCCATAAGTCTGCCCCTCTGAGGGAGAGGGGATGAGAGGGGAGCGGTATATTTAAGAGATGCCACCATAGATGTACCAGATAGACCAGGATGGGCAAAAGTCCTGCGGAGTGAACTGGGCACAGCTAATAGCTGCCAGATAAATGTTTGTCCGAAGGTATAACCTGTTTATAAATGAGCCTTCACAGACCTGGGCCTTAGTTTGCTCACCTGTTAGTGAGAGAGCGTGACCAGGTAAACCTGGCCCCTCAGTCACAGGTTCAAAATCGGTTTCAACTCTGATAAATGTCATGGTTCTAGAAATTCCTCTTGGACCAGGAGTTCCCACAGGGCACAGGCTGCATGATTTTATCCCCTACTATGTGCCCTCTGCCTGACACTGAGTGGGGACTGAGTACATACGGATGAATAAGTTCAAGCTTTTCTTTTCATATTTAGAAGTGACTTAGTTCTTGCTACAGGTCAGGCATTTGGGGCTATACACCACTATGGAGAAGGCAGTGGCAACCCACTCCAGTATCCTTGCCTGGAAAATCTCAAGGACAGAGGAGCCTGGCGGGCTATAGTCTATGGGGTCGCACAGACACGACTGAAGTGATTAACGTAACACACACACACTCACCGTTATATCCACACTTGGCAGTGGCTCTAGCTGGCAGGGACTCTTAAGATCCATTTTACAGTTAGTAAACTGAGACCTACGGGGCACAGTATTCCCCCAAGATGGTATAACTAGAAAGTGATGCAACAGGCATCTGTACCCAGGTTGCCTGGATCTAGATTTGGAGGTCTTGCTGTTTCATTGTGCAAATTTTCATAGAACATTAAACAAATATGCATTTTTGGTTGTGCTGGGTCTTCATTGCTGGGTGGGCTTTTCTTTAGCTGCAGCAAGCAGGGGCTGCTCTCTAGTTGCGGTGGAAGGATTTCTCACTGTGGTCGCTTCTCTTATCGTGGAGCATGGGTTTCGGGCGCAGGCTCAGTAGTTGTGCACGGGCTCAGTTGCCCCGAGGCAGGTGGAATCTTCCCGGAACAGGGATTGAACTGGTGTTCCTGCATTGCAAGGTGGATTCTTAACCACTACACCACCAGGGAAGCCCCATAGAACATGTCTGTAAATGGCTCAAAAATTTTCATACTTAACCTATCTGCTTTGGAAAACTGTCAAATGCAAGCCACACCATCTCTCACTTGGCTATTAGCAGCCTCCTCTGTGGTTCCCCTGCCTCCACTCCTGCCCCTTCCAATTGACTCCCATGAAGCACCCAGGTAGAGCTTTCCAAAATGCAAGTCTCATTAGACTGCCCTGAAAAAGAGAACTGGGGCTTCCCATTGCTTGTGGGGTAAAGATACAGCCCCTGAACACAGCCCCCAAGGCCCTCTGCAGAACAGTGTCTCTTAACCTGTAGCCGTGGCCCATTAGGGAGCTGGGAAATCCATGCAGTGGTTGGTGACCTGCATTTTCTTAAGTCAAAGAAGTAGAATAGGAGAATAGAAATAGAACAGAAACTCTCAGAGTGGATCACATTTATTGTGGTAAAAGAAACTTTGTTTCACCAATTAAAAAAAAATGATGTATGCACATAACATACATGTGTGCACACGTGCGTGTTCTGTGGTCCCTCACAATGCAAAATGTTTTCCTAATGGCGTTGTCAACCTCTAGGGAAGCCCCTGGTTAGGAGCTCCTGGTCTACCCTCATCTTGTCCACAACACTCACCCTCTTCCTCTAGCCACAGCGGTCAGCTGTAAGTGCGTTCAGCTTTCAGTCAAAGACACAGGGCTTTTTCCTGGAATGTTCCTCCTACCTCTCCATTGAGATCACCCTACTTCATCCTTCATTTCTCAAGTGCTGCTTCCTCAGCGAGTGCCCCCTGTGCCCCTCTGCGCCGCACCCCCTCCCCACGCTTATCTGCCTCCAAGGCACCACAGACCTCCTCTTCCAGCATTTATCCTACTGTGGCAAGTTGACATTGGTTCATGTGATATTTGATCAACATCAGTTGCCCCCACTAGTCTATGTGCTCCACGGCGGGAGTCACCTGGAGGAAGTCTGCCTGCCTGGAGCACCCCACAAGGGCCGGAACAGGTTCATTTTGGCTTGTCCTCCTTCCTTACACCCAGCACGTGCCTGGGATATGGAGGTTTCCACAAGAACCTAGCGAATGAACAAATCGTGAAGGGCAGAGCTTTGCTGTGATCTGTACAGAAGAGGAAACTGAGGTTCAGAGTGGCTTTCCTGAGGCTTTGGTTGATGACTCACTAGGAGCCCCTCCACTCTGCACTCCCATCGTGGCCACTGTGGGTGCTGTGCGGTCCATGAGGTCTGGCTCGGGGTGTCTGTCCTGACCCTCCCCACTACCCCAACCTTCTCACCTTCCCATGTGCCAGCTCCCTTCCATGGGCCTCCTGGCTGTTTTCTCCGTGTTTCCTCTGCCTCTCCAGCTGGCTGAGCACGATGCATGGGGTGGCTGGAGGAGGCACAGCTCAGAAAGTGACAGCGACAATATTAGGAGTGAAAAAGATCAATTAAGCCCATCGAGCTGATTTGTGAAGCTGATTAAATTAGGAGCCTCCCTGGGGGCAGATTCTCGCTCAGGTTGACAGGCCAGCTGCCAGCAGTGCTGTGGGGGTACTTGCTAGCCCCCAGGGTGGAGTGGGGCAGCTTTGAAGGGCTCTGTGCATGGAGAGGGGGACAAGGAAACTTAGGAGAGCCCCTGGTCTCCTTTCCCTGTGGTTTCTCCAGGAATCACCCCAGCAAACCTGGGTCATCAGACAGGTTAGCCTGACTTTAGAATAAGACACTAGGCCTTAGCGAGGTTAGGTGAACTGGATGCGGTCACCCAGTTGGCAGGTGGAGGTAAGTGGTGGAGCTGGGGCTGGAACCTAGGACTGTTTATTCCTCTGCGTTTTGTTCTATCCTCTTGTTTATCTGCTCCTACTTCTGACTTCAGCATCCTGGTTGTCTCTTTCTCCAATTTTCTAGGCTCAAGGCTCTCCCCCCACCCCCATCCCCCTCCTCCCTTGACTAGATATAATCAGATTATCTCTCCAGTAACCTGACCCCTCTGCCTTGGCCTCAGGACTCTCTTTCATGGCCTGTCCCCAGGGCAGCTCTGGCCAGAATATCCTGTATTTCAGAATCCACCCCATTCTCCTGGTCCCTGGATGGGGGCTGGGGGGAGCACAGTTTGGACAAAGGCTCTTGTGTGTGCAGGGAAAATGGAGCCCGGGGAAGTTACCAAAATGAGGTCAGCATTTGCAGAGTGCAGGAGTAGAGAGGGCCTTGAATGCCAGCCTGAAGAATTTGGTCTTCCTCAAACACCACTTTTAATGGCAACAGTGAAGGGAGAACCCCCAAGGACCAAGTAACCATGGTCCGTGTTTCCAGGTGGAAAGGAGGGCCATGCAGGAGGCAACACTTGGAGCTGCAGAGGCCCAGGATAGAGACCTACACATAGGTGAAAGGGGTGGGATAGGAGGGCTTCTTAGCAGATGGGGCCTTTGTGCTGGGTCAGGAAAGGGTCAGAGAAGCCTGGAGGGAGAGAGTATTTCCCTTAGCTCCGGGCCAGAGATGGGGTGCAGAGATGGGGAGAGGGACTGACCTTCAGACAGTGCCTGGTATCTTATATTCAAGCCTGCTTCTTCCTTAGAGCAAATCTGTGCCAAATCTATAATCAATTTAAAAACACACACAAGCAAAACAGGCTCAGAGTCATGCAGCCACCAGTGGTATTTAGAATTCACACCCCAAGTCTGTGGGACTTCAGGGTCTGGGATCCTTTTATGGGCTAATTGCAAAAATGGGAGTTTTGGAAGTCTGGGGCAGAGTCAAAGAGACTTGCAAGCCTTGAATGACAGGATGCCAGGGTGATCAGGGGCCTAGTCAACTTAAAAAAACAGTCAAAACGTAAAGTCAAAATGTAAAAGTTGAGAGTTATGTTTTATTTGGTGGAAATTTTTAGGACTTAAGCCTGGGAGACAGCACCTCAACTAACCCTGACAGAAATGCTCAAAGGAGATGGAGAGGGGAGGAGCCAGGTTATATAGAAGTTTTGCAACGAAGGGCAGGTAGTCTGAATATCAAAAGATTATAGAAAACCAGATATCTTAAATTAAAGAATTTAGCGCTTGTCTATGTATGGGAAGATGCAAGTGTCTGGGCCCACAAATCAGTCCTTTCATAGTATCTCAGCTATCTGGGGACAGGATCCTGCATTTTTCATGAGCTGGGTTCCTCAGTGCTCACAGTGGGGAGTGGCTGCAGTCCTGATGGCTGCCAGATCTTCTCCTTCCTGAGTGCCCTTACGGCTCAGGAGTTCACTTTTGAAGGGCCAGAATTGCTGATGACTGTGAAACCCTTGTTTACTGATACAGCAGGGAATAAATACCCCATTTCTCACCTGGTTTGAAATCAGACTGGGTCCACTGTCCTGGCTCTGCAGCAGGCTTGCTCTTTGGCCTTGGCCAAAGTTGGTCTTGCAATCAGTGACTTGCAACCAGTTGGTCTCTTTGTGCTTTACCTCTATAAAATGGAGATAATAATAGTACCCACCTCTCAGGGTTGTTATGGGATTAAATGAATGGACACAGATAGAAAATTCAGAACAGTACCCATCGCTCAATAAGAGTTGGCCTCTGTTACTTGGGATGGAGGTAGGATGCAGGAGTCAGGCCAGGCTGGGGAAGGCCCAGTGATGTGTAGATCTCTAAGCTGGTGCTCTCAGCTCTCTCTGCACCTCTTCACCATCCAGCTCTGTGAGACTGAACTGGTGGGCCCAGCATCTCACAGGGAGGAGAAATGACTCATCCAGCTCCAGAGTTGAGTTCTGCAGCTTCTTTCTACTTAATTGACTGAGAAACTGAGGCTTAGACATGTTGTGGCAAGTCTGCCCTGTGACATGGGGTGAGTCGACCCTAGAGCCTTATCTAGGCCCAGATTCCTGAATTCTGGTCCAGGGTCTCCACTTGGCCCCTATAGTGAGTTTAATTTTTTCCAGGAAAACACCACCCTCATGACAGAAACACTTTCCCTGTAATCTTATTTGTAATTGCTAATGAGAAGCAGGGCTGTTCTCCATTGCTGAACCTCGTGTTCATCTCTAATTTGTTTCACCAGAGGCTGAGACTGAGGCTTCTGCCATCTCTGTGAAATATTAGCAATTATTTCTCAATTACTTCCTAACTGGAAAACAACTCTTGGAGATGGGGCTCTGGAAGCTGGAAGAAGCCATAAGGGTGATTTTTTTTTTTTGATCTGACATGAACCTTGAAAGGCACACATGCCCTGTCATCCCCACTCCAACCTGAGGGTTACAGTGGATGGTATATGACTCTCTTCTCTTCTCCTTTCACACGTGGCCTCCAGCCCAGCTCAGCTTCTGAGAACATTCTGAGCTCTCAGATACTGCAGAGGAGTGGAAAAGGGGCAGGAGAAGAAGCTTTGTTGTAACTGCAGTAAATGGCAACTCCATCCCTATAGTTTGGATGGCAGGCCTTAGGGTCACCCTTGGCTCTTTCTCCCACACTACAAAACCAATCCATTAACAAATTTTGGCTCTGCCTTCAGAACACAGTCAGAACACAATCTTGACATTTCCCACCATCTCCAGTGCATCCATCCTAGTCCAAGCCAACATTAGCTCTCTCTTGGATTATATCAGTCACATCCTAACTAGTCTTCCTGACCTCACCCTTCTTCCCTGCAGTCCACCCAGGAGGCAGAGTGATTGTTTCAAAATTCCATTTTAAAACAATCATTTGACCTTCTAGCTATAGTGCTTTGCATTTTTATTTTTAGTTATTAAAAGATTTGATGGAATGTCATTTAACTATTGCCATTTTATTTTAAACTGAAGTATAGTTGATTTACATGTTATGTAGTTTCTGGTGCACAGAAAAGTGATTCAAATACACACACACATACACACACGTTCAGTCACTAAGTCGTGTCTGACTCCTTGCGATCCCATGGACTGTAGCCCGTCAGGCTCCTCTGCTCATGGAATTTTCCAGGTAAGAATACTGGAGTGGGTTACCATTTCCTCCTCCAGGGTATCTTCCCAACCCAGGGATAGAACCTATGTCTCTTGTGTCTCCTGCATTGGCAGGCAGGTTCTTTACCACAGGCTATTCTTGTTCAGACTCATTTCCAGTATAGGTTATCACAAGGCATTGAATATCGTTCCCTGTGCTATACAATAGAACCTCGTTGGTTATCTGTCTTATGTATAGCAGTGTGCATCTGTTAATCCCAAACTCCTAATTTATCCCTCCCCTCGTTCCTCTTCGGTAACCATAAGTTTGTTTTATATGTTTGGGAGTCTGTTTCTGTTTTGTAAATAAGCTTATTGGTATCATCTTTTTAGACCCACATATGTGATATCATGTAATATTTGTCTTTCTCTGAGTTACCTTATTTAGTATGATTATCTCTAGATCCATCCAGGTTGTTGCAAATGGCATTATTTCATTCTTTGTATGGCTGGGAAATTTTCCATTATCGATATCAATATATATCTCACATATTCTTTATCTATTCATCTACTGATGGGCGTAGGTGACTTCCATGTCCTGGCTGTTGTAAATAGTGCTGCTATAAACACTGGGGTATGTGTATCTTTTCAAATTACAGTTTTCGTCTTTTCTGGATATATGCACAGGAGTGGGATTGCTGGATTGTATGGTACTTCCACTTTTAGTTTTATAAGGAGCCTCCGCGCTGATCTCCATAGTGTGGTTTCATCACTTTACATTCCTACCAACAGTGTAGGAGGGTTTCCTTTTCTCCACACCCTGTCCAGCGTTTAGTATTTGTAGACTTTTTGATGATCGTCATTCTGACCAATGCGAGGTAGTACCTCATTAGTTTTGCTTTGCATTTCTCTAATAATTAGTGATGTTGAGCATCTTTTTATGTGCCTGTTGGCCATCTGAATGTCTTTTTTAGAAAAATGTGTATTTAGATCTTTGAATTTCTTGATTGAATTGTTTGTTTGTTTTGATATTGAGCTATGTAAGCTGCATATATATTTGGAAAATTGAGCCATTGTCAGTCACATCACTTGCAAATATTTTCTCCCATTCCATAGGTTGTCTTTTCATTTTGTTTATGGTTTCCTTTGCTGGGCAAAAGCTTTTAAGTTTAATTAGGTCACAGTTGTTTATTTTTCCTTTTGTTTTCATTACTCTAAGAGATGGATCCAAAATGATCTTGCTGCGATTTATTTCAAAGACTGTTCTGCCTATGTTTTCCTCTAGGAATTTTATAGTATCTGGTCTTATATTTTAGGGTTTTAATCCATTCTGGGTTTATTTTTGCATATGGTGTTAGAGAGTATTCTAGTTTCGTTCTTTTATATAATGCTGTTCAGTTTTCCCAAAACCGCTTACTGAAGAGATTGTCTTTCTTCCACTGTATATTCTTGCCTCCTTTGTTATAGATTAATTGACCGTAAGCATGTGCCTTTACCTCTGGGCTACCTGTCTGGTTCCGTTGATTTCGTGTCTGTTTCTGTGCCAGTATCATACTATTTTGATTATTGTGGCTTTCTAGCATAGTCTGAATTCAGAGACTGTGATTCCTCCAGCTCTGTCCTCCTTTCTTAGGATTGTTTTGGCTATTTGGGGTCTTTTGTGTTTCCATATAAATTTTAATTTTTTTGTTTCCATTCTGAAATGAAAAATGCTATTGGTAATTTGATAGGGATTGCATTGAATTTGTAGATTGCCTTGGGTGGTATGATCATTTTAACAATACTGATTCTTCCCATCCAAGAACATGGTATATCTTTCCATCTATTTGCGTGGTCTTCAATTTCTTTTACCAGTGTCTTATAGTTTTCAGAGTACGTGTCCTTTGCCTCCTTACGTAGGTTTATTCCTAGGTATTTTATTCTTTCTAATGAGATGATAAATGAGATTGCTTCCTTAACGTCTCTTTTTGATATTTCATTGTTAGGGTATCTCCACAGATCATGGGTTGGCTTCTTCTTGCTAGTGGGCTGTGTATGTGTGTTCAAGCTTGCACACCAGTGCACACTAGGTGAATGCAGTAAGGGAGGGGAAGGGCAGCAGTTAGCAGGTGCCCATGTGACAGACACCATGCTAGAACCCATACCGTCCTCTAGTGTACCTGCCTGGTTGGTTCTAATGATATCCTCATTTAGCCCTAAGGCTTGGCCAGTCTAGGGATTCACTCAAGGAGCAAAAACTGGGATTCTAGTGTGCATTGCTCTGGCCGTGATCCTGACCCCAGTGTTCTGCCAGGTCACTCCACTCCCATGGCTACTGCAGGACAGCTGTGGTAAAGTATTGCAAACCAGGGCCAACTGCAGCCTGTGGCCTGCTTTGGTAGAGCCTTGGAACACAGAATGATTTTTACGATTCTAATATGTTGTAAAAATGAGCAATACGTGACAGAGAAAGAATGACTGGCAAAGTCTACCATGCTTACCTTCTGGCCTTTTACAGAAGAAGTCTGAGGATCCCTAGCTTAGGATCCTGAGGACCAAGGAGGATTCTTTGGGCCTGCATCCTCATCCTCCCGGCTTGGCTGTCCCAGTGTCTCCTGTGAGCAGGAGCTGTGTACCAAAATCCCTGGCTGTGGCAGTTGACAGACATTTAAAAACGATCCTCCCAAATCTGCCACTGCTGCAAAGGAGGCAGCCAGAATTAAGCACCACCACTTTAATTTGGGGGTATCTGTGCCCAGGGACAAGCTCAGGGATTCCCTGGTTGGTTTTCTAGGGCAAAGGGCTTTTTCTTCTGAGTGGGGTCTAGTGCACCATTGTGTGGAAGACAATGATTTTCAACATCTTGGATGATTCCCCTGCAAACTAGAAGGCACCAAATGTCACTCCAGCCACTCAGCCCCATGTGCCAGGCGCTGTGCCAGGCACGGTGGAAGAAAGGGTAGTCTGTGCTGACCTACAGAGCTAGTGTGGGAGGACAGGGCTGGCCGCAAGACAGGTATCCACGTTGGAGGTGGGGGAGACAGTGCTGTGAGAACTAGAGAGGGGCAGGCCAGGAAATGCTTCCTGGAGGAGGTGACACCTGTCCTGCCATCGTGAAAAACGAGGCGTAAAGCCGACAACGGGAGGGGAATGGAGAAGGTGGTGGCGGTAAGGCAAAGTGCCAAGCAGATCGCAGCGGCAGCATGGCGTCTCGGAGCGCAGAGGGGCCGGCCGAGGGTGGGCTCGGGACTGTAGGTGTCAGCAGAGGCGCGGCTTTGGGGTCGGGGCGGCCCGGCCCGCCCCGCGGTCTGCGAGGCCATTGTCTGCGCCCGGCGCCGCCTTGGCAGCAGAACGTGACATCTGGTGACTAATGGTCGCGGCCGCGCGCCGCGCTCCTCCCTCCTGCAGCGCCCCGGGCGCAGCTGCGGTGCTGCCCCTCCCTTCCGCTCGGCGGGCGGCGGCCCTAGGAAGCCCAGGACACATGCCGGGCTCTCCACCGGCCACGGCCGCCGCCCCACCGCGGGAGCGCGCCCGCGCGTCCCCGAGCGGTGTGCACGCAGCTCCCCTCTGGGGCAGTGGGCCATTTCTGCGTGCAAACATGGGCCGCCCTGGAGCCCACGTGCACATGCATTAACACACATGTGCGCACTCACACACGAGCTCATGGTCACACACGTGCTGTCACACATTTTAAGCCTGTCGCTCGTTCATGCGATTCACAGATGCGCATGTGAGAACTGAGCACACGGTGCTCACTCCCAGGCTTACCTACAGCACATCACTGCTTGGGCTCAAAGAGGGACAGGCATCACTGTGGATCTGCGGCCGTGCCCTGCTCACACGCTCATGTGTAGGAACATATATGAACACACACACGGTCGTGTCCGTGCACACTCAGAGGTAGAGCCAGGTGCCATCCTTGTCCTTACCAAAGGCTTAGGTGACATGAGACCTAATTCAAATCCTAGATAAGATCTAAACAAGATTAGCCACCCCAATGTTTACACTATTTATAAGTTAGCTGTCTGTGTTTAAAAACCTAGGGATTTCACATAAAGATTTGAATGTGTTTTTCTTGCGAAACCAGAAGATCTGGCAATTTGAGGTCTGTGGCCTGTTTCAGGCGACCATGGGGCTTCCCTGGTGACTCGGTTGGTAAAGAATCCTGCAATGCAGGAGACCCAGGTTCAATCCCTGGGTCAGGAAGATCCCCTGGAGAAGGGAATGGCAGCCCACCCCAGTATTCTTTCCTGGAGAATTCCATGGACAGAGGAGGCTGGCAGGCTGATGTTCATAGATAGGGGCGCAAAGAGTTCAGACACGACCGAGTGACTAACACATCTGGTGACCATAATGGTTTGGGGCTGAACCACAGGGGTCCTCTCAGGCTGTACTCCTCCGCCTCAGGTTTCCCTCCACCCCCAGTGGGTACTTAAGGTTGCCAGCCCAGGTGAGAGTCTGGGGAGCCCTGGGAGCCCTTGTCAGCTAATCAGCAGTTCCAACCTGGACACCCAGCCCTGCCTTTGGGGCCTGAGCTAGAAGCAGGCGGTCCTTGGTTCTCCTGACCAGCTTTGACCCTGATACCCACAGTGAAGGGCCCCTCCCCACTGTGGGGTATTGGGGGCACTGCCAGTGATGTGGAAAGTCCCTGCAGTATGTGTAGTGCCTTCTTTGTGGAAGGACTATTTGGTTCTACTGCGAGGAGGGGCTCAGTGCCTTTGTCTTACAGTTAAAAAGGTGACCTGAGGGTGGTACTGCTACCTGGTCCGAAAGGACAGAACGGGTGTGCTGTCCACAGAGCTCGAGTGGGGTGGGTGGGGGCGCCACTGTTGAGGAATCCCTGGGGTCGGGGGGAGGGCCTGTGAAGTAGGATGTCTGCTTTCTGAATCCTGAAGCCCATCTCCTGCCTGGCTCTGGTTTGTCTGTCTCCCTCCTTCAGTAAGGATCTCCCCTTTTCTCTAGCTTCTGCCCTGGGTCCCAGAAGAAGAGGCCAGTTCCTGTTTCATGGCTTATCTGCTTAATATTGAGCTCTAGTTAAACCAGCAAATGCAGCCCAAGGGGCACTGGGAAGCCATGTGATTGTGGAGCCCCACGCACTGCCACCAACCCTAGCAAACCCCATCCACCTCCTGCATCATCTCATCCATCCACCCAAGGGTGCTTGCAACCTCTGTGGGTTCATACCCCACCTGATGGCTCACCTGAGCCCCAGTCCCTCTCGTCCTTCTCCCACTGGAAGTCTGCATGCCCTTAACTCCCAGCATGTCAGCAGCCCATCCATCAAGTGGGGTGACAAAGTGGTGATGGCCCAAGCTTAGACCCCAGTTCATCTACTTCTTGCTGTGTGATTCAGGATGAGTTATTTAACTTCTCTGTGCCTGTTTCCTCCCTAGTAAACTGAAGACCATAATAGTTTCTTCTGAGAAGATTGCCAGATGTGGATTAATGGAGGAAATCGATTTTGGTGCCCAACACAGAATGAGTAAACACAGCACTTATGAACTCTGCTCCTATGCTGGCTCTTTCTCTTATCGCCCCCTGCCTTGGTAGGTTTTTACTTTCACGGGCACAAACCTGGTCTTCCCAGGTGGCTCAGTGGCAAAGAATCTGCCTGCCAATGCAGAAGATAGAGGAGGTGCAGGAGACAGAGGAGACTCAGCAGAGGTGGGTTCAATCCCTGGGTCAGGAAGATCCCCTGGAATAGGAAATGGCAACCTGCTCCAGTATTCTTGCCTGGAAAATTCCATAGACAGAGGAGCCTGGTGGGCTGCAGTCCATGGGGTCACAAAGAGTCAGACACGACTGAGCACACTCGCAGAACAAACCTGAGGTGCACAAACCTGCATCCTGAGGATTGTACCTGCTTCTTTCTTGGCATCATTCCCACATCCATCCCTACCGCTCGACCTCCAAACTTTTCTGGAATCTGTGCTCTCCCCTCCACCCAAGTTGCCTCTGCTCTAGTTTGGTTTAATGTCACCCCTGGCCTGCACAATTGTGATCCCTAATCAGGTTCTGCTGCTGAAGGCACCTCACATGTGATTCCAGCAAACTGTGCCTTTGAAATGCAGACTGCATTACTTGGCAGGGACTTAACAGCTCCTTGACTTAGCCTGGCAGTTGAGTAAGTGGTTACCCATGCCCCGGCACCCCCTTCCACCTCGCCCCTGGCCCCACCATGGGTGGTTGAAGGCATGAGATATGAGTCTAGGGTGGAGTGTTAGGAAGTGAAGCTGGAATGTGCTTTTTCTCTCAGAAGTCTGTGTTAGGACCTTGCCCTCAGCAGCCAGTGGTTCCCACATCCCCAGGACAGCAGACACACTTTTCCCACTCCATGCTTTTGCTCAAGCTATGACTTCTGCCTGAAAGACCCCTCTCCTCAACTCCAACTTGCTTTTCCATCCTGAGACCACCTCTCCAGCCCCTCCCTTGGTCCCTCCCTCCCTATTTAGTTAGTTATCTCTCCCCATGTTCTCAGAACACTCTCTGCATTGCTCTAAGGTTACACTTACCTCGTTTATTGTGTTTATTCTATTTCTCTGTTTACATGTCACCTGGGTCAGTGCTTCTCAACTTTTTGTGCACAAGAATCACACAGGATCTTGTCCAAATGCAGATTGCATTCAGTAGATCTAGGATGGAGTCCGAGTCTCTGTGTTTCTAACAAGCTCCCTGGTATGCTGATGATGCTGGTCCCAGACCATATTTGGAATGACAATAACTGAGAGAGTGAGTCCTCAGAGGGCAGTGACTTGTTCTCAGTTTATCTTGTTATCTGTGGTATGAAGCTGGCAAGTACAGAAACAAATACATGCTTGATGAAATGAGGAAGTGAGCGAGTGAATGAATGAAAGCATCTCACACAGTTGTGAGTGTCAGGAAGTTTTCAGGAGGCGCTGATGTCTGAATTGGATCCTTAGGGAGGGGTAGGCGGTATCCAGGTAAAGAGGGCCATGGTGGGTTGAGATCTTCCAGGATTGGGTCAGGGCCAGGGCACAGAGATGTGAAAGGCATGAGTGCCAGATAGAGTGGGAATGAAGACTTGAAGTTCAAGACGTTGGGAGGGGCCAGGTCACTAATGGCCAGGGGATACCAAGCTGGCAGGGAGGGATGGCGGTCTTTATATTATCCTGGAACCTCTGGGAGATGGTGTGGTTGAAACTGTGGGGCACTCCTGCGGCAGGATAGAAGTTGGTAACAGAGAGGAGCCCAGGTAGCTCAGTGGTAAAGAGGCCACCTGCCAGTGTAGGAGATGCAGGAGACTCTGGTCTGATCCCTGGGTTGGGAAGATCCCCTGGAGAAGGGAATGGCAACTCACTCCAGTATTCTTGCCTGGGGAATCCCATGGACGGAGGACACAGAAGGAGATGCAAGACCAAGCAGTCACTTAGAGGGCTCTCCATTCACTGGCCAAGAGCTCAGGTCGTGGCAGTGAGGATGAAGATAAGGGCACAGATTCAAGTGGAACTGAAGAGGAAGAACAGAAAAGACTGGGCTACCGATTGGAAAATAGGGTGAAGGAAAGCCTCCCCCCTTTGCTGGGAGGAACCTGGGTGAACGCTGGTGCCATTGACTGAGGCTGGAGTAAAGGAGGAGGAGGTGGTTTGGGGAGAAGGATGAGGAGTTTAATTTCACTGTTGGCTGGGTGTGAAGTACCCAGGGGCGTCCACAGCATATGTGTCAGGAGCTCCTGAGAGCGACCAGGGCTGGAGATGACAGGACGAGAGGCATTGGCTGACAGATGCTCACTGAAGTTTTGGGAGAGAATGAGACTATCGGGGGAAATCTTCTGGTAGGAAGAGAAGAAGTTCGAGAGGGACCCTGGAGGAAAACCATTCATTTAAAGAGCAGGAATTAATGACAACCTGTTAGAGATAAAATGAGAACTGAAAACATTTACAATAGCAGCAAAAAAAGGTTTAAAAATCCTAGGAATAAACGTAAGAAGAAATGTGCAAAATCTAAGTGGAGAAAGCATTAAAATGCTTCCAAGGGACAGAAAAGCCTTTGAATACAGGTTTTAGATAGGAAAATTCACATCATAAAATTGTCCATTCTCCCTCAGATAATTTAGAATTTAATAGGATTCTCCATAAAAACAAAGACTTTGTTGTTTTTTAGACTGATTCTCAAGTTCATATGGAAGAATAAACAAATGTTGAAAAGACAGTTCTCCATGGGCTTCTCATGTTTTGGGTGAGCAGAAGCAGTAACTACCTTTTCCCCAGACTCCCTTTAGGGATGTTCGTGTAGTGAACTCCCTTGGAAAATAGAGGTAATGACTCCCTCTGGAGAACTTTGTTTATTGGTCAGTATAATAAACATGAAGTCTTCTTCTGGAGCAAAACCCAGGCAGGCTTACTGTCCATTATAAAAATTTAGGTTCCCTAAACTCAAGATGGAATTCCAGCTGAGCTATTTAAAATCCCCAAATATGATGCTGTTAAAGTGCTGCACTCAATATGTTAGCAAATTTGGAAAACTCAGCAGTGGCCTCGGGACTGGAAAAAGTCAGTTTGCATCCCAATCCCAAAGAAGGGCAATGCTGGAGAATGTTCGAATTACTATACAATTGTGCTCATCTCACATGCTAGCAAAGTAATGCTCAAAATCCTTCAAGCTAGGCTTCAGCAATACATGAACTGAGACCTTCCAGGTGTACAAGCTGGATTTCAAAAAGGCAGAGGAACCAGAGATCAAATTGCCAACATTTGTTGTATCATGGAGAAAAAGTAAATTGCAGAAAAATATCTACTTCTGCTTCCTTGACTGTGCTAAAACCTTTGACTATGTGGATCACAACAAACTGTGGAAAATTCTTAAAGAGATGGGAATACCAGACCACCTTGCCTGTCTCCTAAGAGATCTGGATGTGGGTTAAGAAGCAATAGTTAGAACCAGATATGGAACAAAAGACTGGCTCAAAATTGGGAAAGAAGTACATCAAGGCCGTATATTGTCACCCTGCTTATTTAACTTATATGCAGAGTACATCATGCAAAATACCAGTCTGGATGAATCACAAGGAGGAATCAAGATTGTTGGGCAAAATATCAACAACCTCAGATATGCACATGATGCCACTCTAATGGCAGAAAGTGAAGAGGAACTAAAGAGCCTCTTGATGAAAGTGAAGGAGGAAAGTGAAAAAGCTGGCTTAAAACTCAATATTCAAAAAACTAAAATCATGGCATTCACTTCCATTCAGTTCAGTTGCTCAGTCATGTCCGACTCTTTGCTACCCCATGAATCACAGCACACCAGGCCTCCCTGTCCATCACCAACTCCTGGACTTCACTCAGACTCATGTCCGAAGAGTCAGTGATGCCATCCAGCCATCTCATCCTCTGTTGTCCCCTTCTCCTCCTGCCCCCAATCCCTTCCAGCATTAGGGTCTTTTCCAATGAGTCAACTCTTCCCATGAGGTGGCCAAAGTATTGGAGTTTCAGCTTCAGCATCAGTCCTTCCAAAGAAATCCCAGGGCTGATCTCCTTTAGAATGGACTGGTTAGATCTCCTTGCAGTCCAAAGGACTCTCAAGAGTCTTCTCCAGCACCACAGTTCAAAAGCATCAATTCTTCGGTGCTCAGCTTTCTTCACAGTCCATCTCTCACATCCATACAGGACCACTGGAAAAACCATACCTTGACTAGATGGACCTTTGTTGACAAAGTAATGTCTCTGCTTTTGAATATGCTATCTAGGTTGGTCATAACTTTTCTTCCAAGGAGTAAGCGTCTTTTAATTTCATGGCTTCAATCACCATCTGCAGTGATTTTGGAGCCCCCAAAAATAAAGTCTGACACTGTTTCCACTGTTTCCCCATCTATGTCCCATGAAGTGATGGGACCAGATGCCGTGATCTTAATTTTCTTAATGTTGAGCTTTAAGCCAACTTTTTTACTCTCCACTTTCACTTTCATCAAGAGGCTTTTGAGTTCCTCTTCACTTTCTGCCATAAGCGTGGTGTCATCTGCATATCTGAAGTTATTGATATTTCTCCCGGCAGTCTTGATTCCAGCTTGTGCTTCTTCCAGCCCAGCATTTCTCATGATGTACTCTGCATATAAGTTAAATAAGCAGGGTGACAATATACAGCCTTGACATACTCCTTTTCCTATTTGGAACCAGTCTGTTGTTCCATGTCCAGTTCTAATGTTGCTTCCTGACTTGCATATAGGTTTCTCAAGAGGCAGGTCAGGTGGTCTGGTATTCCCATGTCTTTCAGAATTTTCCAGTTTATTGTGATCCACACAGTCAAAGGCTTTGGCATAGTCAATAAAGCAGAAATAGATGTTTTTCTGGACCTCTCTTGCTTTTTCTATGATCCAGTGGATGTTGGCAACTTGATCTCTGGTTCCTCTGCCTTTTCTAAAACCAGCTTGAACATCAGGAAGTTCACAGTTCACATATTGCTGAAGCCTGGCTTGGAGAATTTTGAGCATTACTTTACTAGTGTGTGAGATGAGTGCCATTGTGCGGTAGTTTGAGCATTTTTGGCATTGCCTTTCTTTGGGATTGGAATGAAAACTGATGTTTTCCAGTCCTGTGGCCACTGCTGAGTTTTCCAAATGTGCTGGCATATTGAGTGCAGCACTTTCACAGTATCATCTTTCAGGATTGGAAATAGCTCAACAGGAATTCCATTACTTCCACTAGCTTTGTTCATAGTGATGCTTTCTAAGGCCCGCTTGACTTCACATTCCAGGATGTCTGGCTCTAGGTGAGTGATCACACCATCATGATTATCTGGGTTGTGAAGCTCTTTTTTGTACAGTTCTTCTGTGTATTCTTGCCACCTCTTCTTAATATCTTCTGCTTCTGTTAGGTCCATACCATTTCTGTCCTTTATTGAGCCCATCTTTGCATGAAATTATCCCTTGGTATCTCTAATTTTCTTGAAGAGATCTCTAGTCTTTCCCATTTCTGTTGTTTTCCTCTATTTCTTTGCATTGATCTCTGAGGAAGGCTTTCTTATCTCTCCTTGCTATTCTTTGGAACTCTGCATTCAGATGCTTATATCTTTCCTTTCCTCCTTTGCTTTTTGCTTCTCTTCTTTTCACAGCTATTTGTAAGGCCTCCTCAGACAGCCATTTTTCTTTTTTGCATTTCTTTTCCATGAGGATGGTCTTGATCCCTGTCTCCTGTGCAATGTCGCTAACCTCTGTCCATAGTTCATCAGGCACTCTGTCTATCAGATCTAGTCCCTTAAATCTATTTCTCACTTCCACTGTATAATCATAAGGGATTTGATTTAGGTCATACCTGAATGGTCTAGTGGCTTTCCCCACTTTCTTCAATTTAAATCTGAATTTGGCAATAAGGAGTTCATGATCTGAGCCACAGTCAGCTCCAGGTCTTGTTTTTGCTGATTGTATAGAGCTTCTCCATCTTTGGCTGCAAAAAATATAATCAGTCTGATTTCGGTGTTGACCATCTGGTGATGTCCATGTGTAGAGCCTTCTCTTGTGTTGTTGGAAGAGTGTTTGCTATGACCAGTGCATTCTCTTGGCAAAACTCTATCAGCCTTTGCCCTGCTTCATTCTGTACTCCAAGGCCAAAATTGCCTGTTACCCCAGGTGTTTCTTGACTTCCTACTTTCACTCCCATTACTTCATGGCAAATAGAAGGGGAAAAAGTGGAAGCAGTGACAGATTTTCTTTTCTTAAGCTCCAAAATCACCGTGGACAGTGACTGCAGACATAAATTAAAGATGCTTGCTCCTTTGAAGGAAAGCTATAACAAACCTAGACAGTGTATTAAAAAGCAAAGGCATCACTTTGCTGACAAAGGTCCGTATAGTCAAAGCTATGGTTTTTTCCAGTAGTCATGTACAGATGTGAGAGTTGGACCATAAAAAAGCTGAGCGCTTTTGAATTGTGGTACTGAAGAAGACTCTTGAGAGTCCCTTGGACAGAAAAGAGATCAAACCAGTCAATCCTAAAGGAAACCAACCATGAATATTCATTGGAAGATCTGATGCTGAAGCTCCAATACTTTGGCCACATGATGTAAAGAGCCAACTCACTGAAAAGACCCTGATGCTGGGAAGGACTGAGGGCAGATGGAGAAGTGGGTGACAGAGGATGAGATGGTTGGATGGCATCACCAACTCAATGGACATGAATTTGAGCAAGATCTGGGAACAGTTAAGGGCAGGGAAGCCTGATGTGCTGCAGTCCAAGGGATCACAAAGAGTTGGACACGACTGAGCAACTTTGGCCACCTCATTCAAAGAGTTGACTCATTGGAAAGGTCTCTGATGCTGGGAGGGATTGGGGGCAGGAGGAAAAGGGGACGACAGAGGATGAGATGGCTGGATGGCATCACCAACTCAATGGATGAGTCTGAGTGAACTCTGGGGGTTGATGATGGACAAGGAGGCATGGTGTGCTGCAATTCATGGGTTCACAAAGAGTCGGACACGACTGAGTGACTGAACTGAACTCAACTGAACTGAGCAACTGAAAATCTACAATGAGACTCAAGATGCTTCTCCTGTAACACAACCCACTGCATGTGCAGGCATCACCTGGACTTCGTCTTGTCACCCTGTGAGAACTGGGGCTCATGGGACTGTCACAGATGCTGATGTTCTGGCCATTGCTATTGTTGTGAGTAATAAAGTCCTTTGTCTTTAACCCAGAAGTCTCATGTCTTCTGCCAGCACCCAGGAAACAGGGCAGGCTAACTGATTGGCCTGCAAGCAGAGTAAAAGCTCCCTTAGATTGTTCATATTTCTTGATGGCGTTAGTTAGTTAGTTAGTTCACTTACTCAATCATGTCCGACTCTTTGCGACCCCAGGAATCGCAGCACGCCAGGCCTCCCTGTCCATCACCAACTCCCGGAGTTCACTCAGACTCACGTCCATCGAGTCGGTGATGCCATCCAGCCATCTCATCCTCTGTCATCCCCTTCTCCTCCTGCCCCCAATCCCTCCCAGCATCAGAGTCTTTTCCAATGAGTCAACTCTTCGCAGGAGGTGGCCAAAGTACTGGAGTTTCAGCTTTAGCATCATTCCTTCCAAAGAAATCCCAGGGCTGATCTCCTTCAGAATGGACTGGTTGGATCTCCTTGCATGACATTAATACAAAATATCTGGGAAAAAAAAATGGATATCTAGCCCCATCAGAAATTAAATCATATTATAAAGCTATATTGCATAAACCATACTAGACAACTCAGTGGGACAAAATGTAGTTCCAGAAATTGTACATGAGAATATTGTCTAAGGTAAATATGGCATTCCAAATTGGGTGGGAAAATGCGTTATTTAATAAACGAAGTTGAGGCAACTGGAGGACCATCTGGAAAAAAAATGTTGGATCCATACCTCATACTTTATAGTAGAATAAATTCCATATGAGACAAAGATGTAAATGTAACAAAATGAAACCTTAAATGTACCAGAAACATGAGAGCATTTAAAAACTTTCTAAGCGCAACACAACTCAGAAGCCATAAAAGAAAAGACTGGCAATTGACTGGCAATTTTAACTATTAACACGAAACTTCTGTACAGCAAAACCCAGCATACATAAAGTCAAAAGAAAAACTTGGGAAAGTATTTGTAGCTCTACTTACAGAGTTTACTTCCCTATTATATAAAGAATTTCCACACATCAATATAAAGCAGATCAACAACACAGAAGAAAGATGGACAAGGTGTACAGAGTTACCAACACCTAAGACAAGATGCCCCATTATTCATAATGGGAGAAATATAATTAAAGTTTCACTATTTCATCTCTCAGTTTGGCCAAGATCAAAACGTTTGATAACACGCTGTGTGGGGAAACAGACGCTCATGCATTGCTGATGCAAGTTGAAATGGTGCAACTCAAAGGAGGGAAATTGGCAATATCTTCTGGCATTAAAAATGCTTTTGACCTAACCACTTCTAAGAATTTAAAGGATGGAAAGATTCCCCCATCTGAAAAATGATGCATTGATGCATATGAGATTAGTTATTACAACATTGTTTGCCATAGCAAAAGATGGAAGCAACCCAAACAGACACAAGAGAGAGATGATGAGATAAATCAGGTACTCGCATACAAGAGTATACTATGTAGGTATAACGGACAGGATGAAGGCATTTGTGATGTTCTGATTTGGAAAGACCTCTAAGATACACTGTTGTGAAGACAGTAAGGTATATCTTATTGATATAGACTGCCAATCTTGTGGGAAAAAATGTATATGTGTGTGGAGAGGCAGAATCTATAGATATATGCCTGTTTATACCTATTATGTCTGTCGAGAAATGCATTAAAAAGTGGTAACATTGATGGCCTCTTGGGAAAAGAATCTTGTGGTTGAGAGAGAGGGGTGAGAAAGAAAAATTTCACTGTACACATTTTTACATCTTTTGAGTGTTCAAAACATATTACATTTATATACTCCCCCACACAAATAACAAAGAGAGTGGCAGAAAACAAGGAGATCATGATGGAGACAAGAACAAGCAGCCAGATTCTTAGAAAGCTAGAAGGAAATGGCACTAGAGGAGCCAAGCAAGGAGAACATTTCAAGAAAGAAAGAGTGGCTCACAGCATGGAATGCTACAAATAGATGAAGGGCTTAGATGAAGGCTTGGAGGTGTGCAGTTGGAGTTGGGTGGGACTGTGTGGGACCTCAGCCCTCTATGTGTAAGACAGCACCTTCACTCACATGCTGGCATCTCGGCTAGGGTGGCTGGAACAGCTGGGAATCTGGCCAGCATCATTCATTATCCGTGTGGCCTCTTCAAGTAGCTAACTTGGGCTGCCTAACAGCATGGTGGTCTCAGTGTAATAGAATTCTTATAAAGTAGCTCAGGGTTCCCAAGATCAAGTGTTCCAAGAGCTCAGGGCTGAGGTCACAAGGTTCTTATGACGCAGCCTTGGAAGTCATGCAGAGTTACTTTCTTTGCATTCTCCTAGTTCTATGCGGACAGGACAAATTTAGTGTGACAGAGGGTGCATGAGGGTCTGAATACCAAAAGGACTAGTTGACTGAGAGTGGGAGGCATTTTGAAGTCTGGCTCCTACAGGGATTATCAAGAAAGTGGGATTTTTTGGTGAAAGCCAACTAGGTTGGAATCCAGGGAGTTCATGGGAGAGGGAATAGTTTTGGGTAGGAAGGGACACCCTCTTATTGGAAGAAGAAAGAAAGTAAGGGTGAGTTTAGGTGGGGATGAAGAGGGCCTGAAAGGGAATGTCTGATGGTTCTGATTTAAAGAGTAAAAAGGCAACACACAGAATGGGAGAACATGTTTGCAAATCATATATCCAGTAAGGGATTAATATCCAGAATATATAGAGAACTCCTAAAACCCAATAGCAACCCCAAAGCCAAACAACCTTATTCACAAATGGGCCAAGGACTTGAATAGACATTTCTTCAAAGGAGATCTGCAAATGCATAATAAACAAATGAAATCATATGCAATATTATTAATCATTAGGGAAATGCAAATCAAAACCACAATAAGATACCACCCATATCCATATGATGACTATTATCTTAAAAAAAGAACCAAAAAAACCCCCAGAAAATAGCAAGTGTTACTGATAATATATTCACCATAAGTGTGTATGTGTGTATATATATATATATAATAACCACTGAGCTATATATTTAAAAATCATTAAGGTGATATATTTTATGTTATGTGTATTTTAGGACAAAAAACAGAAAGAATAATCTGGGCTGAATTTATGATTTCAGAGTAGTAGAAATAGGCCAGTTCGAGGTGATGACAAAGCCTAGAGTGTGGCAAAATGCGTGGGTGACTGGCTGGAGTGGAGAGAGGGAGAAGGTCTTCATGGAGGAGGTTAAGGGACTGAGCACCCAAGGTATTGGATGGGGCATTCATGTGGAAACTGAAGTCACCAGGGTAAGGTCTGAGTGGAGATGAGGGCTGCATCTTAATGCCAAAGTCGTCAATGATCTTGGGACAGGACTGGAAGGATGGTAGGTGACTCAGGATGTGTTGCGGGTGGTACTGTAGCCAGGTGGCATGAGCCTCAAGGAACAGGGGTCTTTCACATGTGGTGGTGAGTCATGGCATGGAGTAAGAGGCAAGAGGGACCCAATCCCAGCCTGCAATTTGGGGAGCATGAGAATGAGTGGTCTTTGCTGCCCAGGGCTCTGGGGAACAGCATCCTTGTCCGTGGGGTGACCAGGTCTGGCTCTATCTCCAAGCCACTCTCTTGTCCCCTAGCATGGCTGTGCAGTATGGCTCAGGCAGTGTGGATGGACTGCAGCGGAACCTAGTTCAATCCTGTCCACCCCTGCTGCCATTTTGGTGGCAACCAATCACTACGAACAAAGCTAGTGAGGTGATGGAATTCCAGTTGAGCTATTTCAAATCCAGAATATGATGGTGTGAAAGTGCTGCACTCAATATGCCAGCAAATTTGGAAAACTCAGCAGTGGCCACACGACTGGAAAAGGTCAGTTTTCATTCTAATCCCAAAGAAAGGCAATGCCAAAAATGCTCAAACTACCACACAATTGCACTCATCTCACACGCTAGTAAAGTAATGCTCAAAATTCTCCAAGCCAGGTTTCAGCAACATGTGAACCGTGAACTTCCTGATGTTCAAGCTGGTTTTAGAAAAGGCAGAGATCAAATTGCCAACATCCGCTGGATCATGGAAAAAGCAAGAGAATTCCAGAAAAACACCTATTTCTGCTTTATTGACTATGCCAAAGCCTTTGACTGTGTGGATCACAATAAACTGTGGACAATTCTGAAAGACATGGGAATACCAGACCACCTGACCTGCCTCTTGAGAAACCTATATGCAGGTCAGGAAGCAACAGTTAGAACTGGTCATGGAACAACAGACTGGTTCCAAATAGGAAAAGAAGTACATCAAGACTGTATATTGTCACCCTGCTTATTTAACTTCTATGCAGAGTACATCATGAGAAATGCTGGGCTGGAAGAAGCACAAGCTGGAATCAAGATTGCCGGGAGAAATATCAATAACCTCAGATATGCAGATGACACCACCCTTATGGCAGAAAGTGAAGAGGAACTCAAAAGCCTCTTGATGAAAGTGAAAGTGGAGAGTAAAAAAGTTGGCTTAAAGCTCAACATTCAGAAAACGAAGATCATGGCATCTGGTCCCATCACTTCATGGGGAATAGATGGGGAAACAGTGGAAACAGTGTCAGACTTTATTTTTTGGGGCTCCAAAATCACTGCAGATGGTGATTGAAGCCATGAAATTAAAAGACGCTTACTCCTTGGAAGGAAAATTATGACCAACCTAGATAGCATATTCAAAAGCAGAGACATTACTTTGTCAACAAATGTCTGTCTAGTCAAGGCTACAGTTTTTCCAGTAGTCATGTTATGGATGTGAGAGTTGGACTGTGAAGAAAGCTGAGTGCTGAAGAATTGATGCTTTTGAACTGTGGTGCTGGAGAAGACTCTTGAGAGTCCCTTGGACTGCAAGGAGATCTAACCAGTCCATTCTAAAGGAGATCAGTCCTGGGTGTTCTTTGGAAGGAATGATGCTAAAGCTGAAACTCCAGTACTTTGGCCACCTCATGTGAAGAGTTGACTCGTTGGAAGAGATTTTGATGCTGAGAGGGATTGGGGGCAGGAGAAGAAGGGGACGACAGAGGATGAGATGGATGGATGGCATCACCGACTCGATGGAGCTGAGTTTGAGTCAACTCTGGGAGTTGGTGATGGACAGAGAGGCCTGGCATGCTGCAATTCATGGGGTCACAAAGAGTGAGACATGACTGAGCGACTGAACTGAACTGAACCAACCTCCACTCATTTTAAACAGGCTCTGTCAGCTAAGAGAATAGAACTTCAGCTCGCCTAGGGTGTGGCCATGATAAGAAAGGGGATATTCTGCAAGTCAAGGCTTCTGTCTCTCCTAGAAACCAATATGGAGCATGTGCTCATCAAGAATGGGCATTACATCTACCCATAAACCCTTCCTCAACCCAGATTGTAGACTTGGGAGAAACTAAACAGAAGTAGGGTGTTTGTGTGTGTATGTGTCAGAGTTGGGATGAATGGAGATGGGAAGAGACTTGTGACCCCCTCCTTCAACATTCTGGAGGAAGGGAAACTTCTGTAACACCCAGAAACATGATAGAAATATCAAAAGGACATAAACTCAGCCACAGGAATCCAAAAGCATAAGCCACAGTTCTCTTTATCTAAACATGGTAAATTTCTCATCAGGAAGGGAAACTGAAAACAAAAAAGATCCAGGAGTCCTTTAGCATGCATTTCTGAGCATGACCCCTCAGTGGTGGGTATCAGTTGCAGCCTGCCATGACCACGTCTGACTGCTTGGGTCTCCCCAGATCCTTCTCTCATGTTCCACCTCTGGGTGTAAATCCCAGAAGTTGCCAAAGATATGGCCTTTCTGAGGGCAAGTGAGGGTGTGTCTCAGTCAAGATCTGTTGTTGCGACTGACGGAAACTGACCTGAGTTAACTCCAGCAGGGAAGAAAATTTAATGGAAAGAATCTGGTGTATCTCATGAAGACCAGGTGTAGCCAGGCCTCTGGAGGGATGTGCCCCAGGAATTAATATTTGCCAAACTGTGTTCCATGGGTCCCTAGTCCTGGCAGATGTCTGAGGAAATGAAGCGTACTGTGGTCTAACGAGTGCAGGAAATGCTACATATCTTTTGTTCAAAACAACACTGGCATATTAAAGGCTCTGATAATTGCTGCAGCAAGAAAGCTTATTTAATTATCTAAGCACTTTTGGATATTTGTGGAGTAAGGTATAAGATTGACCCTCCATATCCACATATTCCTCAGACTGTTATTTGGCCTGCCATTGGTTGAATTGGCAGATGTGAAACCCATGGATATGGAGGCTGACTGTACTTGTTAGCAATCTGACCAAGGAAGATGGGACTCCATGTCACCCCATCCCTCACCATACCACCCCATCCCTCATCATGTGGTGGTGGAGTTGACTGTATTATGAAGGGGAAACACTAGAGAGGCCATATGTCTAGTGGTCAAGTGTGTGGACCACCTGACTTCCAATCCTTTTCAGCCATTCCATCCTTCACTGCTGTGAGCAGGAGACTAGCCTGGAATGGGAGGGTGTTACATAGAATCAAGATAACACATCCAGGTCCTCTGTCCCTTCATTTTATTCTTAAGCCTGAAGTGCAGGCATGTAGGTGAAATCTTCTTATCTCTATAGGGATCACCCAGGGTTGGAGCCCACAGATGGGTGTAAATGAGGATTAAATAAGTTAGTAATGCCTGTGTGATCTCAAAGGGAGGACAAGTGTCTGATTTCACTGCACACTAGCTGAATGATTTGGGCAAGTTATTTAACCTCTTTAAATCTCATATTTATCTACAAATCAGGATAATAACAGTAATATCTCTTGAGGTTGCAAGGAGGATTAAGTGAGCTAATAATGCCTATAAACCTTCTGGTCCAAAGTAAGCATTAAAAATATTTAGCTATTACTGTTATTATATTATGATGGATTGAACACACTCTCTACCATGAACTTCACAGCATCTGGGGAAGCTCATGATTTGGTTTAACAGTCATTTACTGCTGTCCATTCCCAATGGGGACTGATATATAAAGAGGAACCTGGGGGCATGGCCTCAGCTTTCATGGAGCTTCCAAACTTGTAGGGTAGATAGAGTTTAAAGGTAATTACAGTGGTACCGTGACAGCCCACAGGAAGAGCACTGAGCTGGACAAGAGGGGCTCATGCGCGTGCTAAGTCAATTCAGTGGTGTCTGACTCTTTGCAACCCCTATGGACTGTAGCCCATCAGGCTCCCCTGTCCATGGGATTCTCCAGGCAAGAATACTGGAGTGCGTTGCCACTTCCTTCTGCAGGGGATCTTCCCGACCCAGGGATCGAACCTGTGTCTCTTGCGTCTCCTGCATTGGCAGGCAGGTTATTTACCACTAGTGTCAGCTGGGAAGCCCCCAGATGTAGGTAGATGGGTGCTGACTAAAGGCATAAGGGTTTTGACAGCTTTGGGCGTCCCAGGCAGTTCAGTGTGGCTGAGGGACAATGTGAAATTGGATAGTGTTGAAGATGTTGGCAGGAACCAGCAGAGAAGCCCTTGAATGCCAGACCGAGGAGTTGAGATGTTCTCCTATAGGTCACAGATTGATGATAAAGTGCTTCAATCTAGGAAGTGTCATGGCAGGTATGTGATTGGGGAGCTTCCTCTGGCAGCTCTGGGAATCATTGATTGGAGGCACAAGACTGGAGGCCAAGAAACCAGACAGGGAGCTGGTTATGGAAATAAACCTGGGAGATGGGGAAATTCTTGGCTTGGATGACCTGGTGACGCCACCAGGTGAACTGGTGGTGGTTGGTGCTGGTTTAGAGGGAAGGGCCTCCGCAGGGTGGGAGACCCTGTGGGCAATCCCAGTAGCAATATTAAACAGTTAGTTGTATGTATGGGCTTGGATACCTGCGAGCCATCAGTATTTCAATGGAAATTGAAACCATAGGAGTGAATGAGCTTGTTCCAAGAGGGTCAAGTCCAAGGCAACCTGGGGAGCTTGACCCGAGGGGAGACATGGAAGAGAATCCTTCTGCCAGAGCAGAGATTCTGCAGGCACTTAGAATTTCAAATTGTCATAAATTCAGATTCTCAGAGGAACTTGTTTCTCTGGAGAAAACCCTCAAATCTCTATCTGTCTCAAACATGGGCTATTATAATTAGATCCCAGCAGAACTTAACGATTTAGTGATAGAGAGAGAAGACTCAGGGTCCCAAGCTCCTTGCTCTTAGCTCATCATCTCTATGCTTTGTCAGTGCTCCCAGGCCAGTTTTCCCGTCTTGACAATGCAGAGAACTGGATTTTGCTACCTCCTTCCTTCCCAAACTTGATGTAGACACTAGAAGAATGGAGTCATCAGAGTGGTAGCTGGGGAAGTTGTATAGATCATCCTTACTTCTGGGGACTTGTCCCTATGAAATTTCAGGTACCTGAACATTCAGCCGTTGCTTGATTGCAGATCTTAAATGAGAATGAAATAAGCTAATGAGGCCCATGTGAATCCAAAAGGAGAACTAGTGCGAATGGGGAGCAGTGGAAACAAGTCCTTCCTGGTATTTTAAGTATCTTTAGAAGGTATGTGTGAGGCAGAGTAGACCCGGTGCCTTTGGCAGCCCAGCCTCACTTTTCTGCTTCTGTGCTCTCTCTTCTGTACCAGGGGCTGGAAGCCTGAGAACCACATTTCTGAGAACACTTGCCATCCAGGTTCCAGGTTGGATTCTTTCCTGGAGTGGTAACTACATGAGATTCAGAAGGAAAGTAGCCAAAGCCATCTCATTGTCTTCTAACTGGTAGGTAGACTGGTGGGCTTGGAAAGAAGCCAAAGCCATCTCATTGTTCTCTAACTGTGGTGGGTAGACTGGTGGGCAATGGCAGATGTGAGGTTTTAAAACAACCTCAGAATTTTCCTGTTTGAGTCAACAATGTTGGGAGCATCTGTGAGCCCTGTAGTACTTCCTGCAGATCCTGCAATTTCTTTATTTCTGAAAGTTTGCAGAGAAACTTCACTCTTTTTTTTGTTTGCTTTTAATATTTCATTTAAAAATTTTTATTTTACATTGGAGCATAGTCAATTAACACTATTGTGATAGTTTCAAGTGGACAGCAAAGGGACTCAGCTATACATATACATGTATGCATTCTCCCTCAAACTCCCTCCCATCCAGGCTGCCATATAACACTGAGCAGAGTTCCCTGTGCTTTACATACAGTAGGACCTTGTTGGTTATCCATTTTAAATATAGCAGTATGTAAATATCGATCCCAAACTCCCTAACTATCCTTCCCCTCCTTTTTACAAATGAATTTCTTTTAAAAAAATTATTTATTGGTTTGTTGATTGATTTGGCTGTGCTGGGTCTTAGTTTTGGCATGCAGGATCTAGTTCCCTGACCAGGGATTGAACCTGGGGCCCCTGCATTGGGAGCAGAGTCTTAGCCACTGTGCTACCAGGGAAGTCCCAAAACTTCACTCCTTAAATTTATACAGTAATCTTTAGTTTTTAGCTGTTCTAAAAGTTTTGTAGGTACTGTGTCAGTTATCTTTTGCTGAATAATAAGTAGCTCACAGTTACTCATTTAAAGCAAAAATGATATATTTAGCTCACAACATTGTGGATCAGGATTTAGGCTGGGCTCAGCTGGGCGGTCCTTCTGTTCTTATTTGGGATCACGCATGCATCTGAACTCAGGTGCAAGGTGGTCTGCAGGCTGATTGGTCCAGAGTGGCCTTGACTGGGATGAGTAGCCTGTACTCCACACGGTCTCTCCTTCTTGTATGCATGTTGACTGTGCAGGGTTCTAAGAAAGCACCTAGAACAATGCAAGGTGTCTTGAGGGTTAGGCTTGAAAGTGGAGCAGCATCACTTTGGTCATATTCTATGGACCAAACTAAGCTACAAGACCAGCCCAAATTCAAAGTCACATCACTTGGATATAGGGAGGAAAATAATCATGGCCAATTTTGCAAATAATCTATATCTACCATGACATCTATTTCTTGTTAAATTATTAAATCTTCTGTTTGAAAGATCTGGAGAGTTTCTATTTCCCCAAGTAAACCCTGACAGTTGTACCATCATTCTGCATTTCAGAAGGCAGTCAGAATGAAGAGGCAGGTGTTGAGATTTGGGTTAGTGTGGATGTGGAGTTAAGGATTTGACCTTAAGTCCTGGACAATATCATTTATTATAGTCGGTCTTGGGCCAGACTCTCCACCTTTCAGAGCTTTGAACCCCTTTCTTTCAAATGGAGATGGATAAATTTATGTACAGTGATCAAATAAAATACTGGTTGTAACAGAAGTTTGAATAAGTTAATGGTCATCGCTTGCATTTGAATAACACTAGAGTATTGATATAAAATCGTCCACTCTAGTGGCTGGTGGAGCAGCAGCATTCCTGCTGGGATAGAAGTCAGAAACATGTTGGTTGCTGCTTCTCTACTCTCTCAAGTGCCCTGGTACCTTTGGGGACTTAGAAGTTATGGATGACTGCAAGCCAGATCTTCCATCTGGGGCCTCTGTGTTGGAATTAAGCCAGAGTTTGGAAAAGCCCTACAATTGCTAGAGCCAGACCAAACCCCAGGGCTGGCACGAGCCATCTCCCATGCCCTGCTCCCATCTGCCCTCTTGGCTCTTGGTGCAGTGAGGCCCTACTTGTCCTGGCCCATCCCCTCCCCAAGCTTCATGGGCACAGCTGTTTGAAGGACCTCCCCTCAGCTCTGTGTTAAGCCCCAACTCAAGCTGGACATGATTCACAGGGATAATGAACTTGTAAATAAATTCCTGCTGCATCAGCTCATGGAGCTGAAGGTTGGGCTGCGGATATGGACAAGGGCAGGCAGAGGGAGCCTGGCAGAGGGAGATTTAAATGTCCCCTCTGCTCTCTCTAGGGGATGTGGGAGGAGCACAATGCAAACATAACAGATTGTGTGAGCCCCTCCTGGCATATCCTTCTCTCCTGCTGGGCTGATCATACTCTCAGTGCAGAGATCCTGGATCCCTAAGCCTATACCCTAACCCTGCTTTCAGCATCCAGCTCTGCTGGAGACAGATTTTGGGAGGCCAGTGTTCAGAGGCTGTGTGTTCAGCAGAGCATGAACATGGCAGAAAGTTCTGTGTGGGGCCTCTGAGGAATGGCAAGTGTGTTCAGACTTGCTGGGGTTTACCAGTAGAGAGAGGCTATAGGAAAATGAAAAAGCTCAGAGAAATCCCTCAGTAAAATGAGGAGTACTAGAAAGAAGTGCGTTTCCTGTCAATGAAAACATGCAAGAAGAGGCCAGGTAACTCCTTAAGAGCTTCCAAGTGGGACATATGTGACAGCAGCAGAGGGTTGGTTAGACGTCTTTTGAGACCCCACCCACACCACACACACCCCCACACCGACACACACGTGTCTCAAGCTCCTCATTCCTATAAGCTGTGGGAAAGGCATTCTGCTTCAGTGTTTGGCTATATCTGTTTCTGTCTAAAACCTTCTGGGGCCTTTTAATCACAGAATAAAATAAACCAAACCCTGTTATTAATAACTTCAGTGTTATTTCAGACCATTCTCCCCATCTTTTCTCCTCTTTTCAAGTATTCATCAGGCTTCATGCCACCTGCCTTTTAAAAAAATCTGATCCTGAAACTTTCTGTAATAGTTAGGATGGACCAGGCAGTGCTGCGGTGACAGATAAACCCTGCAGTCTCAGTGGCACAGATGCTATGTGCTGGTTTCTTCTTTATGCAATAACATTCAGAAAACGAAGATCATGGCATCCGGTCCCATCACTTCATGGGAAATAGATTGGAAACAGTGGAAACAGTGGCTGACTTTAGTTTTGGGGGCTCCATAATCACTGCAGATGGTGATTGCAGCTGTGAAATTAAAAGACGCTTACTCCTTGGAAGGAAAGTTATGACCAACCTAGATAGCATAATAAAAAGCAGAGACATTACTTTGCCAACAAAGGTCCATCTAGTCAAGGCTATGGTTTTTCTGGTGGTCATGTATGGATGTGAGAGTTGGACTGTGAAGAAAGCTGAGCGTCGAAGAATTGATGCTTTTGAACTGTGGTGTTGGAGAAGACTCTGGAGAGTCCCTTGGACTGCAAGGAGATCCAACCAGTCCATCCAAAAGGAGATTAGTCCTGGGATTTCTTTGGAAGGAATGATGCTAAAGCTGAAACTCCAGTACTTTGGCCACCTCATGCAAAGAGTTGACTCATTGGAAAAGACTCTGATGCTGGGAGGGATTGGGGGCAGGAGGAGAAGGGGACGACAGAGGATGAGATGGCTGGATGGCATCACCAACTCGATGGATGTGAGTTTGAGTGAACTCCGGGAGATGGTGATGGACAGGGAGGCCTGGCGTGCTGCGATTCATGGGATCGCAAAGAGTTGGACACGACTGAGCGACTGAACTGAACTGAACTGTCTCTGCCATACTTGCCTGTATTGGTCAGCGTTCTGGGTAGCATGCAGCAGAAAGTGACTTTCAGTGTTGTAAGCGGAAAAGCAATGTAATGAAACAATCTTGTGGAGCTCAGTGAATTTCCTGGAGGGCAAGAAAACTAAAATCAGAAGTTATGCAACTAGAAACCACACCCCAAATCATGCTTCAGAGCACCTCTTAGATGCTGCTCCTGGGTGCAGACACCATGGCCATCCAACCAAGTGGTAGCCCTCAATATGGACTCTGCTGCTAGATCCGCGGCCACGGCCACCTCCCTAGAGAGAGTATGACTACTGCACGGAGACACCCTTGCCCACCTGTGGTCTTCCCAGCCCTCACTTCTTTGTTTCTTTCCTTTTTTAAAAATATTTATTTATTTGGCTGTGCTGGGTCTTAGTTGCAGCATGCAGGATCTTCGATCTTCACTGCAGCATGCAGGATCTTCAGTTGCCGCATGTGAACACTTAGCTGCCTCATGTGGGATCTAGTTCTCTGACCAGGGAGCAAACCCTTGTCCCCTGCATTGGGAGCAGGGAGTCTTAGCCACTGGATCACCAGGAAAGTTCCCAGCCTCCATTTTTTTGTGTCAGTCACATCTGACTCAAAATTTTGGGATCAGTACATCTGACTGAGAAGCCTATATGAGCCACGTGGTGGCTACAAGGGAGGCTGATGAGTGAACTTCTGATACTTTATGTCCTGCGGAAAGAAGTGGGCCCTGGCTTGTAAGGGGAGTCCCAGATAGAGTGAAGAGTATTCATCACATCATCTCAGGGCCTTTGCACCCTCCGTCTGCAGGTGTTTCTCCAGATATGCTCAAAGCTGGCTCCTTCTCTGCTCACAGGCCATCTCTGATGATCAAATTGAATGTTGCCCCTGCCGTGCAAGCACGTCCACCTGTCTTGTTTCCCTGCCAGAATTCATCCCTTCCTGGGAACTGCCTTGCCCATTCATGAGTCTGTTTCTTTGATTTCTGTCTACTCTGTAGGTGCTAAAGCACAAGATTTTGTCTGGGGGGATGCTGCCAGCGCTGTTCATGGTTTCATGCACCAGCCCCCTTCCCACTCTGGGCTGATGTGTTTTGGGGTGTAGGGATCTGTTTCTTTACTGAATGAGGTTATAAAGTAAACCCCCCTCTGGGGTATTCCTGATATAATGGGCTGGGAAGCCCTTGCTAACCTCTTTGTCTCTCCGGCTGCAGTTCTTTCCCTGAGAGAATGCGTGTGACATGTGGGACTAAGGCCGAGTGTGCAGGGAGACAGTTGAGTTATCAGGTGTGGGCGGACCTTGTGACTTAAGGCACGAAGGAAGGACAAGGCCTTGCAGCAGGAGGGCAGGCGTCTGGGTTCCGGGGCCACATTTTGGAGCAAGACGGTAACCCCCACTGCCTCCCTGGCTATGGTGCCACCGGGTCCCCACATCCACAGAGGAAGCCTGAAGGCCATGTGGAGGTGGCCACCGAAGACTTAGAAGGAGCTGTGTTTTCTTTGAAGATGTAGATCTTGTTAACATTTCTCGATGCCTAATGCTTCAATGTGAAAGCTTTAATGGGGGTTTAAAACAGGAGAGCAGGAGATTGGCACATGGGAGTGGAGGTTGTGGTAGGCCAAACTGGCCGATGCTCAGCATAACCCGGGGCTCGGCTTTAGGACTGGACTTTGTCTCCTGGGGCCCCAGCAGCGCAGCACATGGGCAGCTAGGCCTCTCGAAGGAGGAGCATTGAGACCTGAGGGTTCCTGGGGAGGAGGAGTCACTAAGCCAGCTTGGCTCACTGGGAGAGGCAGTGGCCCCATGCTCCAGGCCTGTCTGGGCATGTGAGCCCCTCCCCCAGGCTGGCACCTTCGGTCCTCTGGGATGCTCTGGGAGGAGGCAGGGTTGGATGAACCATACAACACCAGACCAGAGCAGGGTCAGCAGACTTTTTCTATAAAGAAAATGATTTTGGCTTTGTGGGCCATACTCTTTCTCTTGCAAGTCCTCGGTTTTGCTGTGGCAGCGAGGCAGGCGGCCGCATACGATAGGTAAATGAATGAGCGTGGCTGTGGGCCAATAAAGCTTTATTTATGGGCACCGGAATTTGAATTTCATAGAATTTTCATGTGTCATGAAACATTCCTCTTTTCCCTCAACCATTTAAAAATGTGAAAACCATATTTAGCTCCCAGTCTGTACAAAAACAGATGGAGGGCTAGATTTAGCTAGAGGACTATATTTTGCTGACCCTTGAATTAGATCATCTCTAAAGACTGTTCCAGCCCTAATTCTTCACCTTGGTGGAAGAAGAGACCAAAGGTCTGAGAGGTTAGATGGGATTCAGGTCAGCAAACATGCCTGGAAGGGAGTAGCGATAGACTTAACTCATTTCTTTTTTTAAAAAATTTCAAGTGTTTTTAAATTAAAAAAAATTTTTATTATTGGAATATAATTGCTTTACAATGTTGTGTTAGTTTCTGCTGTACAACAAAGTGAATCAGCCACACATATACATATATCTCCTCTCTCTTAAGTCTCCCTCCCCACGCCCCATCCCGTCCCTCTAGGTCATCACAGAGCACCGAGCAGAGCTCCCTGTGCTACACAGCCGCTTCCCACTAGTTATCTGTTTTACATATGGTAGAGAAGGCGATGGCACCCCACTCCAGTACTCTTGCCTCGAAAATCCCATGGGCGGAGGAGCCTGGTAGGCTGCAGTCCATGGGGTCGCTAGGAGTCGGGCATGACTGAGCAATTTCACTTTCGCTTTTCACTTTCATGCACTGGAGAAGGGAATGGCAACCCACTCCTGTGTTCTTGCCTGGAGAATCCCAGGGACAGGGGAGCCTGGTGGGCTGCCATCCATGGGGTCGCATAGAGTTGGACACGACTGAAGCAACTTAGCAGTAGCAGTAGCAGAGTATATGTGACCTCTTAGGTAGAGGCCCTAGAGCCTGGCACAGAGCAGATGCTCACAGAGCCTATGTTGAATGAGCAAATGAATGCATGCATGCATAAGTCGATGGCTGAATGATGACTCTAGGACTCAAATGACCCAAAGATGGCAGAGATTATGTACTTTGGTTCCTTGATGAGGTGTCAGAAAACCTGTCAGAACAGCAGAGTTTGACTGTGAGGGGCGACAGGAAACTCAGCACCCTGGGGTTGTTCAGTGTAGGGTGAACAGTAATTACCTGCCTTAAAGGACATTCCTGTCTTCATGAGAGACACAGAAAAGGGTGATAACATGGGAGCTCAGAAGGAGATGCAAGGATGTGGAGTATAGCAGATTTAAGATGAATTACCTATGTCCTGCATGCTGAAGCTTACTTCTCAAAGCACGATTTTTATTTTAAAATGTGGGTATCATTAACGTTGTGGGGCAATTCACACCCCTTCGGGCATTGTTCTCATAACTGAGGCTAGCTCCAAGAAGTATCCAATCTGATGGAGGTGGTGTGTGCCTTCCTCCTCGTGCTGTTTCCAGACAGGAAAAGAATGGCTGCTCCCAGTGTCTTGTACCCATCAGGTACTGAGTCAAAGTCTGACAAATGAATGGTTTCCTCCCTCCACCTAGTGTATCATCCTGAATGATTGTAGGGTATTCCAGGAACACATGACTCCCATTTGCCTCCTGGTTGCTGTGAAATTTTTTTTTGAGCATAACATTAAATGGTGAGAAGTGAAGCTTCAAGAGTGGGTCTAGGTGGTGGACATGGACTCCTGGTGGCTGGGTGCACAGTGTGTGTGTGTGTGTGTGTGTGTGTGTGTGTGTGTGTGACTATCGTGCTGTGGTTTTCAGAATTGAGCCGGGAAGACAGAGCAGGGCTGCGGGCCAGAGGGGAGCAGTGCTATGTCCCAAGAAGTGACTGCAGAGTGGAAAGCAAGTTTCTCTACTTTACAGTTTCTCACAAAGAACATCTCAGGGGTACTCGATTTGCTCCTCTAACCCCGAAAGGGCCAGTGGCAGAATCAACCTGATGTTCTAACAAACCTGTACTGGCCATGACTAATGCAGCCAGAAACCGAGGGCAGAAGTAGGTCATTGCGATGGACCAAGACTGTCCTCTCATGGAGGTCATTGGAGGGCTCTTGAGTGAAGACGTAACCCCTCCAGCAGCCTGATGGTGCAGAAGGCAGCCCATGTGCATGCTCTATTGACTTGGGGGGCTCCTTACTTCCTGCCGCTGCTGCCTGGACCCTGAAATGTGAGCCTAGTTGTGACCTGAGTAGGTCTGCTTTTAGGCAGCCGCCCTGCAACCAGCTGGTGGTGGAGGGAACCAGACCTGTTGAGATGGTCTTAGAGGTGGGGACAACTGTTAGAAGGTGGGAGCAAGTCAAGAGAAGTGATAAAGCCTGAATCTGGGCAGTGGTGGGAGATAGTGGGGGCAGGATGGGGTGGATGTGTGTGGTCGCAGTGGGAGGAGTCTCTGAATGTACCAGGCTCACAAGGAGAGGTGCCTGCTGCCTGATACCTGGGGTCCAGGGGAGAATTAATGGGTGCATGTGGGCGAGTTAATTGGGCCTCTAGCTAGGCTGACTCATGCAGGCATCTGATCCAGTTATTACTAATGCTGGAGAGAGAGAAAGAAAAAATTAAGCAACACTGAAGCAGTGGGAATTCTCTCTGATTGAGAAGTTCCAGGGCTGGTCTCCCATTGCAGACAGGCGGCACTGGGAAGAAGGGACCTGCCACGCGGGGGTGAGCGGGAGGGGCACAGCTGGTGGGAGGGGTGTTTCCATGACGCCTGCTGTGACTGGCTCACACTTGCCCTGTGGGGTGCAGCTGGGGAGGGCTGGGTCTTTTCCAAAACAGCCCGGGTTTTCCAGTGCCACCCATGGCACACTCAGGGCAAGCAAGCTGAGTTGGAGAGGCCGCCACCAGGGAGGAGGGAAGCAGGGCAGGCCAGGATGCAAGGTCTGGTTCTGTTTCTTTACACCAAAGTTTGGATCTCTTTGTTGTTTCCTTGGATCTTTAGAGTCTTAACATGCAGAGATCACCTTTGTTGGCTAGGAGAGAGACGCACGTGGGCCAGCCTTCAGAGCCTGGGAAAGTGGGGCTGTTGGGTTAGAGGAGATGGGGACACTTCCCAGAGGGGGCAGCACAGGTGTGACCAAGGTCTTACCCACTGCTCCACCTCCTCGCTGCTCTGGGATCACTGTGCCTTTTCCTGCAGGAGTGGTGGAATCCAGCAGTCCAGGGCTTCCAAGACCTGGTTCTCAGCCTGACTTGCTGGGAAACCTGGCCAAGAAGATTCCCCAGTTGGGGTGTCAGGAGTCTCAGGAGGGCTCCTCACTTACCTGCAGGGAGGTGGCTCCATCTGATGTTGCCGTCACTGTTTTCCAGCTCATAGTTCCTAGCCGGCATTTTCATGTCTTGAGTCTGGGCGATCACGCCCCTAGGTTCTTCTTGGTGACCAGAGTGCAGGCCTTACCCCCAGGAATGTAGATCTCAGCCCAGGCCAGGCCCTGCTGGTCTAATCTGGATCATAAAGGGCAGAGTCTGTTCTCAGAGATAGGTGCTTCCTTGCCCTTTGTCTTTCTCTTTGGGGTTCTAGCCGGCAGTTCCCATGAGCCCTTATGCTATATGGTGGCCAAATCAGCTGTATCAACAGGGTGTGACACTGGGTGTGGGGGAGGTGAGGCTGTCCGATGCTGGGTGTAGGCATCGTGGGTCCCATCGCGACGCAGCCCCTACAACTTGGCTGCATGGGCCAAGGGGACCTCTTACTTGTCTTTATGCTGAGGGCCAACCCTGTGGCTAACCTCATGTTTTGGGTCCAGGGCTTTTAGTCACAAATCTAATCTGTCAGTAATGGGAGGCCAACTTGAGATGAGGGCTGGGACAGCCAGGAGTGATGGCACAGATTAAGGCGTCCCCTCATCCTTGATGGGCTGGAATGCTTCCCCTTGAGGTCTTGGACCTGGAGGTAGGACCTGAGAAGGGGCTTGGATGAGATGAGGCAGAGGAGAGAGAGTGCTGAGGCCTGAACCCTGATGTATGGGGCCATCCTGCTGTGGAAAGGAGACCCACGTGGAAGATGATGAGAACCATCATAGGAAGGAAAGGAGGAGATGGGCAGGCTTCATGTGATGCAGAGTGGTGTGGAGGCCACAGGGAGATGGAGCTTTCTAACAAGGGAGTGTCAGTGTTCTTCGGATGGAGGATTTATCTTGTCAAGAGGAGAAGCAGCCTCTCTCTCTCTTTTTTTTTTTTTTTTAAGTTTTTTCTTATTTAATTATTGGCTGCACTGGGTCTTCTTTGCTGCTTTCAGGCTTTCTCTGTGGCAGACCGAGGCTACTCTTCACTGCGGTGCACAGGCTTCTCACTGCAGTGGTTTCTCCTGTTGCAGAGCACAGGCTCTAGGTGCACGGGCTTCAGAAGTTGTGGCTCACAGGCTTAGATGTCTGGTGGCATATGGAATCTTCTCGGACCAGGGATTAAACCCGTGTCCTCTGCATTGGCAGGCAGAGTCTTAGCCAATGGACCATCAGGAAAGTCCAACTCTCTGTCTTTGATGTGAACTCTGTCCTTGCACAACTGGTGCAAGGGTGGTTCTGAAGAGGTAAACTCATCATCGATTGTCAACACTGTTTATTGAGTGCCTGCTATTTGTAACCATTGTGCCGAATTCTGGGGATGCAGAGGCAGATTAGACACATCTGCTCAGTGTCCGAGTGGGACTTGCAGCGGGAAGCAAGTCAGCACACAATAACCAAACAATGAAATAAGTATCTGTTGCTCTCAGTACTTTGGAGGGAAAGAGCAAGGCGCTGCATGAGAAAACTAGCACAGGGGGTCAGGAAGGCTTCAGGATGGGGGGCTGATGGTGAAACTGAGACCAAAGGGTGATTGATATTACCCAGGCAAGGGGTCGCAGAGACAGAGAGGATGAATGAGGGTGCAGAAGCAGACAGCCTTGGTACATTCAGGTATCGGTCACTGACTGAGGAAGGTTGAAGGTGGGTGGCAGGGAGCAAAAGAGCAGGTTAGGGAGCAGGCTGACAGGGCCAAGAAACAGCATTTTGTTCTGGGTGCAGCAGGAAGCAAGCGGCAGGTGGACATCCTTTGGAATGGGTTTCCTTCTTCAAAGTGCCAGGGCTCAGTGCTTGCTGAGTGACTAGGAAGGATGGTAGGTGTAGGGCAAATGGTATCAGGAAGAATCTTCTTTCCTTCCCCAGAAGTGGGCTTCTTCAGCCTCAAATGAGCAGCAGGGAAGTCCCCGGACCTCCCCTGGGCAGCCTCACCCAGCCCTGAGCAGCAGGTAGCAGCGCCATGGTCTTGAGCTGAATTGTGTCCCTGCCACCCTCACTCAGGGCCACCCAGAAACTGTGGATGTGACCTTACTTGCACATGCAGTCTTCACTGATGTGCTCAAGTTAAGATGAGTTCACACTGGAGTAGGGTGGATCCTAATCCAATAACCAGTATCCTTAAAAAAAAAGAGAAATCTGAATACAGGCACACACACACACACACACACACACACACACACACACAGGGGAAGGCCATGTGAAGAGGGACACAGAGACCAAGATGTTGCTGCTACAAGTCAAGGAATGCCAAGGGTTGCCAGCAACCACCAGAGGATAAGGGAGAGGCTTGTAATAAATTTTTCTCTGTAGCCTTCAGTGAGAGTATGATCCTGACAATACCTCAGTTTTGGACTTCTAGCCTCTAAATCACAACAGAATAAATTTCCCTTGTTTAAAGGCATCCGGTTTGTGGTACTTTGTTATGGCACTCTTAGGAAACCAGTACCTTGGGCCAAGGAAGGGGAACCCAGTGTATTGAACCCATCCCCTGGGCCATCAGCAGTCATTACATCACTTAGACAGCAAGTTAGTGATGTTTCACTTACAATCTCCTTTTTACAGGAGAATTGGATGGTCAGAGAGTTCCACAGAGACACAGTGACCAGTCTTAGGGTTCAAACCCAGGTCGGACTCGCCCCTGCCCTGTCTCCTCTGCCTTTTAACAAAGAGCCCAGCCTTTTGGATTGTTCATGGTCCTTGATGAAGTATTGTTAAACTGGTCAAGTGATGATGAGGAATGAGGGCTCTACAGATGTTCATTCAACAATTTATTGATGAAATCCCATGCCTGGTATTTGTTTTAAAATTCTCCAAAGGAAAAAAATGTTGTAGAGATAGGGACAGATAAAAATAGCAGGATGTTGGTAATTGTTGAAACTGTATCACGGGTGATGGGGCTTCATTGTGTTACTTTCTTCATTTTTGTGTATCTTTGAAAATTTCCATAGTTAAAAATTAAAAAGTAAAGCCATGGAGATCCAAAATTAAAAAAAAAATAAATGAAAAAATAAATCATGAGAATTCTAGGATCAGAGAGTCCAGGGTTTGAATCTCAACTTTATTCTTTTTAGCTGTGTGACTTTGGAGAAGTTACTTAACCACACTGAGCCTTGGTTTCCTCTGCCCGATGGAGGTATCACTATGTCAAATCTCATAGGATGGCAGAAGGTTTACATGGGAGAATCAGAGTGCTTAGTCCAGGGCTGGGCACGTGGGAGGTGTCTGGAAATGTCTACATTCTTATGTTTATTGCACACGCACCATACACCAGCTTCAGAGTCAAGAATTCCTTCCTTATCATTGATACGCAGACGAGGCTAATGCTTGGAAGTGGAGGACTTTGCTCTGGGCCCCGTAACTGATGGTGACAGAGACCTGCCTGACCCAGAAATCTCTTCCCAAAGAGACTGTTTCTTTCACTCTCAGAGTTGCTCAGAGCCCTGGTCTCCTGGCAGTGTTTCTTGGCCTTTCTCACAAGGAGGCCTTGGTTGAGGGATCAGTCATGGAGGGGGAGGAAGATGAAGCCACCCTTGGCTGACCCTGGCCAGTTCTGGTCGCTCTATGTTTGCTCAGCTGCAGGGTGCAGGTGGAAGGGGTGGATTCTGCTGGCCTGGTGGTTTTCAAAGGTGACAGGCCTGTGGTAACTGATGGTCACTGGGGGCCACTGCTCCGTGAAGATTGCTGGTCTAAGGATGACAAAGATCCGACACACTTGCCACAGCAGAAACCGGAGCGAAACTAAGGAAGCCCAAACTGAGAAGGGCTGGGCCCCCAGCGGGGGCTTGCTCGTCTCTGAGTGTTCCCAGAAAGCTGACATGGGTCCTATTCAGCCTGCTACCGCTGGACAGGGATCCTAGCACCCTGGAGGAGCACCCAGGTCAGCCTGGGGGTGGAGCGGGGGAGCGCCCCACAGCCCCTCACCAGAGCAGGTGTGGGCCAGGGAAGGAGCCAGAAGGAACAGTGAGCAGGGGTTCATGGAGCTGAAGCTGCTGAGGGGCCTCCCCCGTCCCCAGCTGACATGCCTGGGTTGCAGGGTGCAGCTGAGGGGCCTCCAGACTGTCACATGCAGAAGTGGGGTGCAGGGAGGTGTCAGTAAGAAGGGGAGGCACAGGGGCTCTAAGAGGTGAGATGGGGTCAGAGGAGAGTCAGGGCCTGCCGTCAGAGGCCTCAGTGTGAATTCAGGACTCTGGGAAGAAACAGAATTCACCCCAGATGGTTCCAGGGATGAGACAACTGCCCTGGGGCAGTGTTAGGGGAACACAGTAGAGACAATGGTTTCAGAGGTAGTGACAGTGGGTGTCCTGACTGTTCCCAAGGCTGAAGGGACCAGGGGCTGTGGGACAGTGCCCCCAGATCCCCTGTGAGGGCTGGGATCCCAGAGGAGGGGGCCTTGGAGTCCCTGCCAGGAGGCGACCTGAACAAGAGGAAGTGCCCTAACCCTCCAGACTCCTGCCAGTGGGCAAGGGACAGTGGTGCAGTCAGTAGGGGCTGCCTCTCAGGCTGGAGCAGGGCAGCGGGGATGGCGAGTGGATGGGGCAGGCGGGGCAGACCATCCCGAGTGCACGTCTCTACTTGTCCTGCGGTAGGACAAGCACATGCTCGGAAGGAGGGTCATTGACGAGGAGCTCGAGAGTCCCAGCACAGGCTTTGACATGGGATAGGCTGACAGTAGCTTCAACTCTGAGTCACTCTCTCTCTCTCTATCTGTGTCTCGGTCTGTCTCTCTGTCTCTCTCTCAGACACAAATACACCCCGCATTTCTCAGTTCAATGAATGGCTGTCATAAGGAGACAGCTAGCAGGTTTTGAGAGGGCCGAGGGGAAGCCTGAGGACAAATTGTGTAGCTGTCAGAGTTCCGCAGATCCTGGAGTCGGCATGCTCCGGAGGCACTGAGTCCTGTCATGGGATACATTGGGCTCTTTTAACACACACCATCGTGCGCGACGGCCTGCTACATGCATCTCTGTGCTCCCCCTCCTCTAATCCTCCCCAGTGTTCCAGGGCGATTGGTGGTTACTTCCCAGTTTTGCAGGTGAGGATGCTGGCCTCAGAGCAGAGAGGCCACTTGTCCAGGGTTGCCTGGAGCCAAAATCTAGCCAGGATAGGCTAGGTTTTGCTGCTGTAACACCCCCAGTGGCTCCAGACAACAAAGGGTTAGCTCATGCTCATGTTACAAAGCCACCAGGGCTGACTGGGGCTCTGCTTCTCATCATCCTCGCTCTGGGACTCAGACTGTCAAAGCAGCCACCATCTGACACATCACTGGTTCCCATGGCAGAAGGGAGGGAGACCTTCCAAGGGGGCTCATGCAGGAGAAGAAGGGCTTGGTCTGGAAATTGCACATCTCATTTCTGCTCAAAACTCATTGGCTCGATTGGTCTCATGACCCCAGCCAAGCACAGGGTGTGTCTGGAAGGTGGAGAGCTGGAAGTGTTTGATGAACAGCATCTGGCTACTACGTGAACTATGGGTTTATTTCAGGTCTAGGAAACTCCAGATGTAGAGTTTTTCCCACTGCTCCTGGGCACCCTGTTCCTGCAGAGGCCAGAGGAGCATCAGGGCAGAGTGGGAGGAGCCTGGAGAAGCAGCTGTCTCCGATTTTTTGAAGGTCTTCAGAGACCTAAGCAGGATGCCAGGAAAGCCAGTGGTTCTCGAGAAATGCCCCTGGGTGGTGGGAGCCAGTTTAGAAAGTTGAGGCAGAGAGTGCTGAGGGCAGGAGAGAGGGGTTTGTGCCCCACTGGGCTTTAGAACCCTGGGTTTCTGTCCTTTACTTTCCCCGGTCCGCTTCCCACACATGGAAAACCCTCCACTGTTCAGAAGGAGGGATCTTTCCGAGGCTGTTTTCCCAGCTGTGAGGGCTCCTGGACAGACTGGGCAGCATGTGCTGAAGGGCCAGATGAGTCACTTACTCAGGTTGCTGGAAACTGGCAGCACGGCCCCTTTTCCTTCCATGACCTCTGATTGCATCCCAGTGGAGTTGCGGTCCCATCATCCCGACTCATTGGCACAATTTCAGGAAACAGCAGTGTGCTCTTGGGTGGGAACTCAGCCGAGGGAGAAAGCTGGTCCCTCTTCGTGGAGCTCAGTTCTGTGCCTGGCCCCCGGAGGTGCACAGCCCTTGCTGGTTGCTTCCACTTGCGTGATCTCCTGTTACCCACACCTGCCTGAGCTCCCCTCCTCAGACAGTTTGCGTCTTCTTCAGAGTTGTCTTCCCCTCCCACGGGCTCCACTTCCTCCCCAAGCCACCGGTGGCTTCCTCTTATGTGACCTTGCAGAAGCATCAACGCCCTGTTTCTAGAATGATCTTTCCCTGGGGCCTCCATGCTGCCGCCTTCTCCGCTGGCCTCTCTGAATCCTCCTTCTTGGAATCCTCTCCCTCTTCATCCAGCTGGCCCTTCTGTGCCTGTGATTTCCAGGGCTCTGAACACAGCTCACTTGTCTCTTTTCTTGGGCCGTATCATCCCTCACGTTTACAGCAACCAATCTTTGGATGAATCCCAAAGCTAGACTTTTCTTGAATTTCAGATACTTTCATCCATTAGGCTAGTTGGCGCATCCACTTGGATATTTCATGAGCTCCTACAACTGAAAATGGGCCCTTTCCTCAAATTTGCATTTCCTCCAGCAAGTCCTGTGCTGGGGTGAATAGCCTATTCACTAGGCTTCGAGGCCAGAAGCCTGGCGGTCATCTGAGCATCATCCCCGCTCTGCCTCCTCAACACAGTGGGTCCTGAAGTCCGACCTCTCTATCGCCACTGCTACTGTTTCCAACCTGGACTACTATACCAGGCTCTTTGGTGCCTGTTTCCTCCAATCCATCTTCCTGCTGTCACGGGGATTTCTAAAAACCTGGCTATATGAATTCCTTCATTCTTAAAACCATTAGGGCTCCCTTCACCCGAGTTTAAAATCTAAGCTCCTAAGCGCAGTACCTTTATGATCAGCCCCTGTCTCTTCTCCCCTGTCTCAGCACCCCGCGCTCACCTCTATTTTGTATGCACTTTTTCTTTGACCCGGAAGGGCTTTTGCTGTTTCCTTATCTGAATGGCTAATTCCTACTCATTTTTTATGACTCAGCTCAAGTATCATTTCTTTGGGGAAATCGTCTGTCTAGTCTTTAAAGTAGGTGTCCCTCCTCTGTGCTTGTATAGTACCCTGTGAATAAGGCCAGTGTAGTAAGGTACAGGTGAGTGATACTTACTTATACTTGTTTGCCTCTCATCTGGATGTTCATAGAGAACAGTGTCAGGACCACAGCCCAGAACAAGGCTTGGCATCCATCTCGCAGGCATCAGTTCTTGTGAAGAAATAGGAGAATTGCCATGTCCCTAAAGTCCCTTGACTGTGGTCTCAAATTGTAGAGGGACCTTAGAAATGATGTAGTTCGACCACTCATTACATAGATAAGGACTGTAAGGTTCAGGGAGTGAAAGCCCTCACTGGTCCACACAGAGTCATCAAAAGAGTGAAGATGGGGATACAAATGGGTGAACCTCCAAAGGTCAGTGTTTTTTACATCATACCGTGTCATATGGAGTTTATTGCTTTTATTGATTTTGTATAGAGGCACTGAATGTCCATCTAAAATAGTTTTCAAGCTATAGACAAGCAAATAGAAAAAGATGGAATTCATTAGCAATTATACCACCCACCCAGAGATAGCCATTGCCGATGATATGGCCTATCACCTTCCCACCTTTTCCCTGAGCAGATTATGTCCTTTTTAAGAAACATTATGATTATATTATAAATATATTTCATCCATGCTTTTTAAAGCTGCTTTTTAATGCCTATTCATATTTGTCAAAGACTGCATTTTTGTGATGTTCTTAGGTACACCATTCAGTTCAGTTCAGTCACTCAGTCGTGTCCAACTCTTCGCGACCCCATGAATCGCAGCACGCCAGGCCTCCCTGTCCATCACCAACTCCCGGAGTTCACTCAGACTCACGTCCATCGAGTCGGTGACGCCATCCAGCCATCTCATCCTCTGTCGTCCCCTTCTCTGTAATTCAATAATCATATATGAGTGTTGGACCTTAAGGTTGGTCCCTTTTCTTTTTTAGCAACAACATTTCCATTATAAAGAGTATTATGAAGAACACGATTATAGTTGAATTTTTGGCCAATTCTTTTTTCTTAAATTGATGTATAGTTGATTTATAATGTTGTGTTAGTTTCTAGTATACAGCAAAGTGGTTCAGTTATACATATATATATATTATTTTTTCATATTTTTTCCATTATAGTTTATGACAAGATATTGAATAGAATTCCCTGTGCTATTCAGTAGGACCTTGTTGTTTGACCAACTCTTTTTTAAAAAAAATATTATTTGTTTATTTATTTCTGGTTGCACTGAGCCTTTGTCGCTATGTGTGGGGCTTCTCTAGTTCCGGTGAGCAGGGACTACTCCTTATACAGGTACACAGCTTCTCACTGTGGTGGCTTCTCTTGTTGCAGAGCACAGGCTCCAGCAGTTGCGGCACACACTCGTTAGCTGTGGCTCGAGGGCCCTAGAATGTGCAGGCTCCCGTAGCTGTGACTGAAGGCTCCAGAGCACTGACTCAGAAGTTGTGGCCCAGGGCATGCGGGGTCTTCCCGGACCAGGGATTGAACCCCTGTCCCCTGCGCTGGCAGTCAGATTCCTATCAGCTGTACCTCCGGGGAAGTCCTGACCAGTTCTTAATTATTTCTTTAGGATGAATTCTTACAAGTAGAACTGGTAGGTTGAAGGATTTACTCTTTTTCACATCTTGCCAAATTGCCCTCCCCAAAGCCTAACTAATATTCCCTATTTACATTTCACCATCTGGGAATCCCTGGTGACTCAGCAGTAAAGAATCTGCCTGCAATGCAGGAGATGCAGGAGACAGAGGTGTGATCCTTGGGCTGGGAAGATCTATTGGAGGAGGAAATGGCAAACCCACTCTAGTATTCTTGCCTGGGAAATCTCATGGACAGAGGAGCCTGGTGGGCCACGGTCCATGGGGTTTCAAAGAGTCAAACACGACTGAGCATACATGCACCAGAGCTGCTCATCATCCAGACAAGGTGAGAGCCACCTGTTTCCACTGTAATCGAAGGAGTTGGGTTTGGTGGCAGCTTTCCCTCAAGCCACCTGTCTCAGTCTGGAGGTGGCAATCTGGCAGCCCTTAGGTCACCTTCTTTTGAATCTATGATGTTTAAAAATATTTGAATTGGGAACCAACTTTATATAGCAGTATGTCTCACATAAAAACCTGAACTTGCAGCTTCTGTTTCTGGAGGACAGTTGTGGCTCTTCCCCAAGATGGGGTCTGGGTTCTCACAGTCTGCTGCACTCCCCACCTCTCCCTACTCCGCCTAGCTAGCCTCATTCACCTGCCTGCCAGGCCCCTGTAGGCACTAGGATTTGCAACCTTTATCTCAGTTCCTTTTCCCCATTAAAACAGGCCCACCCGCAAAGAACTCCATGCTTTTCATCCTGATTAACTACAGAATTAATTTTTTAAAAAACAAATCCTATTTGTAATAATAATATTCAGGTTAATCATTTAGGAAGCTGCTTTAGAGAAACCTTGAACGTCTTTAACCAATATAAAATACCATGAATCACTTTGGACTCCACAGTGCATTATGTATTTAAAAACAGAAAATTAGACACAGGAGAATTCATCTTAACTTCATTATATATGAAATATTAATTCTCTTCTGGCTTTCATATTATTTACATATTTAATAACATGTTAGCTACAGTCTTTGACTGAGAGCAATTAGAGGCCAGGAGTTGTCTCCTGCCTTAATCTTGAAGATGCCAAAATGTTTTGATGTTGTGGGGAGAAAGGATTGCTAAGGAGAGTTGGATGCTGTTGTTTCCATTCCCTTTCTCACATGTCATAATTTGTTAACTGTATTTCCCTCTTAAACAGGATATTGATGACTTTGGCTACCCCGGTGAGAATTCCATTCTTCCATTTCCACCCCTTTCCCTACACAAGTGGAGAAGAGGAGATTCTGATCACTTTGTTTTTCCAAAAAAAAATAGAGGCAGATTTTGATCCAAACCACAATCCCCTTTGCTTTTCATTAGGTCTTCTTAGGATCTCGGTCTTCTCATGAGTAAAATGTGAGTCATGGGACAGATGTTGTTGGATTGTGGTGAACGAAAAGGGGGCTCATGTTGATGATCACACAGACCTGAGTCTCCCTTGGGGAAGCTGCCTGATGGCAGTCTGGTGCCTCTTTGCCTTCCAGTGATGGGCAGCAATACCATCTTGGTGCATGCCCCAGCATATCGTCCCTGCTGGCACATTTCTGGCAGTCCACACACATGCTTCAGAAGGCTTCAGTGATGAACTTGCTCCTGGAGGGCACACCTGCAAGGGCACAGCTATGCAGAACAGATGAAGGGAAGGACACTGTGGCCTTGGGAGGTCAGTGGGACAAGGTCTGCCTTGACCAGGGACTGGAGGGATGGGAGGATTTGGGGAAAGATACTAGAGAGAAGGGGTGTGGACAACGTGTGCAAAGCACAAAGTTGGTAGCAAGCACGGCACCGAGGGGTGCCATGAACAAGTCAGCCTGTGGCAAGGGAGTGAGGGAGGGAGAGGGAGGGAGGTGGGGGACTTTGGGAAAAGTCTAGAGTATGGGGTCAACAACTAGCTGGTGGTCCCAGGCCAGGTAATATACACTGCAGATATCTTGTTTGATCCATTGAGTGTTAATCATTATTATTTTGTTAATTGGCCACCTCATGAGAAGAACTGACTCATTTGAAAGGACCCCAATGCTGGGAAAGATTGAAGGCAGGAGGAGAAGGGGACGACAGAAAATGAGATGGTTGGATGGTATCACCGACTCAATGGACATGAGTTTGAGTAAACTCCGGCAGTTGGTGATGGACAGGGAGGCCTGGTGTGCTGTAGTCCATGGGGTTGCAAAGAGTTGGACACGACTGAACGACTGAACTGAACTGAATTTTCAAAATCTTGGATACAGCCTGCATTTTTCCAGTTTCCCCAGTCCTTTCTAATTCACTCATTAACATTGCTTATCTGGTCCTTGCTCTTAATCAAGCCTCTATTTCAATTTTAAGAATAAGGGAACTGAGGTCCCGAGAGTGGAAATCATTTGCTCCAACTGCACACGAGGTTAGAGAAGCAGCATGATTCCATCCTGAACTGCTGTCACCTGTCTGGGGCTCTTGGAGCGGTTTGGACAGGGCTGTGTGGATCATGGGGAGCCCCTGCAAACCCCAAAGCAAGGCAAGGAGGTCTTGGGGACCTAGGCATCATAGAGCAGGAAGTTGTGGGCCATGCAGCTGGCACTGTGGCTAAAGTGCCAGGTCACCAGAGCCCTGCAGCACAGTAGGCACAGGCTTCCCAGGCTGTGACTGGCTCACTGTAGCCAACGTCGGCCTCCTACCTGCATCTAAGTCTCCTAAGCCTTTCTCCTGCCCGCTGTCCCTAGTGGGACATTGAGACACTAGCATCTTTCCACTCACATCCCCACCCCCTGACAAAGAGTTCTGGGAGACTTTAGAACAGGGTATCTCAGGTAGTCTGGAAAGAGACTGAACAGCCTGAGATGTGCAGGGGAGCTGGGCATGCACGGTGCTGTCACCTCATACCCCAGACAAGTCCATAGGGATTAGTGTCACACTAATGAACACTAGAGGAATTAAGCGTGATTTGTCGCTGGTTGTAAAATGCTTCCGGTCATCATCAATTCATCACAGCCATTCACCAGAAGCAGCAACGTAGAGAGCCTGTGAGATGCTGCTGGAAAGAGCCAGGCTCCCTACTAGCTAGATCTAGGCTTTCATCCCAGGGGGCAGCAGAGTTGGGACAGAGGCCCAAGGCTGATGGGGGCCATCAGACTCTTCAGAGAAAAGAATGACATCCCAAAGCACGCTGCAGAGAGCAATGTTCCTCGTCCCCTGGAACTCCTGAATCTTTATACACACCCTCTCTGCTTTATGGAGAAGTAAATGGCAACCCACTCCAGTATTCTCACCTAGAGAATCCTATGAACAGAGGACCCTGGCGGGCAATAGCCCATAGCGTCTCAGAGAGTTAGACACGACAAAGCAACTTAATGTTGCATTTCTCCCCTTTAAGCAGTAGGGTTGGGGTTTGGGGAATAAGGGCTGAAGAGGAGCCATCAAGTTGAGAATGGAAAAATTGAGTCAGAGGCTCAATGCAGCCTCAACTCTGGCAGTTGGAGCACTGTTCTAGTTCTGGCTCTCTTACTTACGTGCTGTGTGACCTGGGTACGGTTAACACCCCTTTCTGGGCCAGAGTGTCTGCATTTGTAAAATGAGGGAGTTAGGATAGAGAATGTTTTTTCTTTCTTTCTTTTTTGTTTTACTTTGTTTAAAAAAGTTTCATTTTGCACTATACTTGATTTACAATGTTGGGTAAGTTTCAGGCGTATGGCAGAGCGATTCATTATACACATACATATATGTATACTTTTTCAAATTCTTTTCCTGTTTGGGTTATTACAGGTTATTGAGCAGAATTCCCTGTGGTATACAGTAGGTCCTTGTTGGTTATCTATTTTAAATACCATAGTGTGTACACGTCAATCCCAAACTCCCAGCTTATTTCTCCCCCCTTTCCCCTTTGGTAACCATAAGCTTGTTTTCTATGTCTGTGAGCCTGTTTCTGTTTTGTGAATAAGTTCATTTGCATCACTTTTTTTTTTTAGATTCCACATATAAGCACCATCATATGATATTTGTCTTTCTCTGTCTGGCTTATTTCACTGAGCATGATACTCTCCAGGTCCTAGAGGATATTCTTTCTAAAATTCTAACCAATCCAACGTTTAAGAGGACGTATAGGGTTTTTCTTAAGATTTTTTTAAAGATTTATTTTTATTTATTTGTGTTTATTTTTGGTTGTGCTGGGTCTTCATCGCTGGGCAGGCTTTTCTCTAGTTGTGGTGGGCAGGGGCTGCTCTCTGGTTGCAGTGCACAGGCTCTAGGGTGCCTGGGCGTCAGTAATCGCAGCTGCGTTGTGACGCTCTGCTTTGGTTGCTCCACAGCTTGTGGTATCTTCCTGGATCAGGGATGGAACCCACGTCTCCTGAATTGGCAGACAGATTCTTTACCACTGAGCCACCATGGAAGTCCTTGGTAAGATTTCCTAAAAACCTACTTTGAGATATAACTCACATACGAAAGAGTTTATCCATTTAGAGTGCAGACTTCAATGGTTTTGGTGTATTCAACCACATATGCTTATGCTTAGTTGCTCAGATGTGTCCGACTCTTTGTGACCCCATGGACTGCATCCTCCCAGGCTTGTTGGTCTGTGGGGATTCTCCAGGCAAGAATACTGTAATGGGTTGCTATGCCTTCCTCCAGGGAATCTTCCCAACCCAGGGATTGAACCCAGGTCTTCTGCATTGCAGGCGGATTTTTTACCAGTTGAACTACCAAGGAGCCCCATGTACAATCATCATGGTCAATTTTAGTAAATCTTCATCACATCCAAAAGAACCCCCCTACTCTTTAGCTATCATCCCGCTAGCCACCCACCCTTAACCTCCAGCCCTAAGAAACCACTCATCTACTTTCTCACTGTATAGATCTGCCTATTCTGGACTTGCATATGAATAAAATCATACAGGATGTGGTCTTCTGTGACTATCTTCTTTCACTTAGCATAATGATTCCAAGGTTCAACCATGTTACAGCTTGTGTCAGTACATCTTCATTCCATTTTATGGCTGAACAGCATTCCACTGTATATATATACCACATTTTGTTTAGTTATTGGGCTGTTGATGGACATTTGAATTGTTTCCACCTTTTGGCTATTATGAATAATGCTGTTTTATACATATCTATTCATGTTCTGTGTGCATTTATGTTTTCATTTCTCTTGCGTATATACCCAGAATTGGAACTTCTGGGTCATATAGTAACTCTATATGTAACTTTAAGCTTTTGAGGAAAGGCCAGTCTGTTTCCCAAAGTGGCTGTACCATTTTTTACTCCTACCAGCAGAGTACAAAGCCTTCTATTATGCTACATCCTTGTCAAATTTGTTATCTGACTTTGATCTTAGCCATCCTGGTGGGTATGAAGTTGTATCTCATTGTGGTTTTCATTTGCATTTCCCTGATGACTAATAATATTGTGCATCTTTTCACGTGCCAGCAGACCAATAGGCCATGTGTATATCTCTTTGGAGATATGTCTATTCAGATCCTTCACCCATTTTTCAACTGAGCTATTTGGTTTTTTAAAATTATTATTATTATTATTGTTGAGTTGCAAGACTTCTTTGAATGTTCCAGATAAAAACCATTGTCATATGTATGATTTGCAAATATTTCCTCCCATTGTATGGGATGTGCTTTCACTTTCTTAATGGTGCACTTTGAAGTAAAAGTTTTTAATTTTGATAAAGTCTAATTTTTCTATATTGCTTTTGTTGCTGTGTTTTTGATGTCATATCTAAGAATTCTTTGCTAAATCCAATGTTATGAAGATTTATCCTTAAGTTTTCTTCTAAGAGTTTTCTAGTTTTTGCTCTTACATTTAGGTATTTGGTTAATTTTGAGTTAGTTTTTGTATATTATTTGAGGTAGGGGTACAACTGCATTCTTTGGCATATAGTTAACCACTTGTCTGCACATAATTTTTGAAAAAGACTATTCTTTTTCCCATTGGATGGTTTTGGCATCTTTGTTTAAAATCAGTGACCATAGACATATGAGTTTCTTTCTGGATTCTCCATTTCATTGATCTATCAGTTCAGTTCAGTCACTCAGTCATGTCCAACTCTTTGTGACCTCATGGATTGCAGCACGCCAGGCCTCCCTGTCCATCACCAACTGCCAGAGTCTACCCAAACCCATGTCCATTGAGTCGGTGATGCCATCCAACCATCTCATCCTCTGTCATCCCCTTCTCCTCCTGCCTTCAATCTTTCCCAGGATCAGGGTCTTTTCCCAGGAGTCAGTTCTTTGCATCAGGTGGCCAAAGTACTGGAGCTTCAGCTTCAACATCAGTCCTTCCAATGAACACCCAGGACTGATCTCCTTTAGGATGGACTGGTTGGATCTCCTTGCAGTCCAAGGGACTCTCAAGAGTCTTCTCCAACACCACAGTTTAAAAGCATCAATTCTTTGGTGCTCAGCTTTCTTCACAGTCCAACTCTCACATCCATACGTGACTACTGGAAAAACCATAGCCTTGACTAGACAGACCTTTGTTGACAAAGTAATGTCTCTGCTTTTGAATATGCTATCTAGGTTGGTCATAACTTTCCTTCCAGGGAGTAAGTGTCTTTTAATTTCATGGCTGCAGTCACCATCTGCAGTGATTTTGGAGCCCCCCAAAATAAAGTCTGACACTGTTTCCACTGTTTCCCCATCTATTTCCCATGAAGTGATGGGACCGGATGCCATGAGCTTCGTTTTCTGAATGTTGAGCTTTAAGCCAACTTTTTCACTCTCCTCTTTCACTTTCATCAAGAGGCTTTTTAGTTCCTCTTCACTTTCTGCCATAAGGGTGGTGTCATCTGCGTATCTGAGGTTATTAATATTTCTCTGGGCAATCTTGATTCCAGCTTGTGCTTCTTCCAGCCCAGCGTTTCTCATGATGTACTCTGCATAGAAGTTAAATACGCAGGGTGACGATATACAGCCTTGACATACTCCTTTTCCTATTTTATCGCTGTCCTTGTGTCAATACCATACTACCTTGATTACTTTCCATTTGTAGTAAGCTTTGAAATTGAGAAATATGAGTCCTCCAGCTTAGTTTTTCTTTTTCAAGATTATTCTAACTGTTCTCTGTGTGTGTGTGCTCACTTGTATACAACTGTTTGTGACTTCATGGACTGTAGCCCACCAGGCTCTCCTATCCATAGGATTTCCTCAGGCAAGAATACTGGAGTGGGTTGCCATTTCCTACTCTATGGGATCTTCCCTACTGAGACTGCATCTACATCTCCTGCATTGCAGGTGAATTCTTTACCACTCCACAACATGGGAAGCTGAAAAATCTCCTGCAATTCTACTACATGAATTTGGAATTGTCAACCTCTACAAAGAAGCCATCTGCAACTCTGCTTGGGATTACACAGTATCTGTAGATCAGTTTGAAGGAAATTGCCATCTTAACAAAATTAAGAACATAGAATTTTCCCACCATTTATCTTAATTTCTTTCAACAATATTTTATAGCTTTTATAGTGTAAGTTTTGTTCTTCTTCTGTTAAATTTATTTCAAAGTATTTTATGCTTTTTGATACTACTGCAAGTGGAATTATTTTCTTAATTTCGTTTTTGGATTGTTCATTGTTAAGGATAGGCAGAATTGACTTTTGTATATTGATCTGGTATCCTGCAACCTTGCAGAACTTGTTTATTAGTTTTAATAGCTTTTTAGTAAATTCTTTAGGGTTTTTTAAGACACAAGACTATTTCATCTGCAAATATAAATAGTTTTACTCTTTTCTTTCCAATCCAGATGGTGAGAGTGGAAATCTTGTCTTATTCCTGAGATTATGCAGAAGGCATCCAGTCTTTCACTATTAAGAATGACGTTAGCTGTAGGCTTTTCATGGGTTGAGCCCTTTATCAGGTTGAGGAAGTTTCCTTTTATTTCTAGTTTGTTGACTGTTTTAATCATGAAAAGCTGCTGGATTTTATCAAATGCTTTCTCTGCATCTACTGAGATAATCATGTGATTTTCGTTTTTATTTTATTGATATGATGATCAATTGATTTTGAATGTTAACCAACCTTGCCTCTCTGGGATAAAACTTACTTGGTCAAAACTTACTTTTTATATGTCTCAGGATATATGTTTTTATATGCTTCTGGATTCACTTTGCTAGTATTTTGTTGAGGATTATTGTGTCTATATTCATAAGAGATGTTAACCTGTAATTTTCTTTTCTTGTAATACATTTGCCTGGTATCAGGGTAATACCAGCTTTAAAAAATGAGTTGTGAAGTATTCTCTTTTCTTTTATATTTTGGGAAGAATTTACGAAGAGTTGGTATTAATTATTTGAATGTTTGCTAGAATACAGCAGTGAAAGTATCAGAGCCTGAGGTTTTCTTTGTAAAATAGCCTCAGATTACTGATTCAAACTCTTCATGTGTTATAGATCTATTCAGATTGTTCATAGAGGGAATATAGTTTTGGGTGTGGGCCCTTCTGCAGCTAAAGACATCTCAGGGACTCACTTCTCCATGGGTCATTGTAGTAACTGATGAGTCCCCAGTGCCATAGCAGGGGACTTCTGGTTGGATATACACGTGGTTAGGCTAAGGGCAACCTGTGATGGGAGCAGGTCAGTCCACCAGAGGCTGGAGAAGACAGCAGGTGGGTCTCCATGGTGAGCATAACCGGCAAGGTTAGAAGAAGTTCAGGGCTTTTAGGGAACCTAAGTGAGAGAGATGAGCATATATAACAATTCTGTGCATAAGGATGGTTACTAAATAGCCAGGTTGATACCTTTCTGGCCCTTCTTCTATCCATCCTCTCTCCCAAATAGTGCCTGTATTCCTAGGGCTCTGGGTTTTCCATAAGAGAAAGAAATCCCTCTGTCTTATTATCATTGATCCTCAGTGCTCTGTAGAGCATGGATATTTATGGCCAGGTCTGAGGTGGCCTGGAAGTTCTCAGGATTATTTGTTGAATGGATGAATGGTCAGAGCTGCCTCTTGGTTCTTGTCTTTCCGCAACCCACATGCAGACCTGGTCTAAAGCCAGAGAACTAAATGGGCCAAACTGTTTTATTTGAAAGCCCACTTTTCTACGTCAATGTACATCAGGTGTCTTAACCAATTTCTATTGCACTCTGCACCATATGCAAGGCATTGTGGAGGACAGTGGAACCAAAGGCACTTGTTCCTGCCCTTGAAACACTAACAATGTAGTCAGTGGGAAAAACCCAGCAGATTCAGTTGAATGAGTCCTCAAATGTCCTTTCATGCCTCAGCCCCATGATGATGACCATTATTGTCCTTATATTCTTGGTCCAGTAAAAATGCCCAGCAAGCTGATGCCAGTTGGTACAGGGACTGTGTATGAAAGCCCCTTAGCCTTCTAGACTTCCCTTGTTCTCCACTTTTCTTGGTGTGTGGTCCAATTTCCAAAATGTGCCCACTTTATTCTACCTGTATATCTGCAGATGTCTGTCTTAGCCAAGTCATAGTTTTCCCGCACCCACCTCCTGCTAAGACTCAAGGGCCATTGTCCTGGCTGTCTCACCAGCCTCTGGTCTCAATCCTCTAAGGTAGGTGGGACACAAACACACACAATCACAATTCTCCCACTAATGACAGGTCTCCAGGTCATGTCCTTGCCACCCACCGTGGCACAGGCATATGAGAAGCCTGTTCAGGAGGTTTTACTTTTTTTTTTGTCTCAGAAGGATGCCATTGGGGAAAAAGGCCAAGAAATTTGGCCTGGTTTAACTGAGCTCATCCAGGAACTGGGATGTATCTCCAGCACTGTTGCATAAACAGGCTCCATGGAGAGGTCACAAGGGATAATTCATTCTTTATTTAGGAGCTGGAACCCAGTTTCTGTTAGGCCCATTGGTGCTGAGCAGTTGGGGCAGGAAGTGACATCTGTAACATCCCAGGCCCGGGGTGGGAGGATGTCAAAGACGGCTCTTCCCTGCAGGGAGAAAGCAGCAAGCCCGGAGTGTACAGCCTATCCTGTTGCAGTGCTGCCCACTGATCCTGCAGGTCGGGGACTGGAGTCCTGTCCTCACACTCTTCACGCATTCCAGCCCTGACCCTGGAGCCAGGGCCCCACGGATGGCAGTCCCCTGGGCAAGCCAGAGGTAGCTGTAAGGCTGAGAAAGGCCAGCTAGTCAGACAACAGTACTAGTTAGTGCTGACTCTGTGCTGAGCATCCTTCTAGGCCCGTGGTTCTCAACTGGCGGCTCCTTTGCCACCCAGGGGGCATTTTGATTGTCACAACTTGGACGTCAGGCCTGCTATTGGCATCTAGTGTGTAGAGGCCAGAGATGCTGCTACCTATTCTACAGGGCACAGGATGGCCCCTGCAACAAAGAACTGTCTGCCCCCAGCGGCAGTAGTGCTGAGGTCGAGAAATCTCGCTCTGGACTCTGGGCTCCCAGTGGTGTGCAAACCAGACCAAGTCCCTACCCTCCAGGAGGTTGGATCCCAGTGGGGTAGACAGACAGTCAGTGAGGCAGGTCCCATCCTCCAAGTTGTGTCTAAAAGACTGCCCATTTGTTAGCTGATTTATTCAGTTGATTCATTCACTCATTCAGCATTCACGTGTTGAGATTTTACTGTATACATATACACATACACGGGCTTCCCTTGTGGCTCAGCTGGCAAAGAATCCGTCTGCAATGTGGGAGACCCGGGTTCGGTCCCTGGGTTGGGAAGATCCCTTGGAGAAGGGAACAGCTACCCACTCCAGTATTCTGGCCTGGAGAATTCCATGGACTGTATAGTCCATGGGGTTGCAAAGAGTCAGACACGACTGAGTGAATTTAACTTTCAGTATACACATACACACAAACATATACACACCAACACAGACTCAACATATACACACACACAAACACTTGCATATGTTGACACATACACACGTGTAGAAACATACCACACACACACACACACACGCACACATACAGCACAATCCTGGTACCAAACCGTAAGTGCTGAGATAGAGGGATTATATGGGATGATAGATAGAAGTGGTTTATAGCTTAGTCACAAGGGAGCTCGGGGTTTTCCTGGTAGCTCAGACAGGAAAGAATCTGCCTGCAATGCAGGAGACCCAGGTTTGATCCCTGGGTTGGGAAGATCTCCTGGAGAAGGAAGTGGCAACACACTCCAGTATTCTTGCCTGGAGAAGCCCATGGACAGAGGAGCCAGGCTGGTTATGTCTACGGGGTTTCAGAGTTGGACATGACCGAGTGACTAACACGCATAAGGGAGGTCAAGAAGGCTTCCTGGGGGAGGTGAACTGAGTCTTACAGGGCAAGGAAACTTAGATGGGGAAAAGCTGGTCTTCTAAGAAGGAACTCTGTCTAGAAACCAATAGAGAGTGCTCACATTCCCCCGGGCCCCTGGGTCCCCACGCTTGGCTGTGGAAGCCTGCCAGCAGCCCTCAACAGCTCTCCACACAAACCCCTCCCTCCTCCTGCAGCCATGAAGTGTCCTCTTCTCTCTTCCCCGTGTCCCCTCCCCCATCGCATCTTCAACTCCTCCGTGAAACTGCATTTCTAACCTCAGCTGCCTCCAGCCCTTCCATCACTGCCAGGAGAGGCCATCGATTCCCTGACCCAGCCTCAGCCCCTCAGCTGGGAGTCAGATGGTGGCCTCGATTATTTCCCTAACAATCAGAGGAGTTTGGTGGAGAGATAGAGAGGGGAGAGAAGGGCACTGTGGCCCCAGGGCTTTCAATTTGACTGGGTGTCCTTTCCTACCTTCTGACCGCCTGTGTCTTGTCTCTCTCTCATATGCAAACAGCGTTAAAAATAATGAAAGGCCAGGTCCTGGAAGGCCTTGCCATAGAGTCCACGGGGGGAGAGAATCAAAAGATGTTCACAGCTGGCTGCCCTGAGAAGTGTCTAGTGGAAGATGCCAGGGGTCTGGGGTCAGCAAAAAATGGATCCTTCTTATGGCTATTTCATTATCTTGCTGGGTGACCTCAGGTAAATTGTTTCACCTTTCTGGGCCATGTGAGCCTCATCTGTGAAATTCAGAGAAAGCCCCATCCTTAGGAAATCTCATCATGTAGTAATAACATCTGGCGACATCATTGGCCTTTAATTGATAGGAACAAAGCAGGAAATTTGAAAGGAAATATGTCTGTGTTTCCTCCCTCTCCCCACCACCCAATTCCCCCAGAGGTATTAGTGGCCATGCTGATAGTTGATGAGACCGTCTAAGGTCAATGAGAAATATCAGCATCCTCCAAACGAGCGAGGTGCATTCATGATCCTGTGCCCTTACCTTCTGCCATTTCTGTTACCTGGAATGACCTTCCCATCTTCTCCTCACCCTTGCTCCAAGCGGAAGTGAAGTGAAGTCTCTCAGTCGTGTCCAACTCTTTGCGACCCTGTGGACTGCAGCTTACCAGGCTCCTCTGTCCATGGGATTTTCCAGGCAAGAGTACTGGAGTGGATTGCCATTTCCTTTTCCAGGGGCTCTTCCCAACCCAGGGATCGAACCCAGGTATCCTGCATTGCAGGCAGACGCTTTACCATCTGAGCCACGAGGGAAGAGGACATCCCATCAGATTCCAGCCCCGAGGCATCCCCTCTGGGAAGCCACCTTGACTCCCCTACCTGGGCACCTCTTCTGGCCCCCAGTGAACTCTGCTTGCCCCTCTGTTCCACCTTCAGCATTGTTTGCCTTCGCATCCCTGGCCTGTGACAAAAATTCAGTAGCACACAGTATGTCTACCATCACGCAACAGGTAGCATCTCACCATCAGGGGAATTTTTGTTCGCTTTTTTTTAAGTAGGAGTTCCTTTTTTTTTTTTTTTTTCCAGAAATGTGGCCCATTCTTAAAGTCTTTATTGAATTCACTACAATATCGCTTCTGTTTTATGTTTTTTTGGCCATGAGACATGTGCGACCTTAGCTCCCCAACCAGGATTGAACCCACACTCCTTGCCTTGAAGGTGAACTCTTCAGCACTGGATCACCAGAGAAGTCCCCTTAGGGAGGTTTGACTGGAGTTAGTTGTTACTGTCAAAACAGCATTGCAGCAGAGGACTTTCGGACTGGGTCTGGACATAGGCCTGGAGGACAGGGCTATCCGCTGGAGGGTTGATGCTCCTGTGCATCTGGGCAGAAGACAGGATGAAAGTTGTGCCTTGACCAGGGCTGGCTGGGGAGATGGTCACTGATCGATGCCATCAGATGGGCCCACTGAATTGCCAAGAAGAGAGGACTGCTTGAGCAACTCTTGAAAAGGGTGTATTGAAGGATCCAGGCTTTTATGGGGCTCCAGAAGCAGGATGTGTGCCCCAGTGGGGCCTCATGGGAACTGAGCCCAGAGGGTAATTGTATCTAATATGGTGCCACAGACAGCAGCGTCTTTCTGTGAAGATGTTTCTCTTTCTCCCCGGACAGTGGCTCTGCCCTTCTCTTTCTTTCTTTCCTGATACTGTCTTTCATCCATATCCTCACCTCTTCCTTTTACTAAATCTTAGGTACTAAAATGATGTAATCAAACCATATGTTTCCCCTTGAATGTTTACTTATGGTCATGAAATCTCTAAGACACGACTTCCAGATGTGGCCGCATGACTTCTCTCCTTCGGAGCTGGGTGCATATTGCAGCTCAGTGGAGCCTGGTGGAGGACGGGGCTGCTCCTGGGGTGTGTGCCCAAGTGACAGATTGGAGTCTGAATATCTGGTTCTACACTGACCGCTCAGGACCCAGAGTCCCGGGCTTCACCTCTGCTGGCTTCTATTTGCTCTGACACAGGATGGTAATTGTGTCCTGCTGACTCCACTGAACAGGCGCTGTGCTTGAATCATTCCATTTAGCCTCAAAAATCATCTAATCCCAAATTGGTTAATTCTAAGCTCTTTCCTTCTTCAGCCTCTGGGGCCCACAGTTCCCTCCTCGGTAAGAGAGGTTTCTTTCTGCTCATTGGGTCTGTGGGCTCTGGGAACTGGGGTTGGGTGTGGATTACCTGGGCTTTTCTTCCAATAAGTGCCTTTACAAAGTTATCTCGGTCTCTCAGTGGCACCGTCTTGGCCGTGACCTCTGGATAAGAAACATTTAACTTATCCAGATGTGCTGTTCTGGTGCCAAACACCTGGAGGTTTGGGAACATCTTTGTGAGAGCTTGCCCAAACTGCAGTCACCATCACCCCACCCTCAAACCAGAGATTTCTGTTCATCTACCAAGATCTAATGAAATCGTCACCCAATGACTAGTTCACTATCAGCCAGGGTCAGCCTAAGGTTTTCAGAGGAACATTTGGCAGTAATTTTGGAAACATCCACTCCTTTCTCTTTGCTTTGCAAGTGGTAAAACCAGAGGGGAGAAGCCTGAGAACCATCCTTCCCACATGGCTATGATGGTAAAGCAGGACCCCATCAACCCCAGCTTTCTCCTGGCAGAATTTTATAGTCTGCCGCTTGCAAATGAGTGGAGGGAATACAGAAATGTGGGTAATAATGGGGGAGAACATTTCTTGCACTGACTTGGGTTTCCCTGCTCCAGAAAACCAAAGATTGGGTAATTGAAGCTCATGCTCTGAACAACTATAGCAGAAGTAATCTCCATGATGGTATTTGAAATATCCCCATTGTGATGTTACACTCCAGGGGTTCAGAAGCCAGACACAGATGAAGGTCAGAACCAGGGACTCCTTGACTTGAACTCATACAAGGCCCTTTGGTCTCAAGGAACTCAGAACTAAGTCAGGGCTTTCCCCCAAGGGGTCCTTTCCCACATAGCAGAGTACTGGCTGGGTGGGTAGGAGTTGGGTGCAAGCAAGTCTGAAAACTCCTTGAGAGTAGTGGCCCTGTCTTTTCACCACCATATCCTTAGCTCCAAGTATGGGCCCTCATGCTTAGGAGATACTTAAAACTTTCTGGTCTATGACTGAATGCACACATGCAGGAATGAATGGGAGTGAATACATGAATGGTTCTGGAGTAAGTGTCGTGACAGCTCCACTCTATTACACTCCTATTCACCTAATGGCTTGTGCCTTGGTTTGCTCAAAAGACAGCTACCAGAATAGTGAGATCATGTACAATTCTGTCATGTAAGAAAGAGTAGAAAGAATGAGTGGTCTCTAGCTGTGAGTGTAAAATACCCTTTCAGGTTTCCGAAAGTAGGAAAGGGAAAAGGCTGTTCTCCCTGGCTCTGAAGGGTTAGAAGGAGAGTGATATATTAAGACCCTTATTATATCCAGGAAGACCTTTAATCCAAATAAGGTTACATTCACATTTCCTGGGTGGACATACCATTTGAGGGGCATTATGGACCAAATGGCCTAGTGGTCAAGAACCTGGCTGCCGATGTAGGAGACATAAGAGACTCGGGTTCAATCCCTGGGTCGGGAAGACCCCGTGGAGGAGGGCATGGCAACCCACTCCAGTATTCTTGCCTGGAGAATCCCATGGACAGAGGAGCCTGGTGGGCTACAGTCCCTGGGGTTGTAAAGAGTCAGACATGACCTTATTGACTTAGCATGCACACACTTGTGGACCCCGATATTTGTGTTTCCCCAAATCCCGATGCTAAAGTCTTAACCCCTAAAGTGATGCTATTTGGAGATGGAGCCTTTGGAGGGGGATTAGGGCCAAATGAGGTCTGAGAGTGGGGTTCTCATAATGGAATTTGTGCCCTTATAAGAAGACACACCAGCATTTCCTCCCTCTCTTACCTAAACAAAGAAGAGGTCATGTGCACAGACAGTGAGACAGTTGATATCTACAGGCCATAGGATGAAACCTATCAGAATGAAACCTATCTTCTTGGCACCTTGATCCTGGACTTCCCAGCCTCCTATCTGTGAGGGATCAACTTCTGTTGTTTAAGTCACCTAGTCTGTGTTATTTTGTGACTGCAGCCTGAGCTGATTGATACAGGAGCCACCATTCAACCCATTACTAGGAGGATTTGCGATTGTAGAGGTCACTGGAAGCTTCTGCTTTTTGCCATTTCCCTAGGAGAGCCTTTGAAAGGCTTTGTCACTATTAGCATGGAAGGTACTTCCCTCAGAGGTAGTGAGTTCTTCCTGCAAAGGTTGAACTGGCTCTGTTGATCTCAGGTAACATCCTTTGAGTCCTGAGGTTTCCCTGATGGTGCCTGCACTGTGCTCCTTGCCATCTGTCCACTGGCAGTGATCTCAGGAGTATCAGGCAAAGTCACCACTGTGATTGGAACTTAAAATGTTTGTCCAATATTTACAGAGGACAGTACCATCAACAGGAGCCTATCTCATGACCTTCGGGGATGGGCAGATATTTCCACCTGGAGAAAGGGCCAGTCTGCCATGCACTCAGGTTATATCCTTCCAGAATTAGAGGGTCAAGACAGAGGTGGTTATAATCACCCACTGGCTAACTCACACCTAGGATAGGCTGCTGAGGAGTCACAGGGAATTCCAGATAGATCTCTCTGGATCTTTTGCAAGACTGAGCCCTGGGGAAGATCTATTTCATGCTGGGGGTGGGTGGTGAGGCTTCATAAAGCCTCAGGCCTAGCCAAAAGTGAAATCAGCAGCCCCCTTCCACCTTCCCTGCATGCAGCCTCCCCATCACCCTACCCCACCTCCCCCAACATCTGTAATTCCGTTTGTTGTGCTCGCAAACACCGTGTTGGAAGATTTCATGCTAATGAAAGGGTTTCTTGATTAGGTTACGCTGTTACTGTAAATGTTCCCTCATTATCTATGTTATGGTAGGAATTTGAAAAAGTATAAATTGAGCGTCTTGCATAATTTATAAAACCTGAATGTTTCCTAATTAGTTCGGTTAGGTTAATGATGGTGCCGCGTCCCTTCTTCCTGGTCCCTGCTAATGACCTTTCCCCTCTTGATTTTGAGCACTTTCTGTTATTTACAAAAAATCTCCACCAAATCCAACTACCAGCTTCTAGAGGGGCCCCTGTAGCCCCAGATAGGAGGACGAAGGGCTTCTTGCAAAATGTGAATAGCTCCTTTTTCCTAAACGTGTCCCTCACCCTCCTTGGAGGCCAAGAAGCAGTCTGCTTCAGGTTGGCCAGCACCAAATTTGGCTCTGATGGATCCCCTGAAGAATGCCGGTGAAGTGCATTCCTCCGGCGTTTGCAGAGAGACTGGTCCTGACCTCCATTAGCAGCCAGAGAAGTGAAAATTCTGGAGAAGGTGGGGGAGGGAGAAAAGCCCTCTCAAAAGGATTCTAAAATAACATTTTGCATCCTCAAGTAATTCCCAGTTCTCCCTGGCAACCATTCATTTCTTCCGAACAGCAGAAATTTGCAATATGAAAGTGGATTGGCTTCTCCCTCCCTCGGGGCCCCTGTATCTCTTCATCCAGCGCCTTGGGTAAAAAGCAATGCATACGTTTACAATATAAATGTGATTTAATCGACCTCCCTGTCAGGGAGAAATGGCAAGCATATCAAACAAGACCAAGATGTTAGAAAGAAAAATCATAAATTATTCCAGTGACGAGTTTCCGAGCCGCCTCCCAGACTACTAGATGATGCTATATAAGGCTGTTCCTTGAAACAATAATTAAGATAATTCTGTATGACAAGGAGAAAAATGTCCAGCTTTGTATGAAATGTGCTTCATGTTAGCAAGCTGAATGCTTGGTATTGATTACACTCCCCTTCGACCCCCCCTCCCATCCCCACCCAGCCACTGCAATTCAAGGCTGAAATTAATTGAATGATGCAACATTTCTTTTCTTGAATCCTTATTTACTGTACATGCCTCCTAGAAGCCATGCAAAATGAGCTGGCCTCTAATTCTCTAAATTGATCTCTTCCTTTGACAGTGTCTGGGAGAATGCTCACATATACACACACACACACCCGCAGCTGGGTGTCCATTGTTCTCTGCTCTGGAAGGCATGATGTCTCCCCCAGGGGCAGACTTGATGGACATATCAGCACAGCAGAGCCCTAACTTTTCCATTACGAGGCCACCATGGGGCTCTCCTACAGAAGTACGGCCAGTGTCATGGGGAAAATACAGTCCCCATGCAGGCGGGACTACGCCCCCCCACCCGCCCCAGTAGAACAGCACCTGGCCTCTGTCTAGCAGAACGTCCTTTTTCCCCTTCGGGCTAGGCCTCCAACCTCCCAGGGTGCCTGCTGTGTGGACCTAGAAATGACCCCTCACCCTCCCCTCTTCCACTCTAGCTGCCATATCCAGAGATCATTGTCTCCCCTCCTTTGAGAGGCACCGGGCTGTTCCTGGCAGAGAGAGATGGTTTATGGCTGCGGCTCTGCTGGCTTTTCTGTGGCTCTATTTCATCCTGACTGCAGCTGCCGCAGTGGTAGAGAGCGAGGCATAGCCTCAGGTAGTTAATCCACCTAGAGGTCCCTGGGGGGAAGGTTTCAGGGCTGATGCCTTTCCCTGCCTGGAGGAGCTGGGAGCAGCAGCAGAGGCAGCTTGTGGCAGGCAGGGTGCCCAGGACCCTGGACCTGGAGCGAGGAAGCTGGATTCCAGCATGTCCCAACTTGCTGGGCGCCCTGAACAGGTCCTTCCCTTATCTGAGCCCGGTTTCCTTCCCGTAGAGGGTAGCAGTGGGGGATCTGAGGCAGAAGTGAGGGGTTGGCATGTTGCACACAATTGATGATGAAAAAAAAAAAAAAAAAAACAGAGGCACTTAGGAGATTGTGGGAAGAATAAATGGCTCTCGGTTTGACAATCCTGTTTGTGACAACCCAGATCCTTGCCCCCAGGGGGCCATTCTTTCCAGAAAGATGACAAAGAAGGGCTCTTCTCTTCTGTGCTGAACTCCAGAGAGACGTTGTGATGCCACTGAGCCCCTCAGAACTGTCTTTTGGGGACTAGCATCACAGGCGCCTATGGGCCCCCAGCTTCAGTTGTTCCCAGGAGATGTGGGAACATCAGTCGGCCGTAGCTATAGCTCATGAAGCCAGAAGGTGACAGCCAAATGCAGAAAAGATGGGAGAAAAGGCATCTCTGGCACCCAGAGTAGAGAACTGTGGGCAGAGGGCCCCTTGGGTGGGCTCACAGGGAGGATAGGTCAGAAGCCTACACAGGGAGGTGTCAGAGAGACCCTGTCGCTGGGGCAGGGCAGGAATGAGAGTCAGGATGGGTTCTCTGGCTACAACTAGAGGATAGAGTCTACCTGGTCAAGGACCATGTGCATCATATCCAGTCTTCCCACGCAGAGCATGCACCCAGCACACAATACATTCTCAGAATCCCTGCCTATGGGAGTGGTGCCCAGGCTTCAGTCTGGAGCACTCCCAGGGCTTGCTGTCTTGAGATCAGGTAGTGGAAAAGCAGCAAGGGGAGGCTGTTTGCAGCCGGGTGTCTCCCCCTGCTCTTCCTCTCCAGGGAGCTGGTGGAGCTCGCGGATGACTCGCCTCTCCCTTTTGTTGGAGCCCGAACATCTGGCGTGAGGCCCAGCCCAGGCAGCTGTCCTCCTCTGACCCCGGATGATCCATCAAATCCTCAGCCGTCTCTGGTCTCTGAATCCCCTGCACGGCCTGGTACCCCGCAGGAGCTCGACAAGGACTCGCTGAGTGGTTGGCTGCTTGACGAAGAAGCAGTCCTTCTCCGTTGATGAAAGAGCAATTAAGACTTTTGGAGTCTGCCGTCTAGACAGGGAGCTGTCAAGTCTCACATAAGTGGGTCTGGGAGCTGGTAATAGGAGATTAGGGGGCTTCTAGAGAGGAGAAGGGCTTGAGACAGGGCAGGAGGGAGCTGGGGGCGGCCCAGATGGGGAGGGCTGGGCCTGTTTACTGCTGGCGGGAGAGAGCCTGTGGAAAGAGCCAGCCCCTCAGTCTGCCTGTGCTCCATGACTTACAGGCTTGTTTTTACACTGTTTTCTTTAATGACTTTTCACCACAGTCAAAACAGCTCTCCTGTCAACTTATTACCTTAAAAATAGTTGGAAAGATGACATTTGGGAAGAAAGTGCTTAGAAAGATCAGCTGCTTTTCCTGCCCGCTTCTCTGGCTCTGCTGTTGGAGGAAATGGCAACCCACTCCAGTATTCTTCCCTAGAGAATTCCACGCACAGAGGAGCCTGCTACAGTCCATAGGGTTGCAAAGAGTCGGACACAACTGAATGACCATCACATTCTCTGCATCTGGGAAGAGCCTTGTGTTTGCAAACCTGGGCTTTAATAGTTTTACTGTGTGACCTTGACCGAGTCATAGCACCTCTCTGAGCCCCAGATTCCTCATCTGTAAAATAGAGTTCAGGCTCACTGGTCACGGGAACAGATTATTTCCAATGTGTAGCTCCACACCTGCGTGCTCGACCCATCTCCTCACACAGAAACCTGGGAAGGCTTCTTGGAGGGGACGGTACAGAAGGGGATTGCTTGATAAAAGATGAAGCTGGGACTTCAACCGCTACAGCCAGAGCTTCTGTGTGACTCCCAGCAGCAGCAGCAAGGCGGGATGAAGCCGGATGACGTAGGGGAAGGTTTGAGGGGTGTGGGTGAGTCCATTCCCAGCCTTGGTTCCCTGGGTTCTCTTGTCACTGCCCTCTTCCCACCTCCCAGGCTGCACCCTTCCCTGTACACTTCCCTCTGCTCTGCGTCCTGGGTCCTTTGCACAAAGCCCCTGCCACCTGCACCTTCCTCCTGCAGCCCGTCTAGCTGGGGAGGGACATAGCCTCAGTTCCTGTAACTGGGGAGACTTTTAACCACTCTCTTTTGTCCACGGGCGATTAGAGTGACTCCAGCTTGGAGACAATTAGTAAATTATGATTATTAGTTTCCATTTGCATGACACTGCCCTTTGAGGAGTCCAGCTGATTTAATCAGGGCTGGTTAATGGGAGCACAAACAGCTCCCCTCACTCCCCACATGCCTGGGGAACCAAGAGTGAGTGAATAGATTGTGCTCTGGGGAGCACAGCATTTTGTGCTATAGTGAGTCCTTCGGGGGTGCACAGTGCCTCGTGGGAGCTGAAGGCCTGGGAGGAGGGCCATGGCCTAGAGGGGATGTCAGGGTCCTGGGTGCTGGCTGGAGAGGGTCTTACTGCTTCCATCCCCGTGTTCTTCTTGCCCCTTAGCCCCTCCACCACCTCCTCCTCCCTCCCCGCCTCTCTCTCCACATATACTCTACTACAGTGGATCTCAACATTGACCTGCTCAGAATCACTTGGAGTGCTTGTCAGCACATCACTGGGTCCTCTTTCTGCGGTGTTTGATTCCATGGGAAAGGGGCAGGGCCTGAAAATCTGCATTCCTATCAATTTCCAGGTGATGCTACTAAAGGTCCAAAGATCACTTTTTGAGAACTGCCTTGTTCACTGGTTCCCATTCCTGGCTGCACATGAAAATCACCTGGGGAGCTTTAAAAACCATCAGTTTTCAGTCCACTCCCCAAGCCAGGGGTGGCTGGTCTGGAGAGGGTTTCAGGGGTAGATATTTTAAAAAGACTCTCCTGATGATTCTCATGTGGAGCTAGTGGGTGAGGACACCAGCCTGGCCCTTTACCTGGCACATAAGGACCCCCTTTCTAGGGATCAGAGGAGCCCTTGTCCAGTCTCTGAGAAGTTTAGCTTCAGCAGGGGTAAGAAGGCTGGCAGGATGGAGATGCCCAGGTACCAGCTTCCTGGTCTTGGCTTCCAATGTCAAATCCGCCTTTCCTTCTTCCCTTCTGTTTCTGTGATTCCCCTCTCCCCTCCCTCCCTTTCTGCCTCCTACAACCAGTTCAGTGAAGGACCCCGGCTCTCTGGAGTGGAGTCATTCCATGGCTTTCTTTTTCTCCCACCCCCTCCTCTGCTATATCTCTCTTTCTGTGCCTTATGGTGTCATGGGGAGTAACACGACCTCTGGCCACTTCCAGGTGTTAGAACCTCCTCTGGCCTGGTCTGAAACATCAGTCTCAGAGCTGTGTCAAAGCTCTCTCCTTGAGTGGAAGGGAGGAACGATCTTTTCATCTGCAACCCTTCCTGCTCCCGTGTTTCCCATCTCTTGGGAGGGAGGTATGAGACCTCCCTGCTTCGTTCATCTCCTATCAGTGAGATGGACAGGTTTGCTTCAGATCCATAAACTCCGTATCCTTGCTGTATGTCAGCACCTCCCATGGTGGTCTCCTGTTCCAGAGGTGGTCTCAGTGTAGGTGGTCTGAATTCCTCAGGAGCCGTGTCCAGATTATCCTAGCCCCCTCCATCCCTGATATGCTCCCAGGAAAGGCCAGCAGAGCCTCTTTCTCCAGCCACAAGAGGTCCACTCTTCTATCTCCTTGCCTGGGCAGGTGTGGCCTCATCTGGGTGGCAGCCATCCAGGCAGCCCATGACCCTGTCTTTAAACCTCTGTGCTCATGTGTGTGGTGCCCTGAGGCCCTCTACTGTACTCTTCAGTATTTGGGAAACCCAGGATGGGGTCAGCAATCTCCCATCTTCCTCCTAGTCTTCTAAGCCCTGGTCCCTTGGCAAGCACAGGCATCTGCTGCCAATGCCGGAAAAATAAGTCATCACTTTCCATGTTCATGCTGGCCTTGGATTCCACGGGACATATTTGAAGCCCTTCAAGGACTGCCCCCAATCCCATGATTCTTACTTCTGCATTCTGCCAGCATCTAGCAGAGGGTAGGATGGCAGTCTCCTCTTCTGGCAGGCATTCCTGTCCCCAAGAATGAAATCCTGGAGGTCTTTCTCCCCCTGGGCTTGGAGGAGAAGGTTCTGTTCCTTCACATATAAGGGCCTCAGCAGTTCCCACCCCCCTCTCTGAGGCTCCTGGATGTAGGACAGGGTGGGAAGAAGGGGAGGCTGACTGGTGGTGGTCCCGTGGGGAGCTGGCTAGCTCTGCATGTCAATAGCTTTCTCTGTGTGGTGTTGTTGGTGCTCCTTTATTGTCTTTTGGGCCCAAGCAGTCAACCCCAGACCCATGGGCAAGTCCCAGTCAGCATCCTATTATTAACTCGCCCATTATCCTTCCTTACTTTATGTCCTCTCTCCCTTCCTGCCCTGGACATTCAGGGAGCCTGACTCTCCCAGTCTCAATCCTGGATACTGGGAGGTATGGATCTGTCTTTAAGGACCTGGGGCTGGAGAGCTTCCTGTGCCCACTGAGAGGCGGCAGAACTGTCTAACTGCCACCAACACCATTCCACGCCCTCCAGGTGCTCCTGCCCTGACAAGTGACCAGGCTGTGACCATGAGATGCAGGCAAGCAGGAGAGTGAGGGGACACAGGACAGGGCCACCTCTCCAACTTTGAGGCTTATGGGAAGCTTCCTGGCTTGGAAGAGATGATGCCTGAATGGGATCTTAGAAGATGAACAGGAGAAGAACCCTTTCTGCTGAGGGAATAAACACGAAAAGGAAGCTGATTGTTTGGGACCTTGTTCAGATGTCTGGTGACTGGAGCACCAAGGAGATGACAGGAAGCAGGGAGGGACAGGCAGGGACCAGGTCACGAAGGGCTGTGTGTGTTGACCATGCTGGGGGCCAGGACCACTTCTAAGAAGCATCTTCAGGGGATCTGGTTACGCAACCCAAGGCTTCTGTTTTGAAGGATCTGATTGGCCACTTTCTTCACACAGTGGCAGCTCTAAAGCCCCAATCCTGAGAGCTTGGGCCACCTTGAATGGCCACCATTCCCGAGAGGAGGAGTCTTCTGTCTTGACTGCAGCAGGGCCGAGGGATGGTCATCAGTGGAGACCAGGCAGGGCTGAGGAAGAAGGAGCCTTCTTTCCGTCCTAATTCACATGGGCTCACGCGGGAGGGCGCGTGAGCGTCAGGACGGCCCCTGGCTCAGTTTGGGGAGTCTTTGGCTGAAATCTGAGCGGCAGAAAACTTGACTGGGAGTTGAGGAATTCATAAGACTCAAACGATTTACCTAAAAGAAAAAGCAGAACAGCAATTATTTTTTTCGGAGGTGGGACTTAGGCGTGACATTTTAAAAACGCGTTTCCATTTCTCATGTGTTCTATGAGCATATGCTGCTTTTCAGTGGGGGAGAAAGCCACATTCATTCCACAGCTACTTATTCAGTGCCAGGTCTTTCAAGATGCAGTGGATCCAGTGGTACATGGGACAAATCGGCCTTTACCCCCCAGAGGGTGATACTGTCTCCCCGTTAGTGGGCATGTTTGTTGTCTGGCTGCACTTTGCACACAGTCTCATTAGTCTTGACAATGACTCTTGGAGACAGGCACAATGAACACCAATTTATGGATGAAGAACTGGAGGCTCAGAGCAGTTAAGTCACTCAGCTAAGGTCACGCAGTTAAGAAAGCAGTCATACTGGATTCGAGCCCATGTGTGTTTGGCTCCAAAGACTGGATCATCCGATGCTGATTCTTTGAGTCTGTTGGGCAGCTCTGCTAATGATGTGCCAAGCCTGAACCCTTCCTCCTTGGGTGACCCTGGAGAAGTCACACTGTTTGTCAGAGCCTCGGTATCCCTGTCTGTAAAAAGGGGGTAATTACATATCCCTTGCGGGCTTATAGTGAGGAGTGGAGAGGATGAACATAGATTACTCAGGCCTGGCACTAGTGGGTACTTGACCAGTAAGAGCTTCTGATCGTAGTAGGTGGTGATGTGAGTTGGTGCTAGGTTTCTGCTTCCTGTACATACAAAGAATCCATCTCTCTTACCTGCTTCTAATGACTAGCTTTAGAAGGTACGGGTCGTGGCTTATGCTTTGGTACTCAGACCCAGGGATGGAATCCACGTGGGAAACACAGCACCAGCCTGGTCCTCACTTCCCTGCCTCGTCCCCCAGCTCCCCATGGCCTTTCCCCCTGGGGTTCAGCTCAGCTCAATCCTGGGCTGACCCAGACACGGGCTCGCAGCAGAGCCTCCACCCTGTTCATGGTGGTCTTAGTTCTGGGTGAGCCACGGGCAGCCAGGCTTGTGGATACCTCTGCTGTTAATAACAGTCACTGTTCTGACCCCCTCTTATGAGTCAGGTGCTTTGTACGGGTGATTCACACTCTGCTTGGGGATGTCAGAGGGTGGGGCTCCATCCTTCACTGGCACACAGGATATTCGCATATTGTCGCCTCTCAGAGATGACAGTTATCAACCATCTGCAGTCTGGAGAAGATGCTGTTTCTGAAGGGTTGTGGAGGGTTGTGCTGTCCACTCATCCCCAGGGGTGTCTGCGTTCCACCTGTGTTGCAGCCTGTTCCCTACCCTGCTGCCCATTTCGTCCCCAGTAGAATGGCCTGGTTGAGTTCCACCTTGGTGTTCAGCCATTGGCTTATACTGATGGCAGGGTGTTAAGAGAATCATCCCTAAGAAGCTAGTTATTGTGCTTCATTGGGAGGCATTTCTCTCACTCTTAGAACCTGGAAAAGGAGTTTCTTTTTATCTAGTGGAATTAACCCTGGACTTTAGTGTTTCTTCCTCCTTCCTTTGTCTGCAGGGAAGCAGAGCCATGCAGCCCTCTCTAGGAGGTGACCAGGACTACAGCATCAACCCTGGTTGTGTCGACCTCACCCTTACCCAGGGCTTGACTTGAGCGTGCTAGTTCCTTCAGGTGACTCTTTGGGGGCCTGCCGCTGCATCTGGCTTCATTCTCCCCATCCCCACCAAGCAAGCTTGGGAGCAGGTCTTCCTTGGGCCCCGGCTGCCTCTCCTCCCTGCAGACCTGTGCCTTCCTGGTGTCCCAACAGACGTAGCTGACATTTCATGTATCCATGGGAACAGAGTCTGACTGTAGCCAGACAACTAACTGGAGAGGTTGGAGTGAGAGTGAGTGTGTGTAAGTGTGAGTGTGTGATGCTCAAAAGCCCGGGTTCCTATGCAGGTTCCTGCTGTCTCACACTAGTGGTGGCAGCCTCCTCTCAGAGGTAATTGTGCCCCATTTGCAGTGCCTATATCTCCACCGCTGGCGTAATATTGCAGCAGGGTCCATCTATCTGCATAATCATCTTAACCTGCTCCCACAAGAGAGTTTAAAAGGGCCGGGCTGTTGGAAAATGACCATAAAGCCTGCATGCAGATACCTTTAGCAGCAACACCAACATCTATCACAGGGTAATTACAAGCAAGGGGTGAGAGCACCCGCCTGCATCTGGGAACTGTTTGGGGCTGCTCCTGGGGTCTATCAACTGCCTGGACCAACAGGGGAGCCTGACTGCAGCCTCTCCACTGCTGACCTCTTGCTCTTGGCACTTGAATACTCTTGGCCATTTGTCTTTCTCTGATACTGCTGCTGTCTCCATGCCTTCCTCTGGAGTGGAGTTGGGACTCAGGCTCTCATGATAAGATGCACCATCTCTTCCACCAAACTGCTGGGCAAGGGAGCCAGCTCTGAGGATGAGGCAGAGTCCCACCTAATCTTGTTGGCCACCTGGCTGCCACAGGCCTGAAGTGACAGAGAGGAAGAAACTCAGCTCCTATTCTCAGAGAGTGTCCAGAAACTTCCATGAGCCAGATACTACTGCACAATGATGAGCGAAATAAACAAAGTGTCTTCACAGGTAGTTGGGGGAGAAGATAAAAATTAACCAACATATATTTACCAGGTAGTGAAACAGGCTCAGAAGAAAAATTCAGCAGGGTAAGGAGACTGAGAGTGAGCTGGCACGCTCACCAAACTAGGCCCTCTCTGAGGACACCATGGTTGGGATCTTTGCCCACCCCCTGGCTGGCTTAGCGGATAATCTGTCCCTGTGCCCTACAGCTCACAGCTGCCTCCATGGCTCATCCTGTGGGCCTGGCAGAAACACTTCACCTTGGCTCTTCCAGATTTTCTTCTGCCTCTCATGTGTGGGCACAGTCCAGAGTGCCCAGACATCAGGCGGAAGATCCTCTGGTGATCACCCCCCAGCCCCCCAGGAACTTCCCTGTCTACGTGGTCCCTTCAAACTGCTTTCTGCCACCTTCCAACAGAAGTCGTGTCAAGGCTTTTTTTCTGGGGCTGCCAATGGTCCTGAGCCCCATGGAGCCAGTGCTCTGGGCTCTTTCTGGTTCCCTGGGGGCAGCGCCAGGAAGCAACAGACAGGGCCCCTCTGCTGGAGGAGCAATTCTCATTGCCCTCCTCCCTCCAAGAGATTGGGGAAATCCTTGGGTTTGGGAAGAAATCCTTTCCCAGTCATGAATCTTCTGAGATCTCTTGCTTCTTGCTGAGAATGTGGTTCTTCCTCTTTCTCTGCAAACTCCCCACATTCTTCTCATGGATTTATGCTTTGGGAAGCAAAGGCCTGGATGTCCCAGAGGCAGCTTCTGCTTTCTGCTGTGCAGCAATCCTCTTGTGAAGCAAGGATGTACAGAGACCAGGGACAGGGAAGGGAAAGCAGAAAATTCAGGAAGGAAAGGACTCCATGAGCTGGTGTTTTAAAATAGCAGCCAGCCACACCATTTGGTGGAAACATATGTGAACATGAGTGCCTGTGACTGGGCTTGTGACTAAGGTCCCCGTGAAACAAGAGGAGCTCAGACATGGGCTGGATTCTGCTGCACTGGCCCAGACCCTGGAGTGGGGACAGGACAGCACAGGTCCTTGCTTGCAAACTGGGAGCCGTATATGACAGCAAAGCAACGTGAAGCCACACTCGAACCAAGTGGAATGTCCACCACAAGCCTCAGTCTCAAGGTGCCCTGCAGAGAGGGGGCAGCAAAGTCCTGGGCAGTAGCCTGAGATTCAGAGAAGGGAGGAGGTGGGGCTTGGGAAGTGGTCCCATGGTGGGACATGGCTTTGCAGTACAGATGGAGGAGTTCACACCTGGTCTGAGGTCATAAGGAGCCATGAAAGGTTTCTGAGCAGAGGAGTGAGTGCTGAGAGAACTGGAAAGATCCTGAGTCCTCTTGAATAATAGAGAGGAATAGATAATCACTGAGCTGGAAGGTTATCTAGAAAGCTTCTTGAAGGACTCATTCATTCATTCATTCACTCAACAAATACCTATCTCAAACCTTTCATGAGCCAGACGCTACTGCACAATGATGAACAAAATAAACAACGTGTCTTCACAGGTGTTGGGGGAGAGTATAAAAATTAACCAACATATAAGCATATCTACCAGGCTCACCAACGGGCTCAGAAGAAAAATTGAGCAGAGTAAGGAGACTGAGAGCGAGAGATGCTCTTTCTGTTTGGGGGTCTAGCGTTAAAGAAACATTTATTCACGATACCAGTTAAAGAAGGTGACTTTATTCAGAGATGTGGCTGCTAAAAGGGATTTTGTAGTAGGGGAGAGAGATCGGGCTCAATGCCAAATGAAACAAGGAAAAGTGGGGATTTATGAGGAGGGTGAGGGTCAGTGGATGGAAAATGGCTGAGAGGAAATGTCAGGGGTGAGGGGGATCTGGCTAAACTAACCTACTGGGGGGTTCTTGTTGCAGGCAGGCCAGGGTGGTCAGACATCACTGTGGGGTGGGGTGGGGGATGATGGAAGATGAGGAATCCGATCAGAAAAGAAGGGTGATCAGATATCGAGCATGGGGGGTTCTGGTTAAACTGCCTTTGTGGGATTCTGGCTAAAACTGGATAATGCGGAGATGAATACGGAAATCCAGAAGTTGAGGTCTAATGGGGAGGATAATGCAGAAAAGCCTGAGTAGAATCTGGTTAAAGAGAGAATCTTGGTCTGTTCCCCCTCTTGCTCAAGTATGGCTGGTCCTGGAGTAAAGAATGAAGAGAATGTGGGGTTGTGTTATGTGGAAGAAAGCATGGGCTTCGGACAGCTAAAATGGATAAGGGGCTCATTCCAGGCTGGAGAAATGGCTTGAGCCAAGCTTCTGGGGCGGAGGTGGGGGGTGGGGGTTCACAAGAGCTGCAATCTGCCAGTCTGGCTGACACTGTGGGTCTGTGGGGGTGAGTTTTGAGTACTGAGGCTGGGAGGGAGGTGGTGTCATTTGGGACAAGATAGTTAAAGGCCAGGCTGGGGGCTTCAGTTTTGCATTCTGAGCCACAGAGGTTACTGAGCAAGAGGAAAGGGATGGAATGAAAGGTCCTTGGGTCCCTGCAGAATGCTATCTTTCAAAACTATGGTGGGAGTGGTCAGGGCGGGAGCCTGGAGCCCACTGATCACACTCAGAGGCCCCCTCCTCTGCAATTACAAGCCCAGTCTCAGGGCAGGGCCAGATCAGAAGAGGATCTTCTCCATATCAAAGGGGAGATTAGCCCAGAGCCCTAACAATGTTACACGTGCTGCCCTTGCTCAGTGGTGACGCCTCTGAGACTGTCAGCTTTATATCTGCTTCTTTTTATCAATACGGGCAAATAATTCTCTAGACATTTATCATTTTAAACTGTCACAGTCCAGTGCCTTTCCCGAGGACCGAAATCAATACTGATCTTGGTTTGAATACTTTTCTGACAAGGCTCCTATTTGTAGATTCACAAGTAGAACTAATGTGTGTTAAAGCTATTCAGTTTGGCATTTTGCAGCTCCATTGACACATTAAATATAGGCGTTCACCACGACGATTAACCTTACAACTATTAAGTAATAAAAATCCTGCATACATATTTATTAGCTGAACATCCTACTCCCTGTGTGATGCCTTCCCCAATGAGAGGGAAACCAGAGGAGGTGGAGGCAGTTGCCAAGAGGTGAGATTCCGCTTTGGGAAGGCTGTCAGGAGGGACTCCGGGATCTCCAGGCTTTGGTGAAAGAAGAGGAGCTGCTTTGCCAATGAAGGCTGGATGGATCCGGATCGGACAAGGAGCTGGGATTGGCAGGAGCGGAGTTGAGGTGCTCTGGGAGAGTGGATCCAGTGGTGGCCCTGGGATAAGAACGCAGACTTCCTAATTTCTGATGCCTCTGAGGAAATGCCATTTCTCTTCTTGGGCCTTAGTTTTCTCATCTGTATATTGGGGTTGGACTAGAATTGATGCCTCCTGATCTTCTGGTAATTAATGTCATTGTGCACATAGAGAAGAACAAACTTTGTACAGCATACTAGCGTCAATAGGCAAGGCTGTTTACAGCCAGGAAAGGTCAGTGTGGGGGCTAAGGATGCCCCAGGGGTGCTCTGGCCATCAAGAGGGTAAGGAGGTAGGCGTTCTAAGCCAGCTGGTAACCTGCTCACCCTTGGAACCAGCAGGGACTGTCAAGCAGATAAGCCAGGTGTTCCTGTTAGTGTGATGCCTGGTTACTCTGCCTCTCAGCTCATGGATGGGCATGCCAGCTTCCCGGATGCTGTCTCCTGAGCCGGCATTAAGAAAGGTCCTCAGTACCTGCCTGCAACCTGGCACATTAGTGCGTGGACCCCAGCATCCTGGATTTGGGTTCAGGTACAGGGAGGGTGGATATCTATGATGTCTATTGCCGTGCTGGCTGTTGGTACTTTCGTTCTTCCTGGTACTAGGAATTTGCTTATCCCCCTGAGCAAGGGGCTTCACTCCTGGGGCAGGCAGGAGTTCCAGAATTGGCGCTTACAAATTCAAATACCCTTGCTAGCTCCTGGGTCACTTATGTGTCCTCACCATTCAGCAATATTCACAAGTTTTGGCCCAGGGGGAAGGGGCAGAGATCCAAGGAGGCTGCCTTAAAGAAGGGACCTCTGCTGTGAGACTCACTTGGCAAGCTGAGATTGGTCAGCCCATGAGGAAAGGCCAGCAGAAAGAGCATCTCTTTCTGACCTCCACAGCTGTGTCTGTGGCTGAGTAGAGCAGGAACGCCCCAGGAGGCAACCTTCTCAGCTAGCGTGGTGCCCTCCTTCTAGTCTTGGCTCACAGTCAAACCTTCTCAGTGATCTGAGGTCTGGCTCAGCTTTCCTGGCTCCTTCTGCATTTTTCTCTCACGAGGAGAGGGTCTCCCTGATAAATCCCCGGGCATGTTGAACCCCACCGCCCACTGCCGTTCGCGTTCCATTCTGCAAGATCCGGGTGAATACAAGCAGGAAGTAAGCCGGAAATGGTTCGGTAATGGAGGGTTCTTTTCGGTTTCAGGGAAAAGTGTGAGCGTGGAGCTGCCATCTCCATTTTACAGAAGAGGGACAAATGCTCAGTGAAGTTCTTTTCCAACTGCAAGTTGGAGTGTGGACACGGAGCACGTTGGCTGCTGTTGAAGGGGTCAGGCGGGGAGCAAGCCCTTGCTGGGAACCCGAGCGCGCATCGGTTTCCTCGAAAACCCTCTGCGTGGATCCAAGGATAAGTGCTCTCCTCTCCGTGAACGTTCCAGGAGATCCGGCTGGGAGATAAGTGTTTCGGCCGAAGGCACTGGGGCTCAGGGCCCGAGATTCGAACCCAGGTGTCTCTGACCACAAAGGGTATCAGAGTTTCCTCTGAGCTATGTCTACCGAGTCCACGTGCTGATGGACCACCAACCTCTCACCTCCTGCGGTCTCTGGGGAGGATGCTTCCACCCAGACTCTGGTTGCAATCCCAGTAGACGCCGGCGTGGGATGTGAAGGTTTTTAGAAGAGAGGATCCCAAAGACTCCGCATTAGGACGCAGCTAGGAGGCTGAGGGACCTGCGGGCATTTCATAGCACCATGGTTTCCCTCTAGACCCTTCCTCACGGTCCTCCCTGCTCTCGGGGGTCCACTGGCTTTCTCTGGACCCCCAAAGGGAAAAGTACGGAGGCCTCAGTTCGTGGCGTGCTTTTACCACTGCCGGCAGCCAGGCTGATGTGTGACCCGGACACTGTCTGGGAGTCTCCGAATCTGAGAGACCTGTCATTGGAGGAAGGCCCCTAGCTGGAGGTGGGGCCACGGAGAAGGGCGGGCAGGACCGCAGGAGGAACCGGTTCTACTTTCTCAGAAGGAGGGGACGGGGAACAGAAAGAAGGCTGTGTGGCTTTTCCCAGGGGAGGGGGCTGGGGGAGCTGGGATTACTCCTTTCTGCGCTTGAGGGTCTCTGGCCACGAAGGATGGGTCGTACTTGCTGCTGTCAGTTGGTGTATGCTAAAGTGTTCTTGGTTTTTCTCTGTTTCTATTTTCTATCTTGACAGAAAAATTGTGATTTTCACACTGTCATGAAACCAATAGGTCCCTGACATATGTTTTTGTAATCTGTGTAGCTGATTTCCCCGTGCTTCTGACAGTTCTATTACATCTCTGACAGTTTTATAAAATTTTTCCTCTGGGAAGTTGAAGGGGGTTTGTGCCTCCCCCCACCTTCAATTCCCCGATCCCCCATGCTAACTTGTATTTGGAGATGAAAGAACAGGAAGGAAGCTTTTCTTGTTCCTGCCCCACCATGTGAGCTGCCAGCTGGGTGGGAGGAGGGTGGTGTACACAATCTACAGACACAGTGAGGGAGCCCTGAATGCTGGAGAGTGGAGAGAACCACGGGGTCAGACCCTGGACACTCAGGAATCTGCTGGGGTCAAGGTGCTTCATCCATGGGCTCCAGATTGGGCTGCTTCCCTCTGAGCATCCATCTTCACCCTTTGTGAGCCTCAGAGAAGCATACTCAGGGAGGGACAAGGGCTACACTGCTTTATGTTGATACCTGTTGAAATACAGGCATGACAGTGATGGGCATGGGCAGCAGCACGTTTGCGTGTGTGTAAGTTCAAGGTTTCACACCCATGCACATCCACCCCTTCTAAGACACTGCACCAGGCCCCAGGGTGATGGAGCCACGGCCTCTGAGCTTAAGATCTTCCCAGGGTGTATTTGGGCACATATGACCTGCACTGTGGCCCCATCCCTGCGTTGGGTGAGCTCCCACTGGAAACTCATGTGCTGGGGCATGCAGGAGTGAAATGCTGGGGGCATGTTTTCATTGAACTCAGCTGGTGTCCAGGGGCACTGACTGTCTTCAGGACAATGGAGGAGAGTCCTGCTGAGCCATGGAATAAGGGGACACTGGTGGGAAGGAGAATGGGGGCCAGTGTCACCTTGCTGTGAGCATTGCTTGCCCAAGGAGGTTGTGGCCTGGTCATTCTGGCCCTGTCATCGTCTTGTCTGGTGGCCTTAGGCAAATTGTCTGTAATCTCAAGACCCAGACAAAAGAGGAGGCACTCAACATTGTCCTGGGGATTCTCCATGAAGCATATATAAGGTGGCCCTGAGACCTCCAAATAGCACCCCAAGCGCTGTGAAAGCCTTCACTACATCTCAGCCTGTTCTCAAGGCATTATTTGTGGCCTCTCAATCGACTTAGCCACTCTGATTTTCCTGTCTGTGGGAAACGAGGTGTTGCCATGGCAACTGCCACATTACACGGTTCTGTACTGGCGATGCCTCTGAGATACAGAGCAGCTTCTCAAAGAGATACACTTTTCAACATGTCATGTAGAATTCTGTACTTGTTAGGGAAAATCGCATTTCCAGCAAAATGACATGCTTCTCCTGGGCTTGCAGACGTGCGGCTCACGCCTTTCTTAAACAAAGACTTTCATTCATTGCCTCTCTCCTGCCTCTCTGGCCTGCCACTGGCTACCCACCCCTCCCAAGTCCCAATCTCCTTTACATAAAATGTGAAGCTGGAGACCAGGAGCTGCGTGGAGAGGAGGGCTCAGCTGGCCAGGGTGGAAGTGCACAGAACTGGCTTTTCTGTACAGCAGAGGGGCTGGGAGGGAGGTCAGGGGTGGGTACCTTGGCCTCTGACTGAGGAGTCAGCCAGCTGGGAGGGTGGCTGGTCTGTCCTCTGATGTCCCTTGGCTTGTTGCCCAGTCACTGACCTGATTTCTCAGGGTGGAGTTAGAAGTAAGGATCATGGATGTTCCAGCCCTCCTCCTTGGTTAGTGCTACCAAAGGCCTCAGCGAGGGGTTGGTGTCCCCTTTGGGTCTGACATGCACCCCATGTGTTCAGCAGAACTGTTCCGGCTTCTTCCTGTATAGCACTGCTCTGGGCATTGCGGGGGAGCCAGTGCATGAAGACGGGCAGTTCGTTGCAGACCATACCTGGCCTCCGCCCTGGCATCCTTGGAGTCACCTTGGGTCCTACTTGTCACCTTGCGCTACCTGCCTCTCTTTGCGTCAGATTTGCCATCTGTCCCACTGAGCAGGTCAGGCTGGATTGTCTTGGAAGATCCTGCTCTGAAAGTCTGTCCCTTACACCCTGGTGGGGTTTCCAGACACCACCTCTCCTTGGAATCACTCTTAGAGGTTCCGGAGCCCCTCTCCCAGATACCTTGACTTATACAATGGTTGCCTGGATATTGCAGGTAAGTCCGTGCTGACATGAGGATGAACCTCTACAAGGACCTGCTGTGGGTTGGCATTGGACCCCAGAGCAATTAAGAATTAGCAGGGTTTGCGTCTGACACAGAGAAACCAGTCTTTTCCCTGGTCGAGGAGAGCAACCTTACATGAGGAATTTAGGATCCTCTTGCCTTTAAACCAATGATGTTTGAAGTATGGTCTGGTTACAGAGATCCGCACTGCTCCGCACAGCGTTGATGGTTCACAGAGGAAGGAGCTTGCACCAGTATGTCAAACACAACAGAAAGCACACGTGTATAAAATACTTGTGGCAGGACTTTCTCAACGAGGGAAGCAGTGCATTAACTTAGGTTCTAGTGCAAGGTGGGAATCTTGCTGCAGACAAGCCCTCTGAGTAGCACTGCCTGACAGCATCCCTCAGCTGCCTCCCAGCCTGAGATGGGACCTGCCCCTGTGCTGCTTCAAGCCAATATCACCTGATTCTTGGCCTCCAGGAGCCTCCCAGTGAGTCTCCTGCCTCCAGATTTACCCTCCTCCAACCCAGTGCATTCTCCACCCTGGAACTAGAAAGAGTTTTCCAAAATGCAATCTTGGTCATGTCACTTTCCTGTCAAATACTTCCCAGTAGGCCTCCATCATCCTTAGAGTCAAGCCCAAGTTCCTCCACATAGGAAAAGACTCCCATGCAGCTTGGTCCCTGGCTGCCTCTCCACCTTGCTTTTATCATTGAGTGATGGGATTGCTTTCAGCTCTCCAAATGTACCAAGGTTCTCTTGCTTCTTGGCCCTTGCCCCAGCTGTTGCTCCTGTCTGGAGCCTTCTTCTCCCTTCCTTTGGCCAAGTCCTCTTCCTTCTTCATCAGAGAAGGATCTCTGAGCTCCTTCTCATCCGTGTCAGCCAATCACCTGGATTAATTAGTTGGCATCAGCTGGATGGAAGGGACTGCTTATTGTTCTCAGATATCCTTCTTCTTCATCAGTGGAATCTCTCATTTAGGTTAGGCTGGTAGTAAGCAGAATAAACATGGTCCCCAACCTCAGATGCAAGCATGTTGCTAAATTCCAGCCCACGGGATATAAACAGCAGAGCTTCTGGAAAGTGTTTTTAAAGGATAGGTGCATCCTCCTTCCACCTCTCCTCTACTTTACTGCTAGCTGGAATGCAAATGTGATGCCCAGAGCTTGGGCAGCTATCTTTGATCCACATGAGTGGTAGTCACAGGCTAAGGATGTCAGGGGGAACAAGAGAAAAGATGCTTGGCTCTTTAATGACTTACATGCTTCCCTGTCACTCTGGACTGCTTACCTTCAGATTTCTTTTATATGAAAGAGAAGTAAGCTTCTGTCTTGTGTAAGTCACTGTTATTGTGGGGCTTTCTGTTACTCACAGTCAGAGCTCATTCTAAGTGATGCAGGTGCAAGTAACTGAATACCTGAAAGCAAGAAGACGTTTTAATTATCTCCTTTAACCAATCTGAAAAGAGAAGGTTCCGCAGGTTCCTCCATTGTTGATGGTTGCGTCTGCAGCCTGGATCACTGTCTCTGCGGTTCTCCCGGTCACAGGGTGGGCTCAGCAGCTCCAAACATGTCCTCACACAGCAGCAATATTCCAGGCAGAAGGATGAAGATGGGCTGATAGGCGATAGGAATGCTCCTCACACAGCTGTCCTGATACCTTGGGAAAAACCCTTCCCAGAAGCAGCCAAACTGATTTCCCTTGGTATCTCATTGGCTAGACCCTAGCTGTAAGGGATGCTGGGATGAGGAGCCTGGATTTCCGCCTCTGTAGTGAGAGGCAGGTGAAGGTGAGTTGGAAATGGCTGGTGGCTGGACAACCCACGGTGTCTTTCGCATTGCCCCTCCAGGTACTGCTCTTCAGATACTGGGCTCCATCATCTGTTGGCTTCTCTCTGAAGCAGGAGCTTTGTGAAGACAGTGAGTGGTTCCGGGAGACAGAGCAGCAAGAGCTGTTAGGATGGCAGTGTCTGGAACCCAACCCCTGGGTTAAAATTTTGTCTCTTCTCTTCTGCTGTGGCTTAATTAGCATCTCTGCGCTCCATTGTTAGAGAGGGGATAAGAATTCTTACCTGCCTCAGAAGGTTGTTTGTGGATTGAATGAGTTCCTGTGCGGAATGCTAGAATGCTAGCTCTCAAACGTGGCTGTGCATGGGAATCATGCAGTCAGTTTAAAAAATTTAATGATTCCTGGGCACCTGTAGAGACTCAACTCTGACTGGTCTGGGGTTTGGCTTGGGCACTGGGATTTTAAAAAGCCCTCTAGTTGATTTGTAAAAATTATTTATTTAATATCTGGCTGTGCTGGGTCTTTGTTGCTGCTTGGGCTTTTCTCTAGTTGCGACAGGCAGGAGTTACTCTCCAGTTGCCATGCGTGGGCTTCTCGTTGCAGTGGCTTGTCCTGTTTCAGAGCACGGGCTGCAGGGTGCCGGAGCTTCAGTGGTGTTGGCCCCCTGGGTTCAGGAGCACAGGCTCAATAGTTGTGACACATGGGCTTAGTTGCTCTGAGGCATCTGGAATCTTCCCAAACTCTTCTGCACAGGGACTGAACCGTGCATTGGCAGGTGGGTTCTTTACCTCTGAGCCACCAGGGAAGCCCCCTCTAGTTGATTTTAATGTACAGCCAAGAACAGTGCCTGACACAGGGTGTCAAGTCACTTCAGTGCTAAGTCGCTTCAGTGGTGTCTGCCTCTTTGTGACTCCATGGACTGTAGCCCACCAGGCTCCTCTGTCCATGGGATTCTCCAGGCGAGAATACTGGAGTGGGTTGCCATGCCCTCCTCCAGGGGCTCTTCCTGACCCAGGGATTGAACCTGCATCTTATGTCTCCTGCACTGGCAGTCAGGTTTTTTACCACTAGCGCCATCTGGGAAGCCACTGACACAGGGTAACTTCTAATAAATATTACCTCTGCTTGCTTTGTTTATCATTGTGACTCTAGTCCCTAGTCTGAGGCCCGGCACATAGCAGGCCCTCACTAATTGTTTGTTAAATGAATGAATGAAAGTTTGGGGGCAAGAAGAGGTGGTTTAGGTCATTCGGTCCAGCCCTCTGGCACTGCGATGTTTACTCTTTCATTTGGCCTGGCCTCACTTGAAACATCTCCTGAGGGTCCAGGGTCCCTTTCCTCCTTCTCTTACTTAGGCCCCTAAGACTCCTCTCTCATCCACAGTCCATAAAGGAAGTTGCAGAGCCCATACAGCAGCTTTGTGCCTGGGATGCCTGGTCCTCCCACCCCTCATCTGGCCACCACCTTTGGTCACAGCTGTGGTGCCCCTGGGGAAGTGCCATGGGCCTTAACAGAGGAGCTGCCCTTTTCGGGGGTGCCATTCTGGCTGGGTGGGATGGATTTCTGCTGTAAACATAGCTCATCTGGGAGAAGCCCAGGTGCCATGTTTTGAACAGCTCTGAAACTTAAAGCTCAGAAGGCTTTGAAATGCAAATATTTTGAAGGAAACATAAGGTAAACATGAGTGCTTATTTCCCCCTGATGAAAACAATATGCTGTTTGCTCCGAAATGTAAATAGGGCCTCGATCGCTTTTAAAGAAAGCCATGTCTCCTATTTTTAGGCCCAAGGTAGTATCATTCCTAAAAATACATGCATCCGGCAGCCTTCCCAGCCCACCTGAATCCACACTTGCCTTTTGGTCATGGATGCCCTTCATTCCAGGCATCGCTGTCTTTTCCCATAACTCTTCTAAATCACCTCCCCTCCCCCGCATCTGGAATGCCACACTCCCCCTCCTCAACCCTCATCTAATTTTTCCAGTACTCTCTGAGTGCTTGGGAGTTCCTTTTGGATAGAATTCGGTGGGGTGGGGGTAGGGGCGGGTAGAAATCTGTAGCCAAAGGCATTTTACTGACTTGAAAGAGATTTTATGGTGCATTGAGTTCTAATCAACTTTAATAAGTATTTAATGCAGGAAGAAGACTTTGCCCCCAGCTCCGAGGCTGCTGTGCACGCTCACAGCCCCCTGTTGGCCACGAGAGAAAGGACCTTCACTGGGGCACCAGGGTTTGGGTGGGCGCGGCCAGTGACAGCTGCAGAGAAACGAATAATTAGCGATTTCAAGCCCTGATAATGAGCAGCTCCATGATCCTTCTTGGAGCCATTAGGAACATCTATCTTATTAATGATCCCTCCAGACAGCCGCAGGCCCGGGCACCCGGCTCCTCTCCAGTGGGGCTCTTGCATCTCATCTGTCTACTGAAGAGCAGAGATGGGAGGTGGCCGTTTTTCATCCCTCTTAGTAGGGGGATGGGGGCCTTCTGGGCTGGCAGCACCCCAGGGGCTGGTCTGGAGAACCCCCACCCGTGCTCTGGATCCATTCGTACCGAGCACTCCTGCTCCGCCCAGCAGAGGAGAACAGCGAGCACACCCTTTGTTGGGCGCCCTCCCTGTGCCGTGTGCCAGGAGTTGCCTTTACCTGCAGTGTTCTCTGTTCTTCCCTCCCTCCCACTCGCCTGGGAAGTGCTATCATCATCACGTTTGTGCAGACACCTGCTAAAGTTCCAGGATCTTATCCAAATTCATACAGCCAGTAAGGGCCAGTGCCAGGACTGGAATTTCTGTCTTTTTAATGGGTCTTTCTGCTGCCCCATACTGCCCTGAGAATGAATTCAAGGAAATAGCAACTCTTCCTGGCTGGCTTTTCTCAAAGACAATGCCCAAGCCAAGAGTTGCAGTCTTACTGTCCATTGGCCTCATGTGATTCACAGCTAGAAATCTGTTTTGACCCTTAATAATTATGAAATACCCATATAAATTTTCAGATTTACTGATAAATGGAAGAAACTGGACACAATAAGTTTGTCATCCTGGCTAGTTCTCAAGGACACCTGCTTTTCTTAGACGATTTGCCACAGGCCTTACCCCTCTGTATTGCCCCAGGATTTGCCTAATACGCTAACTTACATTATCTGTCTGTCACCATAAATGTTCGAGTTTGAGTGAGTCACTTAGATTTGTGGTTTTCAAACTTTATTTTATCAGCAGATTCTTTCTTTCCAACTATAAAGCAGGAAATAGGAAATCTCAGAGTTAAGGTTGGTGTGGACCTCAAATTCCACCCTCTTGGGCTCTACCTCCCATCCCAGTTGTCCCTTAAAATTTGTGGAAACCTCATAAATGGAGGTTTCCATGGAGAAATGGTTTGCAAATGGTTTTCATAAAGAACAAATTAGTGGCAACATCCTATGGATCCAAGAAATTCAACAGAAGATGCCCTGCCTGGAAGCCACACCTTGAAGGTCAAAATCAGCAGAGTTTGTGAAGGCTTTAGAGGCTACAGAGTAAGCCTAGAGGGGCCAACGGACTTTGAGCATGTGCGCATAGAAAACCAGTATCTGAGGCAGGGCTTAAGCCTGCGATTGGCATCTTCTCATCACTCCTACATTCTTTTTTTTTCCCAGAAGAACCCAAAATGTGAAGCTTCTGATCTGTGTCCACATCTCTAGCACCCTGAGCCCAGCCTTACTCCAACCTTCTATCTCCCATCCCGAAATCACACACTTTTTGGAAGTTGGAGACTGACTGACCAAGCAAACCGAGCCTGTTGCTGTGGGTGGTGCCTCCTAAGCTGTGGTTTGGCCCATGTTTGGAGCATCTTTAAAATGTGGAGCATCTTCTGTGCATGTTTATATGCCTGGGGGTAATTGAAAAATTACTTTCATGTGAAATGTGTACACATAGGCATATAAAACAGAAAATGTAGCATTAACCAGTCTTCACAATAAAAGATGAGGCTCGAACCCTTTTAATTTGGGGGTTATAATGTTGACTTGGATAACATCTCCTGGTGTTCTAGGTCAGGGGTCATCAAACTTTTTCTATAAAGAAAGAGGTAACTATTTTAGGCTCAGAAGACTGTATAGTCTTTGTTGTAAGTGCTTAACTCTGCTGTTGTAACTCAAAAGCATCTGTAGACAACGTGGAAGGGAATGGGCTTGGCTGTATTCCAATAAAACTTATGATTTCAGCTTGTACTAATTGCTGGAGGAGAAGGTAGGAGAGAAGGATCCAGTAGAAATTTGTTTATTTTCCTGGCCAGATTTTAAGTTTCAGGAGAGCAGGTATTCTGGTCACCATGTGCAGGAACTCAAAGTCAAGGCCTGTCAAGAGCATGTCCCAGTTTAGCCTTTCCTTATGTACAGGGTTCAGGAAGAAAGAAGGTGAGGAGTCAGAGGTCAGGGTGGACATGTGGTGAGCAGCTTCCTCAGGTGGGGAGGACCCATCAGGTGCCTGAGGGCTGGGAAGGATGGGCCAGGTGAGGGCAGAGGGGAGGGCATATCAGGAAGCAGTGTCGAGTGGAACATCAGCGGGTGATCCATGAGAGTCAGGAGGTGGGGCTGAGTGCTGAGTCTGGTACCTGATCCTGGAGCACGTGGGGATCTGGATAGAGCTGGTGGCAGTGGGAGCCATGGTTATCCCTGAGCAGGAGAGTGATGGGACATGGGGAAATTTAGTCAGCCAAGTTGAGCAGGGCAAAGAAGGCAGTGTTGCTGTTTGTGGCAGCTGTTTACTGCAGGAAAGGGAACCCTCTCTGGGTGCACACCCTGGCTGTGGCGGGTAGAGAAGCCAATCACTTACCTTCCCACTCCCACTTACCAAGCAGTCCTTCAAGGCCAGAGAAATGGCCTACTTGAAAAACCTTGCAGCATCTGCAGGAGTCTAGTGGTGGGAGCAAGGAGAACAGAGACTTCTAGAGGCTGGAGGATGCTTGGGAGAAGGAGGATGCTTGGGAGAAGGTGGATGGATGTCCCAGAGGCGGTGAGAAGAGGCTTTCTAGATTTCCTTGTTGGGACTCCCACATGTGACTCCATGGAGCTAAACTGCACTAGGAGCTTTGCAGTCCATGTGGCTGACCCAGGATTTATGTTCCACTTCGAGTCTTCTGGTTGCAGTTAATGAGGGAGGCAGCTGCTTGTAACATTCTTGCGTGTGACCCATGAGAACCTGTTCTTGTCTAACAGATGAGGACATCAGGGTGGAGAGAAGTTAAGTGACCTGCCCTAGCTAGTAAGTGGCAGAGTTCTGTTTGAAACTTAGTTCTTTGACTCCAGGTTCCACATATATTTTTTTTCCCTGTAATCAGCTAAAGCTGTTATCAGATACTGGGAGATGGCAAGGGAAGGGAATGGCTTTTACAAGTGACTCCCTAGAAATCTTTCCTCTGATTCAGCTTCTGGACTACAGTGGGCAACTACTGAGTCCTTCATCAGCATCTGCTCCCTTTATTAGGGACCCTTCTCTTCTTGTGAACATTCTCCATCTTCTGGAAGTTTCTATCCTCTTTGCTCCCACCACTAGGGTCCTGTAGATGCTCCTATGTTTGTAGAGGACTCACTTTCTCTGGTGTTGGCATTGCACCCCAGGGCCTGTTGGAGTCCCTGCCTGAAATTTTTTAGGATGGAACTGGAAAGAAGTCTCCAGGGCAGGCGCTTGGATGGTAATAGCCAGAAACACTCAGCCTTGGGGTTTCGAGTCATGTTTAGGAGAGAGAATGAAGCCTTGTGCAGAGAGAGGTCGAGGTGAGAGATGGAGAAAGAAGGTTCTGGTCCAGCTTGGGTTCCTGTTGTTCTGAGGTCCAGCTGGGTCAGTTGAGTCATCTGGCCTTCTTCTGAATTCTGTAAGAGTCAGTTCCAGTTCTGGCCTCAGCTGTCAGGTTGGTCTCTGTCTTCTTGCAGCATGAGTCCTGAGTGACAGACAGCTTATGAAGGAGTATTTGCTATCATACAGGCATGAAATATTTACAGGGCTCACCCTGCATGCCTGGCATTCCTCACGGCTGAAAGGGCATGGGGCCGGGGGCAGTGAAGTTCTGTTCAGAGGTTTGGGATGCAGGCATGAGCCTTCTAGAGAGGATCAGTTAGCGTGAACTTATCATAGACTCTCAGAGGTGTGAAGAGACCCCAGATGTCACCTAGCTCTATGTCTGGGGTTAGGCCCATGACCCTAAAAGCTGATTCTGATGCTAACATCTCTGTCTTTACCTTGGAGGGAGAAGATGAATATCTCCAGATCTCAGGGAAGGGACTTCCCGACCCCCTGAGCCAGAGCAGGGTCAACTGACTCAGTGTTCATGGATAATCCCAAGTGCTGAGCACAGTGCCTGACACACAGCAGACCCTGGCACGCGCGCTGGATGCGTGAACACGCGAGTCCTCTGAGCCTGCCCTTGGCTCAGCGGGAGAACGCCGCTTCTCACAGGCCCTAGTGCTCTTGGCTGCAGCGCTTTGTGACTTCCAAAGCTTTCTCAGCTCCCTTTTACCAAAGCCCTCATCTGCACTTGCACACAGACGCACACACACAGACACACACTCAGGAGGAGACACTCAGGAGGAAGAGCAAGACCCCAGGTTCCAAGGGCAGCTTCTCCCCACTACTGAGCAAGTTTATGGTACAAGTGAAGTCTCTGTTGGTATCTTAATCCTGTCCTTTAGTTTGTCTGTCTGTTTCTGTCTCCAGCAGTGAATGTACTCCATCCATCTCCAAACCCTGCTGCCGCCACTGCTGCTGCTAAGTCGCTTCCGTCTTGTCTGTCTCTGTATGACCCCATAGACAGCAGCCCACCAGGCTCGCCTGTCCCTGGGATTCTCCAGGCAAGAACACTGGAGTGGGTTGCCATTTCCTTCTCCAATGCATGAAAGTGAAAAGTGAAAAGTGAAAGTGAAGTCGGTCAGTCGTGTCCGACTCTTAGCGACCCCATGGACCGCAGCATACCAGGATCCTCCGCCCATGGGATTTTCCAGGCACACACACGAAAAACCGATACTGTCTTCCAGGCTCTTGGCAAATGTTTGCTGAGTGAATGTGGAGTGAATGAGATTAAACGGATGCACTTATCTTGCTCTAGTCTCAGTGAGATGATTCGCTTTTAAAGAGCTCAGCAGCTCATAGGGGAGCCGGTAGCTCAGGAACCGGAATGAAGGACGGATCAAAGTGCTGAAATAGACGGAGAATTAGGGCACTGTGGGCGCTCCAGGGAGGGACTCTACTCAGAGGCGGGGAGAGATTTCCCAGAAGGAAAAGTACATTTGTCCTGGGCTTGCAGGGGAGGAATGCATCTGGTCCAGAAGTGGGTGTCTCTGTCAGGATGCTTTTAGAATTACAAGCGACAGACAAAGATTTATTATGTCTTTGTTCGGGCAGTTCGGGCTTCAGGGCTGGTTGTTTCAGCATCTCCGTGGTGTCACGGGGGACTCAGGTTATCTGTCTCTCTCCACTCAGTCATCCACTGTCTTGGTTTCAGTTCATAGTCCAGAGATGGTTGTAAGCAACATTGGAGGCTGTGTGTGTTCTTGTTCTGGCCTATGGGGGAGGGTGAAATCACTCTCCCGGGCATGGATTATAACTTAATTGGGGGCAGCTTCCGAGATAACACTGCCCTGGACCAGTGAGGTACCGTGGCAATCCGCTGTGCTGATTGGCTTAGACTACTAGGACCCACGCCTGGGGAGAATGAGCTCTGCCTCCCTTGAGCCACCGTAGTTTGTGGAAAGGACAGCATACCAGGACCGAATTGAGGCTAGGAGGAATGGGGATGGGTAGGCAAAGAAGGAAGCCCAGAAGAGAGGTGGGGGAGGGGAATATCCTGGGTTGGGGGTTCTTTCTGGATGCCAAGTTGTGATCTTGAGAACAGGCATTGTGTGTCTGGGGTGGCAGGAGCCAGGTGGGCAGGGGCAGCTGGAGAGGGGGCTGAGTGGTAGCTGCTCGAAGATGGCAGAGTCTGACCTCCCTGGCCCCATGAACAGTGGGCTCTCTCCAGGAGGGTGGGCTTCTGTTAGCAGGAGAAGGAGAAATGGGAAGCATGCGGGGCAAGCCCACACCACCCCCGCCCCCATTCACTCCACGATGCTATTCCTGGAACCACCATCTGTGCGGGGTTGGGTTCTGCCAGCTTGGCCAGGGAGGGGACCTGCATTTCCCAGAATCCCCTTCTCTGTGGGGTTCTGAGTTAGGGTTGGCCAAAAGTAGAATCATGTGAGAAGTGGAAGATGGAAGCGAAGAAGAATTCATCCTTCTCAGCAGGTTGTGGTACAGACACAATGACAGACAGACCCAGTTGTGTCTAATAGGTGCCAGCTTTCAGTTCATCTGTCTGGCTCCCAGCCTGGCCGGTGGGACTAGGTGGCCCCAAGTCCTTACCAAGTGCTGGACAGAAGATCTCCCAGAGTGGGCAGCCTCTCTGTGAACTCCCCAATTGGTGGTGAGATGCGCTGGGCTTTCTCCCTGATACCCACTTGTGCCAGTGCTTTCGGCTACAGGAGCCTCCCTCGGTTCTTCTCCTGAATTTCTAGCTGTCCAGTCCCATCCATGACTGGGTAAGCTTTGTGAATGGGGCTAAAATAGGACTTGTGGCTGAATGTTAGAGGAGCAGATGTGTTAACAAGGCAGTGCAGTGAGGAGCACGCCCGGCACAGAGCGAGAGCCACAAATTGTGAGCGGTTGCTGGGAGCACCTACTTGCCCTGGTCCAGGCACCAGCCAGGTGTCTGCACAGGTGTTAATTCATTCCATCCCTCCATCAATCCTCTGAGAGTGGTACTGCAATTAACCCCACTTACAGAGTCACAAAGAGGCTATTAGGTTGGAACACATGAAATTGCTGCTTTTGTAGGTCAAACATTGTTCTGTATCAGCAAATGCATGTGGCTCCCAGCTAGTACGACTGCGGACCTCACAGCTGGGCAACTGCCTGAGCTGTGTGGCCTGCACGCTTACCGAGTGCCTACTGTGTTCTAGAAAGACTGAACCTCTGTTACAGCATTTTACAGCATCACGGTGGGGCTGTTCATGTTATACATGCCGTGTGCCATGGAAGAGGGAGCCATGGGCTATTTTTAACCTTTCCCCCCAAACCTTAGCTCACTCCTTTGGTGTCCAGCTTAGATACCTGCCTCCTCTATGAAGCCCTCCCTGACTTCCCCACCAGAGGAGTTCATCTGTGTAAGGGTGCAGAGGCAGGAAAGGGCCCTGCTTATCCAGAGACAGTGGGAGTTTTGCGTGGCTGGAGTATAGAATGCACTATGGGACAGGCTGGAGAGGGACCTGAGTGGTGGGAGATGGGCCTCAGAGGTGAGGCCGAGCGGTGAGGATGAGGTGCCGGGCCAGCTCAGCTTACCCCTGAAATAGCCCTGAATCTGCTGTCTTTATCCACATCTCCTCATGGGCTTGAGGGTATCCTGCTGCTTGCAGAGGGCACATCACAGGAGCCTGAAATGGCCCAGGAGATGGGAGAGTTTCTGAGCCTGGTTGGCATCATGGCAGGTACCTCCTGCCCATGTCCACAGGCCCTGGAAGAGTTACTGAGGCCCTAGGCCTCTGCTGTGGGAGTCTCAGGCAGCCAGACTCACTCTGCTTTCCTGACCCTGCACCTACAGCTTTGTCCCATCAGGTGCTATCTCAGCCCTGACCTGATTCAGTTGCCCTTTTTCCTGTGGCCCTTTCAGGACACCCTTGCTGCCCTTGGCATATCCTGCTCAGTCCTGTGTCTGTCCTATGCTCCTTGTCTGGGGTGGGGGAATCAGACAGTATGGATCAGAAGTGGGCTCTCCCTGGGGACTTGCCTACCACAGTCTGGGATTCCCCTTCCTCTGCTGTGTGCTTGAGAGCTCAGCCTCCAAGAGTAGGGTGCCTGGTAGGAATCCTGCTCTGCACCCCACCCCGACCACTTTCCCCTCTGTAAGGTGGGCTTACAGAGAGCACCTGCCTTAGAGGCAGTGTGTGTTTGTAAACGTTTAACAGCCGGCTCCCCAAACATAGTTCCAGTCAAACTTGGTGGGCACTTTTGTTTACAGCAATGAATAAGGTGAAAGTGAAACAGTGAAGTTCAGTCGCTCAGTCGTGTCCGACTCTTTGTGACCCCATGGACTGCAGCACACCAGGCCTCCCTGTCCATCACCAACTCCTGGGGTTTATCCAAACTCATGTCCATTGAGTCGGTGATGCCATCCAACCATCTCATCCTCTGAAATCCCCTTCTCCTCCCGCCTTCAGTCTTTCCCAGCATCAGGGTCTTTTCAGGGTCTTTTCAAATGAGTCAGTTCTTCACATCAGGTGGCCAAAGTATTGGAGTTTCAGCTTCAGCATCAGTCCTTCCAATGAATATTCAGGACTGATTTCCTTTAGGATGGACTGGTTGGATCTCCTTGCAGTCCAAGGGACTCTCAAAAGTCTTCTCCAACACCACACTTCAAAAGCATCAATTCTTTGGCACTCAGCTTTCTTTATAGTCCAACTTTCACATCCATACATGATTACTGGAAAAACCATAGCTTTGACTAGATGGACCTTTGTTGGCAAAGTAATGTCTCTGCTTTTTAATATGCTGTCTGGGTTGGTCATACGTTTTCTTCCAAGGAGCAACAAGCGTCTTTTAATTTCATGGCTGCAGTCACTATCCACAGTGATTTTGGAGCCCCCCAAAATCAAGTCTGTCACTGTTTCCATTATTTCCCCATCTATTTGCCATGAAATGATGGGACCAGATGCCATGATCTTAGTTTTCTGAATGTTGAGTTTTAAGCCAACTTTTTCACTCTCCTCTTTCACTTTCATCAAGAGGCTCTTTAGTTCTTCTTCACTTTCTGCCATAATGGTGGTGTCATCTGCATATCTGAGGATATTGATATTTCTCCCGGCAGTCTTATTTCCAGCTTGTGCTTCTTGCAGCCCAGCATTTCTCATGATGTACTCTGCATAGAAGTTAAATAAGCACGGTGACAATATAAAGCCTTGATGTATTCCTTTCCCAATTTGGAACCAGTCTGTTGTTCCATGTTCAGTTCTAACTGTTGCTTCCTGACCTGCACACAGATTTCTCAGGAGGCAGGTCAGGTAGTCTGGTATTCCCATCTCTTTCAGAATTTTCCACAGTTTGTTTTGATCCACTCAGTCAAGGCTTTAGAGTAGTCAATAGAGGAGAAATAGATGTTTTTCTGGAACTCTTTTGTTTTATCGATGATCCAACAGATGTTGGCAATTTGATCTCTGGTTCCTCTGCCTTTTCTAAAACCAGCTTGAACATCTGGAAGTTCACAGTTCAAATGGCACCCCACTCCAGTACTCTTGCCTGGAAAATCCCATGGACGGAGGAGCCTGATTAGTCCCTGGGGTCGCTAAGAGTCGGACACGACTGAGCGACTTCACTTTCACTTTTCACTTTCATGCATTGGAGAAGGAAATGGCAACCCACTCCAGTGTTCTTGCCTGGAGAATCCCAGGGATGGGGGAGCCTGGTGGGCTGCTGTCTATGGGGTCGCACAGAGTCAGACATGACTGAAGTGACTTAGCAGCAGCAAATAACAGGGAGGGAACACAGCCCCACCCATCAACAGAAAATTGGATTAAAGATTTACTGAGCATGCCCCAATGGCAACCCACTCCAGTACTCTTGCCTGGAAAATACCATGGACGAAGGAGCCTGGTGGGCTGCAGTCCATGGGGTTGCTGAGTCGGACACGACTTAGCAACTTCACTTTCAGTTTTCACTTTCATGCATTGGAGAAGGAAATGGCAACCCACTCCAGTGTTCTTGCCTGGAGAATCCCAGGGATGGGGGAGCCTCGTGGACTGACGTCTATGGGGTCACACAGAGTCGGACACGACTGAAGTGACTTAGCAGCAGCAGCAGCAGAGCATGCCCCACCCCACCCTATCAGAATGAGACCCAGTTTCCCCCTCAGTCAGTCTCTCCCATCAGGAAGCTTCCATAAGCCTCCATAAAAAGGCAGACAGACTGAAAGCCACAGTCACAGAAAACTAACCACACTGATTACATGGACCACAGCCTTGTCTAACTCAGTGAAACTATGAGCCATGCCATGTAGGGCCACCCAAGATGGACAGGTCATGGTGGAGAGATCTGACAGAATGTGGTCCACTGGAGAAGGGAATGGCAAACCACTTCAGTATTCTTGCCTTGAGAACCCCATGAACAGTATGAAAAGGCAAAAAGATAGGACACTGAAAGATGAACTCCCCAGGTTGGTAGGTGTCCAATATGCTACTGGAGATCAGTGGAGAAATAACACCAGAAAGAATGAAGAGATGGAGCCAAAGCAAAAACAACACCCAGTTGTGGATGTGACTGGTGATAGAAGCAAAGTTCAAATCTATAAAGAGCAATATTGCATAGGAATCTGGAATGTTAGGTCCATGAATCAAGGCAAATTGGAAATGGTCAAACAGGAGATGGCAAGAGTTGACATTCTAGCAATCAGCGAACTAAAATGGACTGGAATGGGTGAATTTAACTCAGATGACCATTATATCTACTACTGTGGGCAAGAATCCCTTAGAAGAAATGGAGTAGCCATCATAGTCAACGAAAGAGTCTGAAATGCAGTACTTGGATGCAATCTCAAAAATGACAGAATGATCTCTGTTTCCAAGGCAAACCATTCAATATCACAGTAATCTAAGTCTATGCCTCAACCAATAATGCTGAAGAAGCTGAAGTTGAACGATCCTATCTAGAACTAACACCCAAAAAAGATGTCCTTTTCATTATAGGGGACTGGAATGCAAAATTAGGAAGTCAAGAAATACCTGGAGTAACAGGCAAATTTGGCCTTGGAGTACAGAATGAAGCAGGGCAAAGGCTAATAGAGTATTGCCAAGAGAACACACTGGTCATAGCAAACGCCCTCTTCCAACAACACAAGAGAAGACTTTACACATGGACATCACCAGATGGTCGACACCAAAATCAGATTGATTATATTCTTTGCAGCCAAAGATGGAGAAGCTCAGCAAAAACAAGACTGGGAACTGACTGTGGCTCAGATCATGAACTCCTTATTGCAAATTCAGACTGAAATTGAAGAAAGTAGGGAAAACCACTAGACCATTCAGGTATGACCTAAATCAAATCCCTTATGATTATACAGTGGAAGTGAGAAATAGATTCAAGGGTTTGATAGACAGAGTGACAGATCTCATTGATAGATCTGATAGCCTGAAGAACTATGGACAGAGGTTCGTGACATTGTACAGGAGGCAGGGATCAAGACCATCCCCAAGAAAAAGAAATGCAAAAAGGCAAAATGGTTGTCTGAGGAGGCCTTACAAATAGCTGTGAAACTGTGAAAGATATATACAAGCTTCACTCATTCCTCAGATACCTGAGGGACCTCTTTGCTGAATCGGATGACCCTTTTTGAATACAGAAAAGTATTTTCTCTTTTTGTTGGGTGCTGCAACGGCTGCAGACTCAGGCACACCTCTTAAGTTTCATTTGCATGATTAATATTTTCTCTATCACTTTCTTAAGTCTAGGAAATAAACAAGAACAAAAAAACAATCAAGTCCTGATTTGCAGCCTTCGATGATTTCTGTGTTACATCATTAAAAGCAGAATTAGGAAGATGGACTTGATAGCTACCATCATATACTATCTCCAACCCACAGATGTAATAGATGTGAATAACCTCAAAGAGCATAGATAACAATAAAATTTAGTAAGATAATTGGGAAGTGATGGGTTTTGAATTTATATAACTTACTTTTAAAGTAATAGCTACACTTAATATTCTTCCTGTAGAATCCCTGGACATGTAACAGGTGGCTCTTAGGTTGAGTTAGCCCTGGTATGCCATCCTGGGGTTATTGTAGGAAATAAATAATAATATATTGAAAATGCTCAGAATACCCTGGGACACTCCTGTCCTTAGACCTGGACAGGCCTGGCTCCTGCCCAGGCCCCCTGCTCCACAGGGCCTTCCTTACAATTTTCAGAAAGTGTACAGTGACCTTGGTTCCAAGTGCTCTACTCGGGACTCTCTTCACATTTCAGGTGGGTCAGGTCAGCTGCAGGACTCAGGCCTATGAGGCTGACCAGGACCCAGTTCAGGGAGGGCCATCTGTCAAGTGGATTATCTACTTTGACCAGCATGGTAATTCTTTTCTATTTTAATTTTTAATAGCCATGTTATTAAAATGTAGTTCATATACCATACAGTCACCCATTTAAAATATTTAATTCAGTGGTTTTCAGTATGAATTTCAGAGTTGTTCAACCATCACTAGAATACATTTTGGGACATATTCATCATCCCAAATGAACTCCTGTACCCTCCAGCTATCACTCTCCAATCTCCCCTACCTCCCCCAGCCCTAAGCAACCACTCGCCTACATTCTGTGTCTATATGTTCCCGTGCTGGACATTTCATATGAATGAATCATATAACATGGGGTCTTTTGTAGCTGACTTACCACTTAGCTTAGGGTTTGCAAGGTTCATCCATGTGACAGCATGTATCAGTACTCTATTTTTTGATGACTAAATAATATTCCACTGGGGGGAAACGCCACAGTCTTTGTTTATCCATTCTTCCATAGATGGACCTTTGGACTGTTTTCACCTTTCTGTGAACATTGGTATACACGTTTTTGTACATATATTTTTATTTCTCTTGTGTATATACCTAAGAGTGGAATTGTTGGGTCATATGATAACTCTGTTTAATTGTTTGAGAAACTGTCAGACTCTTTTCCTAAGTGGCTATTTGGAAAATGTCACATTTTCCTTTCCTGCCTATAGTGTATTAGAGTTCTAATTTTCTTTTTTTTTTATTTTTTTTATTGAAGGATAATTGCTTTACAGAATTTTGTTGTTTTCTGTCAAACCTCAACATGAATCAGCCATAGGTATACATATATCCCCTCCCTTAAGAACCTCCCTCCCGTCTCGCACCCCATCCCACCCCTCAAGATTGAAACAGAGTCCCTATTTGAGTTTCCTGAGCCAAACAGCAAATTCCCATTGGCTATCTATTTTACACATGGTCAGTCAGTCAGTCAGTTCAGTCACTCATTCGTGTCCGACTCTTTGCGACCCCATGAATCGCAGCACACCAGGCCTCCCTGTCCATCACCAACTCCCGGAGTTCACTCAAACTCACGTCCATTGAGTCGGTGATGCCATCCAGCCATCTCATCCTCTGTCGTCCCCTTCTCCTCCTGCCCCCAATCCCTCCCAGCATCAGAGTCTATTGTAGTGTAATTTTCTGCATACTCACCAACACTTGTTATTTTCTGACTTTTTTAATCCAGCCAGCCTGGTGGGTATGAAGATCTGTCTCCTTGTGGTTTTGATCTACATTTCTCTAATGGCTAATGTTATTGACTATCTCTTCATACGTTTGTTGGCCATTTTATGTTGTCTTTGGAGGAATGTCTTTTCAGATCCTTTACCCATTTTTAATTATTTTTCATTTATTATTGAGTTATAAGAGTTCTTTATGTTTTCTACATACAAGTCAGACATTATCAGATATGTAATTTGCAAATATTTTCTCCTATTGCATGGGTTGTCATTTCCATTTCTTAATGGTGTCATTTAAAGCAGAAAAGTTTTCTATTTTGTTGAAGTCTGATTTTTATTTTTCTCTATTGTTGCTTGTGCTTTTGGGGTCACATTGAAGAAACCATTGTCCAATCCAAGATCACAAAAATTTATCCCTATGTTTTCTTCTAAGAGTTTTATAGTATTAGCTCTTTCATGTGGGTTTTTGGTCCACTTTAGTTAATTTTTGTTTGTGGTGTGAGGTGGGGATCCAGTTTTATTCTTCTGTATGTTGTCCTCTCACCATGTGGTTGAAAAGACTGTTCTTTTGCCTGTGAGTTATTTTGGCATGCTTGTTAGAATAAGTTAACTATAAATGTGAGAGTTTATTTCTGGATTCTTAATTCTAATCAATTAATTTATGTAATTATCCTATACCAGTACCACACTGTCTTAATTGTTATAATTTTGAAGTAAGTTTTGAAATTGGGAAGAATGGTTCCTTCAACTTTCTTCTTTTTCAAGATTGTTTTGACTATGCTGGGTCCCTTGAATTTCCATATGAATTTGAGGATCAGCTTACCCTCATCCCTGGGTTGGGGAGATCCCCTGGAGAAAGGAAAGGCTACCCTCTCCTGTATTCTGGCCTGGAGAGTCAGACACAACTGGGGGGCAAAATGTTTGGGCTTCCCTGGTAGCTCAGAGAATAAAGCATCTATCTGTCTGCCTGCAATGCGGGAGACCTGGGTTCGATCTCTGGGTCGGGAAGATCCCCTGGAGAAGGAAATGGCAACCCACCCCAGTACTCTCTTGCCTGAAAAATGCCGCAGATGGAGGAGACTGCTAGGCTACAGTCCATGGGATCACCAAGAGTTGCACACAACTGACCAACTTCACTTCTTACCTTCATAGCTCAGTTGGTAAAGAATCTGCCTGCAATACAGGAGACCCTGGTTTGATTTCTGGGTTGGGAAGATCCCCTGGAGAAGGGATAGGCTACCCACTCCAGTATTCTGGCCTGGAGAATTCCATGGACTGTATTGTTCATGCAGTCGCAAAGAGTTGGACACAACTGAGTGACTTTCATTTATCCATTTCTGCAAGGAAACCAGTTTGGATTCTGATAGGTAGCTCATTGAATCTATGGATCAACTTGAGGAGTGTTTCCATGTTAACAGTATTAAGTGTTCTAATCTTTGAACATGTGATGCCTTTCCATTTTTTTAGAGCTTTAACTTCCTCCAACAATGTTTTGTAGTTTTGAGAGTATAAGTTTTGTCATTCTTTTGTTAAATGTATTCCTAAGTACTCATTTTGACACTATTGTAAAATGGAATTGTTTTCTTTTAAAGATTGTTCATTATATGCTATTTCTTTTGTGGGGTTACATGTGATCGGGTCATCAGCATGGTGCTGACATACGGGTTTTGAATGATTCCACTTATTTATGTGGACAAGGAACAAGATTTACCTTGGGCATACCAGGGGCATCCTAGCTCATTCTAATTCTGAATTGTAATTTTATTTCAACGGTTCATTTATTCATTCATTGATTTATTAGTTGAGAGCCCCATGGCCAAACATTGTGCTAGGAATATGAAGTAAAGCAGTGGATAAAGTGTCTGCCCTTAAGGAGCTTGCATTCTAATGGAGAAGACAGATAATAAACCAACTAGCTAACTAAATACTTAGTATAATCTCAGGCAATCATAAGCTCTTTGAAAGAAAATGAATGAGTCTTAGGATAGAGAGTTGAGGGGCACAAAAGCAGAGTGAATGGGTGGTGGAGAAGGCCTCTCTAAGGAGGTGGCTTGGGGACAGAATGAAGTGTGCATCAGCTGAGTACATTGGCCAGAGGAGGAGGACCACAGGTGTAAGGCCCTGGGTGGGAAGTGGCTCCACGGTTTGGGGAACTGCAGGGAGCCCAGTGTGTCTGGAGCAGGAGAAGGATGCAGAGAGGGTTGGGGAAGCTGCAGAGCTGGGAAGAGCCATGGGGTTTGGTGGCCATGGGCTCTTATTCTGAGCATGATGCAAGTCAATAAAAACAGTATTGAGAGCTGGGAGAGTCAGGGAAGATGTCTTGAAAGTCCAGGAGGAGAATCCTGCAGGGAGAGTCTGCATAAACAGAGGCTTCAGAGGAAAGCAAGCCAGGTGGGAGCAGCAGCAAGAAAAAAGGCATCAGTGTCTGGGGTGGCTCTGCAGAGCAAATGGGCGTGTTGTGGAGCAACACAGAGAGAAGAAGGAGAGGACTCCAGGGATGGGCTGGCTTCAGTTCAGTTCAGTCGCTCAGTTGTCTCCGACTCTTTGTGACCCCATGGACTGCAGCACGCCAGGCCTCCCTGTCCATCACCAACTCCTGCAGTTTACCCAAACTCATGTCCATTGAGTCTATGATGCCATCCAATCATCTCATCCTCTGTTGTCCCCTTCTCTTGCCTTAAATCTTTCCCAGCATTAGGGTCTTTTCAAATGATTCAGTTTTTCGCTTCAGGTGGCCAGAAAGTATTGGAGTTTCAGCTTCAACATCAGTCCTTCTAATGAACACCCAGGACTGATCTCCTTTAGGATGGACTGGTTGGATCTCCTTGCAGTCCAAGTGACTCTCAAAAGTCTTCTCCAACACCACAGTTCAAAAGCATCAATTCTTCAGCACTCAGCTTTCTTCACAGTCCAACTCTCACATCCATACATGACCACTGGAAAAACCATAGCCTTGACTAGATGGACCTTTGTTGGCAAAGTAATGTCTCTGCTTTTGAATATGCTGTCTAGGTTGGTCATAACTTTCCTTCCGGTTATATCACAGCCCATCTAAAAGGCAGCCTTGGTTTTAACCTAGAATGGAAATCAAGGCTTGAAACCCTGGATTAAGCGTTGATGTGCTGTGTGGTTTTGGGCATGTCACTTTCCTTGAGGCTCACTGTTGTCCTTGTACAATGGATATCTCAGCAAAAACAGCTCCACGTGTGTACACGGTGTGATGCGTATTGAAGTACCAAACCCTAAGAGAGGACCCTTGATGGACGAGAGGTACCCCTTTCTGGTAACCAGCTTGGTGTACAGCTACCCTGAACTGAGATGCTTCCTGTCCAGAAGTCTGGTACGGATGAACTAGAGTGTTGCTATATCTCTCCCTTCCACCCTGCCTTGCTTATTTCATTGCTTGTTGCTGTCCTGTCAGTGGCCCAGCTTGTAAGGGGCTAATTGGCTGGAATTAAGTGTGGCTGAGTTGACATGTAGGGATGAAGTGAGATGCAGAGGGGTTAAAAATGGCAGTGCCACACCCAGCTATGCCACGTTCTTCCAAAAAGAGCTAGAAGGGCCTCTGACCCTGAGTGGTCAACCTCCATTGGTTTGCAGAGGAGGTAGGCAGGGCCCAGAAGGGTGTGACTCCTGCCTTAGGTTACACAGTAAATGGGAGGCAGAATGGAAACAAGGCTCCTGGCTCCTACACCCATAGTCTTTCCACCATACCCCACTGCCTCTGATGAGTTGGGACCAATGAGGACCAGGAGAAAGAACATGAAGCGGAGAGGAGTTTGTCTGGATGTTGAGTAGGCTGCAGGAGAAACAAGATTTGAGTATGCTAGAGGCGTCACATTTCTACCTGATGAGGACCATCAGCACAGAGGTGCAGACCCATGGCAGGGCTGGGATCCAGCTCTGCCTGCCGGGGTCCAGCAACAGAGGATGCTGAACCATCCTGGGGCCATCTGAGCATGCCTGTCATGTCCTGCCTCTGTACCTGCCTTTTCCATGGCCTGTGCAATCCTCACAGTGTCCTTGTCTGCTAGAAACCTTTCTCTTGCTCCTTTGCAGGGCTGAAGACAGCCTCTCTCCTGGGCGCCTCTATTCAGAACCTGGGCAACCTTGTGGATGCTGAAATTGGGAAAATAAGTTATTTGGTCACCTCTTTGGGAATAGGATACTGGGGGCATTTGAGTGAGGAGGCAAATTGCACCCTATCATGGACTGGCCCAGCACCCAGAAGATGGTGGCTCCCTTCAGGCCAAGTGTGGCATCTGAACAGCACTTCCCACTTTTCAAAATATTTCCTCCTTCCTTACCCTCTTTAGCCTCCTTTTCTGAGTGGGGTATGATGGCTACTGCCTTTACTCTTACCCCTAAACCTGCCTTCTCCTGGTCACTGCCTGTCTACCCCTCCTAGGCTCTGTGGTGGCTGCACGCTCCAAGCTAACCAGCCAGAGCCCTTCCCCAGGATTTCTGCTATTTGAGATGGCCCAGAAAAGTGTTTCATCATTTTTTGGTACCAGTTTACTTAGATATAAGCCAGAGATCCCTGTGACCAGTGTTTGATCCTCCTGAAAACCTGAAAATGGGAGAATAAAGTGAATGCTCAGAGAAGCACAGATGGAGGATGGGGAGAGAGAGAGTATCCTGGGGCTTTGAATGCCTGGATCCCACTTTCCTGAGGCCAGACCTTTCCTCTTTCTGAGAAGGTTGGTTTGCTTGAGTTTTGGGGGCAGTTGAAGGGGTTCTGACTAAGCAATGGGACTTATCATCCTTGCTTGGCCTCCTCCTGGGTTGGGAGAATCCAGTGACCTGCTGTGGTCCACAGTCTGCCAGGGCTAAAACTTTGAAAAGGCTTCCCCCAACTCAGACTCCTGTCTGGTAGCTTTGCTATCCATCTTGTGGGAAAATAACAGAGAGAGGACAGGAAGGATAGGAACATGTAACCGGTGGGGCTTGATATACACCGTGACTCTGTTTTATGATAAAACAAAGAAATAAAACTCTGTTTTACAGATTAGAAAACCAAGGCCATACTCACTTGGTTCCTTCAGGTTTTTGTGAGGTGGGTAGGGCGGGTGGGTGGTAGTCAGGCAATGTCTAAGCCTGAGTGGCCAGCTGGATGAGATAGGTCTCATCTGGCCAGCTCCTGGACCAGCCTCCAGCACTTGAACCCCTTTCTTGGTCAGGGTCAAAATACCCCATCTTGATCTCTGGGCCGAACTGATGCCCTGAGGTCCAGCCAGTGGATTCTCTTTCTGGACATCTCTCAGGGGATTTAGAGTTGACCAGGGCTGAAAGATAAGAATCATTGAATGTTAGTGTCTCGAGGAATCTCTGAGACCCAGAGGAGTGGAGACGAGTGTGTGAGATGAAGACACCTGGCCGTGCTCTCACAGCCGTGCAGGTGCTGTGTCCTGGCCACAGCAAAACTCAAGAAATTCAGGCTCAGGGGCTTCCACTGCTGCTCTTAGTGATCACACTGCTGCTCTTAGTGATCACACTGCTGCTCTTAGTGATCACACTGCTGCTCTTAGTGATCACACTGCTTCCTGCTGGTCCATCAATGTCCCAGGAGCCAAATGGTGAGACCAATCTGGTGGGGGTATCCATAGGTCTGATGGATATGCTCCGTGGCATCTTATCCAAGTGTATTTAAAAATAAAAAAAGGTTGTATTTGGTGACATGCATCTTTTCAGGAGATTCTGTAACTTGTTTCTTGCATTTTTGAATATTTATACTCTGTGTCATGAGCTCAGCTATAAAAACTGAGGTCTGTCTTCTCTCCTAGACCTCCTTTTTTGTAGATACAGAACTTGCTTCAAGGAAAAATATATGAATGGTCCATGCAGTAAATTTCCCCCAGGGCTGATGGAATAAACCACTGGCTTCTTAATAGACTCTCTGCTGGGCTGTGCTTTGTGGGGTTCTGGTCACTGGTTCAGGTAACTGGTCAAGAATGAAAAGGTCCTCCCTCTCCCTCCCTCCATCACTCCTCCATGCTTTTGACCTCAGAACGAAAGGATGCTCTGACCTGCCCAGTCATTCACTGCTCACCAAGCCCTGTGTCTGTACTCCCGTCCCCTTTTAGGTCTTTCCCCACTGGCACGTCTTGCAAGAAGGAAGACAGGAGAGCTGGAGCCAGAGAGCTGGGCTCTTGCCGGAGCCCTGATGGACAGCACAGTTACTGAGGATTTCATGAGACAAGTCAGGCGCCTCTAATTCCTGGCTCCAGGGAGAGCCTGTCTCTGTACCTGGATGGCGCTAACTATTTATGAAGTGCATCTTGTCCCTCCTGAGCATCCGTTTTGCTTCTCTTGGCACCAGCCCCTCAGGAAATTCCCAGCAGACCCTCAGCGTGTGCTGCAGAGTGATGCCTCCTCAGCTCGACTGCAGACATCCTTCCAGCAGGGGACTCTTTCTAAGCCCTAAACGGGCTTCATTTCAGTGCTTTTGTTAGCACTCTCTGCAGGGGATGGGAGGGGACAGAGGTGGGTGCAGCGGTGGAGGAGGGGGCTGGGGCTCCCTGTGGAGGAGGTGCCACTTAATTCTGGGTCCCTGGAGTCCCCGGACACTGCGGCAGACAGTGCAAAACGAGCCTGCATCTGTCTGCCCAAGTCTCTGAGGGGTCTTGCCTGTCAGTCTGCGGGCCAGCTCCGCACCTTATTTCTCAATCAGCATCTCCAGTGCCTGGTGGGCTGGGCTGGTGGGGGATATGATGGTCAGGATGCCCTGTGAAAGAAGGCCTGTAATCCTTGCGATGTGGAGATTCAGCATGGGCTGTGGGGTTCCTTCCTTTTGCTCGTGCTCTGCCCACATGTGGTCACTGAGCACCTATTTCCTACCAGGCTCTGGGTCAGCCCTTGGGGACTCGGTGGTGGACAGGAAACACCTGCCCTGCCCCTCCCATTCCCTTGCTGAGGCACTGCCGTGTCTCTCAGCTGGATTATGGCAAAGCAGAGCAAGCCTGTGGCGAAACAGACAGACTATAGAGCCAGACACCCAGGTTGGCTCTCAGCTCTGCCTCGTCTCTGCCTGGTAACTTTGGGCAAATAACTTTCCCTCTCTGTGCCTCAGTGTTCTCATCTGTAAGATGGGGATAATCATATTACCTAGATTATACAGTTGTCATAAAGTTTAATAGATTGGTGATTGTAAAAGAGCCTGGAGCAGGGCCTGGAACCTGGTAATTAAATACAGTAATCGAATAATAAATAACATGATCCTGCTGCTTTTTGTGTCACTCTCTTCTAAGCCATTCTATGCATTCTATACCCATTTGAACTACCTAGAGGATAGGTTTGATCATGATAAAATCAGTCAAGGACTTCTCCTTTGTTTGAAGTCCAAACTTTTGCATGACCTTCAGATCCCTGCTTTTCTATCCTCCTGCCCATTGCATTTCCTCACTGTATCCCCACGCCCACTCCTCATCCCTGTCAGCCTTGCAGCCATCCACGTGGTCTGCCATGTGCTAAACCTGCTGTACTTTCTCATACCCTGCTTCACCTGGGGACCTTTCCTCTTCCCTCTTTACCTCCTTGGAGACCTGCATGGGTCCTTCAAGGAGAGGTTCAAGTAGAGGTTTGTGTTTGAAGGTAGAAGCCTTCCATCATTTCCCCCATGTGTTTGTTGGTAGAAGCCTTTCCCCAGTTTTCCTTCCCTAACCGAAGCCAACCCCCCTCTTGCCTGCGCCCCATCGACTGTCTACCTGGGTCTGCTGCGTTGGGCAGTGTTTTGTAGTCCTCTGAGCAAGCACCTGTCTTCCATCAAACCCTGGCCGTACTGACTTCCTCTCTGAGTGGTCTTAGCAAATGGTGGTTGAATGAATGAATAAACCAGGTGCTTGATGAACAGCTGTTAGACTAGAATGAAGAAGCAGGTGACCTCATTTCATCTTTACAACTACCCCTGATGCAAGAGGGGAAACACTCAGAGCTAGTTGGGAAAGACCTGCTGCTTGGCACTGTCGGTGACTACTGGCTGGCCCCTGGATGGGCTGCCAGTAAGGCCCAGATCTGTCTGACCCCTGGGACAGGGCTCATTCCCCCTACCCCTTTAGCACAAGTTCTTTGCCTGGGAAGAATAGATTGATGGGTGCAAAATGTTGTCTTTTCCAAAGATGCCTGCCATAGTATCTCCATGCAGTATGCTCTTCTGTGACTTTACCCACTTCCCATCTGGAGGTGGACTCCTATCCTGCTTGCTTTGGATCTGGGCTGAGCTTGGGCCTGCTTGACCAACAGAATGCAATGAAAGTGATGTACCAAGACTTCCAAGAGGAGGCCGTAAGAAGCCTTGCAGGTTCTGCCTGGCTTCCTTGGATGTGGTGTGCCCTCTAGGAAGCCAGTGGCCAGGCTATGAGATGGCCAGACCACTTGGAGAGGCCACGTGTGGGTGCTCTCATGGATGACAGCCCAGGCACGTGAGAGAGCCATCTGGGCTGTCCAAGCAGTCAGACCTTCAAATGACTTCAGCCCCAGAGGACATATGACTAAAGTCCCATCTGGGACCTGGAGTGGGTACTGCCCAGCTGGGCCCAGTGCATCCACAGGAACATGAGAGGTGATGATATACACAGGCTTGTTTTCAGTCACCAAGCTTTGGGGTGGCAGTTAGATTAACAAACCATTGGACTCAGTGCTAGCTGGAGGAGGATGAAGACATGATGCTGAGCCCTGTCTCCGGGGACAACTCTGGGGGGCCTCTGGCCTAGAGTTCTCAGGATGTGAAGGGACTATAGGTGGGACTCATTTGATCCTCAGAGCCACCTTAGACTCTGCAGACTGCCCTGAGGCAAAAGTAAAGGGAGGGTTGGCTGTAAGAAATCTTAGGCTGTAAGAAATAACCAGAGTATAATGCATTCTGCCCCAGCCCTTTCTCTGTCCACTCCTCCAGGAAAATGGCCTAGGTGCTTGGGATGTGGCAGGGGGAAGGAAAATGGTGACAAAGCACCCACTCTGCGCTAGGCGGTTGACCTCATTACGTCCTTGCCCTTCATCCATTTGGTAAAAGTGGGAGCATCACTCCCAGTGTACAGATGAGGAAACCAGGTCAGAAATGTTCAGCAGTGGGTCCACACAGCTAGCGAATGGTGAACCTGGCCAAGCCCAGGCCTGCGTCTGTCATGTTGACGATGTTGGAATGGTCTCAACCGTCCTGGGAGGGTTCCTGGGTCCTCTCTTCAGCCCCCATCTGCTGGCCAGCACCGGAAATCCCCTCATCATTGCTTTGCTGCTTTGGCTTAAATCCTGGATCCTGCTGATGCTAATTCATCTGGAAGGATGATGCATTAAGATCTTAGTAACCGCTCACCCTGGTTGCATTGAGGTCCCGTAGCTCCCCTGGGAGACTGTCTCAGTGGGAGGCAGTGTGGGGTGATGGGCTGTCTGCAGGTGGGGAAGAGACGAGGTGGTGCCAGAGGATTGCAACGTGGCTCCCTCTCCATTTTTTTCAGGTGGAGCCAGTGGTGAATTTGGAAACAGACAAAATACATCCTTAGCACTAGCACAAGACCAGCCCCATCCCCTGCCTTAGGTCAAGCTTCCCCTCACCCAATGGCAGCTCTTGAGAACTTCTAAATCACCAGGTGATGGCGTCCACCCCTGGCACAAATGTGAGGTGTTCTCTCTCCTCGTCAGCTTCCCCACGTTTGGCCAGCTTCCTTCAGGGCCCCTCCAAAAGCTATGTTTAGTTCTGGGCTCTAAACTCAAGGAGCGGCATTAACCATCTGGCATGAGGCCAGAGCAGGCAGCCAGGGCAGGTGGGGAGGGGCGCTGATTTATGGCAGAGCAGTGGCCAAGGTCTGTGGAGCAAGGGGATCTGGGGACCTGGACAGCTGACTTCTACTGTGAGGGTGCTGGTCAGCTTAAGCATGTCACTGAATAACCCTCTTTGGGATTGTCCAAGTCCTGGGAGTCAGAGGATACTCAACATGGGTGGTGCTGATGGGTTGTGAGCTGTCCCTAGAGGTGTCTGAGTGAAGACTTGACTGCTCACGCGGGCTCTGCAGAGTGGCTTGTCACAGAGGGAGAAGGGACCAGGAAGCTGCAGGGCCCCTTATAATGCTCGTTTCACAGACTCTAGGAAAGAACAAGCCCAGCTTGGTGCCCAGCAGGCTTGCCACCTGGGTTAAAATGAGGGGAGTGAAATGTTCTGGCTGACCTGGCATTTGTGCCTACCTCCCGGATTCCCTCTTTCGTGTCTGACTTCCCTTGGGCAAAAGGCCTTGCTGCTCTTCCCTCCCTCCCTTTCCTCCTTCCTTTCATTCAGTTAACAAATGTTTATTGAGTGCCTACTGTGCTGGGCAATGTGCTAAGCGTTGGAGGACCCAGAAGTCAGCAGAGGAGATGCAGTGGGGAGCCCCTGTCACGTGGAAAAGGGGAGGGATGGATGGATTGTAGGGGGTGGAGAGAAAATGCAGGGAGACCAGTAGGGAAGCTGGGGCAGTGTCCAGGTAGGAGACGATGTGGGGTGGGCAGAGGAGATGGAAGTGGGGTCAAGAGAAGTGGGCAGATCCAGAGCACAGGGAGTAGGCAAGCTCAGCGGGGTTTGATGGAGGGCTGGCTGTGGCAGGTAGGCCACCTTTCCTCTCCCACAAAGGTGGACTCTAGGTGGCGGACTCTAGCACTAGGCAAGGGTACCTGTCACAGGGCACCTCACAGCAGGGCTGGCTCTGGGGATCCCTGGCTGGCACAGCTGCCCCCATACTTGAGCGAAGACTTCTGCACCCATGTTTCTTTCCGTGCAGACCTTTGGAACTGGGTGCAGCTGCTCTTCTGCTCCTCCTGACAGCTCCCTTTTTCCTGCATAGCCTCCCAGGTGTTGGCCCTCCTTCCTGTGGCTCCTCTTCACCTCCTAGCAGAGCAGTGGTGACTGGCATACCCACAGGCCATTGCACACCTTGCTCTACCTCCGGGCTTCCCAGGTGGCCCTAAGGGTAGAGAACCCTCCTGCCAATGCAGGAAACACAGGAGACGAGGGTTCGATCCCTGGGTCAGGAGAATCCCTTGGAAAAGGGTATGGCAACACACTCTAGTATTCTTACCTGGAGGATCCCATGGACAGAAGAGCCTGGCAGGCTATAGTCCATGGGGTCACCAAGAGTCAGACATGGGTAAAGCAACTGAGCACACACACAGCTCCACCTGCACCCTAGGGTCTCCGCATTCCTACCCAGTTCTCGGCGGCTACCCTTCCCCCAAGACCTCTCCTAGGATCAAAATACCAGAGCCGACCCGGGGCAATAGCAGGCCTGATCTCCACCTCGGGAACAGAGGGAAGTCTCGGGCCCAGCTGGGTCTTCTCACTGCATCCTGCAGCCCTGGATCCACCCCACCTGGCCACCGGATGCCTTGAGGAAGCAGAGGAGTTTCAGGCTTCCGGGCCAAGGCCTGCAGCCTATAAACACTCCTGCCCTATTTAAAGGGTTGCCAGATGGGCTTGAGCCACAGGCGGTGGGGGGAGGGGGCTTCAGTTGGGCCTGCCTGTGCCACGTGGAGGATTTGGTGGTTCTTGGTCTCCAACTTAGCTCTTTGTGAAGCTGCTCTGAAAAGTTCCTCTGCTCTGTAACCAGTCTGCGTGAAGCCAGTGCACTCTGGGGTCCCCTTTCTGGTGTGCATGGGGCCAGCGCACCCCATTTCTCCCTCCCTGTCTGTCTGGAGTCAGTGCACCCCTGGGTCTACTCTCAGCTTAGACATGGGAATCCTAGTCTCACTTAGTCATCCCTCAAAGTTTGGGCCTCAGTCTTCAGTTTTGCAAACAGAAAACTGAAAGTGGTCGGGTTTATCTCCCTGCCTCACGGGGTGGGAGTGGGGTGGCCTTGGCCTAGGACAACCTTTTATGTATTAAACTCAGTGTCAAAAGATGTTTGTTATTTTCACAGCCTGAAGAAGTCAGGTGGGGCTACTTGGCTGTCTCCAATCAGATCAGATCAGATCAGTTGCTCAGTCGTGTCCAACTCTTTGCGACCCCATGAATTGCAGCACGCCAGGCCTCCCTGTCCCTCACCAACTCCCGGAGTTCACTCAGACTCATGTCCATCGAGTCAGTGATGCCATCCAGCCATCTCATCCTCTGTCGTCCCCTTCTCCTCCTGCCCCCAATCCTTCCCAGCATCAGAGTCTTTTCCAATGAGTCAACTCTTCGCATGAGGTGGCCAAAGTACTGGAGTTTCAGCTTTAGCATCATTCCTTCCAAAGAAATCCCAGGGCTGATCTCCAATAGGGTAATATTTATGCTAATAGTTACCCTTCTTGAGGGTGTTTTATACTTGCTCTTTAATCATAACAGCAACCTTCTGAGTGTTATTGTATCTGTTTACAAAACTGATACCCAGAAAGGTGAGTGGCTGGGCTCATGATCTCCTGCTGAGAAAATGAAGAGCTTGTCTTTGTTCTCATGGCTTCGGCCCCAGCTGGCTTAGGCTGGACCCAGGTCCTGCCTCTGTTTAGCCTCACAAAGCATGAGAGTGACTGTGGCCAGCACTGTGCTATGCCTGAGCTCCTTCACTGTCTACCATGGCCTTGTCTGTGTGATGGATCCCAGGTATCAATCTCCTATATTGGATGAAGAGACAGATCGGAGAGGGAAGTAAACTTGCCCGGGGTCATGCAGCAGCTGGGCGGTAGGACCGGATCGGAAGCCAGGTTGTCTGTCCGTTTCAGGCGCTCATCCCGCCCTGTGCCGCTTAGAGCTAATTGCATGAAGCTCTCAGTGTGGCCTTACTACCCGGCCTGGAGAGCTAGTGTGGACAGACTGAGAGAGAAGGCAGGCAGTGAGGCAGGAGGGCGGGCTGTGAGTCCTGGCCTGTTGCTGTGATCTCGGACAGTTCGCCTCCACTTGCTTGGAGGTCAGTTGGGGACAGGGGCCTGTGACCAGCTCTCCTTGAGGACAAAGGCATGGTGTGGGACCAGCTCTGCAAGTGGACAGGGGCAGCTTTTCTTTCCTGCTGTGAAATCCCTGTGCCTGGGTCAGCCTTGGCTGACGCCCCAGGCCAGAGCCCTGCCTGGCTGCCAGCTCTTGGGACTTGGGGGTTGGGCAGGGAGCCGGGAAGCAGAAGTGCTTAGCTCTTGGGGACTTTGGGATGGCCTTTCTCAGACCTGGATGTGCCACTCACAGTGCCCTGTCTCCCTGCCCACATGCTCCTCCCAGGCCTGCAGCTTGGGGGAGAGCAGTCTGGTCCTCGCTGCCGAAGACCCCGGGCTCCAGTTTCTGGGAATTGGCTGCTCTCTGCAGCTTTTTTTCCCAGGAGCTGGTGCCAAGCAGGCTCCGCCTCCACCTCTGGCGGGCCTCCAGGCGATCTGTGTAGGGCCCTTCTCAGCAGCAGCAGGAAGGCGGACTTCATGCGGGCTGGAAGACACCCAGCAACTGGCCTATGTCTCCTTCACTCCGGCTGTAAACAAGGGCATGGTGGTTGCTTCCAGACCCACACATAGGACTAGCTGCTCCATGTCCTGTGGGAGGGCTGGAACTCCTCTCCACCAATGCCCAGCTAGCTGCCCCATGGACCCTTTAACTTTATCTCTGTTCATGCTATGCAGAGATGGGAGGGAACACCCAGGAGCCTACAAGCCTTGAGGAGGAATCCTCAAGTGACTGGGGATTCCTGGCACTGCGGCAGATCCGTGGCTGGAGCACTGTCTAACCTGCCTCCCTCCCGTCCTATCACAGAGGCTGGGACGAGCCCTGGGCAGCTCCCAGGTGGGCAGAAGCATCTGCTCTCTGGTGGCTGGTTCCAATGAATTCCTCCCTAGGTTACCGCTCAACTGTGCCCGTTTAGGAAGGCATGCCCTTCTCCTTTGCCCTGTATCATGGGGTGGTGACATTTTAAAATCCTGTTGATAGGTGATATTTATCCAGTGGCATATGCAGGCAGTGTGCTGCACACTTAGGCGAATTATCTAATCTTGTCTGCACAGCAGCTCTGTGAGAGGCATGGTAGTCACCCTCCCTGTCTTACCAGGGGAAATCTCATTCGTCTCCCTCCCCAGGGGCTGGATTTGCCTGTGCAGGCAGGGACCATGCCTGGTTCTGCTCGGTACCATGGCGCCTGGCATGCCCCTGGTGGATGCTCCATGCTGGCCAGCCAAACAAGGGGAGGATAAAGGCATCTCTGGGACTCTGATCCTTCCCAATGGCCTAATTTGAGAACAATTGTTCCAGTGCTATAATCTTAAAGTGAAAAAGTAGGACTCAAAATGTGTCTGTGCTTATGCAGAGGAGTCATGGACACGTGACATGTTGGTCATGAGTGTGAGCTCAGGGTCCTGCTATTTTAGCGGGGAATCTTAGTTTTGCATTTTTCCAGCTGTGTGGTTTGGGATGAGATGCCTAAATTCCTGAGGGCTCAGTTTCCTTTTCTATAACAGCAGGGATGATAACAATAATCTGTCTGACAGGGTGGTTGTGGGGATGCAATGAGTTATTATGCATAAAGTTACTTAGTACAGTGCCTGCCCTAGTGAGCACTAGGTTGGCATTTGTTGTTTTAATTAGTAAACAGGGACAGGGTGAGCTGGGTACATGGACAGGCATGATGTTAATGGCACATGGCAAACTGGCCTTGTAAAGCAGGAAGCAGTTCACTTCCTTCTTTCTGGGCGCCTTGGCTCCTTGGCCTCTCCCACAGGCTGCTGTGCCCTGTGGGAGCCGCCCTTCAACCCATGGGCAGCTAAATTTCCCTGCTCCTTTGAGCAAGGTGTGTGTTTGTTGAGAGACACAGGAGGCGGCAGCACCATGAAGGGACCTCATGAATGGGCTGAGGGACCAAGTGGCCTGGGTCAGCGGGGACACGTGGATGGTCTCGTGGGTGTCCACAGCCGAGCATGTCCATGGAGTTCTCCGGGCAAGGATACTGGGTAGATTGCCATGCCCTCCTGCAGGAGATCCTCCTGGCCCAGTGCAGGACAGCTGACCAGGTGCCTTCTCTGGACTCCTATTCGTAGCTCCTGTCCCAGCCTCATGGGCATCCTAGACCAGCCTTTCAGGAACAGTGAGGTAGAGAGAGAAAAGTTCTCAGCCGATTGCGTTGAAATCTCCATCTACTGAGGAGAAAGCTTGAAGTGACTGAGTTTACTTGGGACTTCTGCCATCAGGGAGAATGGCACTCAAGAAAGAAATGAACTCCACATATAGAAAAATAATGAAAGTGATATTTTTTGCAAAGATACCAATGTGACTTATGAAATTCTTACCACAGCAGGCATCTATATGTTTTCCTTCCTGTCTATAATATCAAAATATGTGTACTTGTGTTTATATATATATGAGAAAAATGTATGTAAGACAACAATTTATATTTATATAAAGAAAGAAAAATCAGGTTATTGGTTATCTTTGAGTGAAGGGAGTATAAGTTGTTTTAAAATTTGTCCTTAATTTTTCGTAATACACTTTACTGTATCTTTCTAATTTTCTCAAGTAAAGATGACCCAAAAGATAAAATAATTTATATATATGTATTCTTAGCTATGAGCATTGTTCTTCGTATCAGGCAAATTGAGCTAAGTAGGGTGATGTGTGGAGAAGGCAATGGCATCCCGCTCCAGTACTCTTGCCTGGGAAATCCCGTGGACGGAGGAGCCTGGTGGGCTACAGTCCATGGGGTCACAAAGAGTCGGAAATGACTGAGCGACTTCACTTTCACTTTCATGCACTGGAGAAGAAGATGGCAACCCACTCCAGTACTGTTGCCTGGAGAGTCCCAGGGATGGGAGCCTGGTGGGCTGCCGTCTATGGGGTCACACAGAGTCAGACACGACTGAAGTGACTTAGCAGCAGCAGCAGCAGGGTGATGTGTGAGGATGACAGCAAGGCTTTAGGCCAGGGTATCTGTCCCCAGATCCCACCCTCCCTCCCCCGAGCATGCTTGATTGGGGTCATCTCATTGCCACATAAGTTCCCTTGAAGCATTTGTGTCAAATGTGAAAGTCACCCCAGGGGAGCAGAGAGTCCTAACACCTGGCTCACGATGCCAGCCATGCAGGATCCTTCCGTCCACTTTACAGGTTAGAAACCAGACCCTTGGGGAGCCTGGGCACTTATGCAGGGCCGCACAGTCAGGAGCAGCAGAACCTGGGCTCCACCTTGGGTGTGCCTCATGCAACACAGCAGCTGGTGGTCAGCAGAAGGGGCTCTGGCCCCAGCCCCTCAGTACCTGATGGGGCTTTATGGCTCAGAGAGAATAAAAGCTTCGAGGCTTTTGTGATTTGCTCAAGGTCACCCAGCAAGGGGCAGGGTTGGAAGGAGAATTCTGGTGCTCCACGCCAGTGTATAGAAAGATGCTCAGAAAAGAGCTGCAATGAGGGAGAAAGGGCGAAAGAAAGCAAAGCAATCACAAGAAAAGAAAGAGACTACAAGTGATTCCCGGAACAAAGAACACAGTCCTGTGTGTGTGTGTGTGTGTGTGTGTGCACGCGCGCGCGTCTGCGTGCACTAGGGGTGAATGGCAATGGCACTGTCAAGCCTGGAGAGGCAGGAGGTGAGAATGAGAGGTAAGGAGTGGGCAGAGGGAAGGAAAGAAAGAGACAGATGGGAAACAGTCCATGAGAGCCAAAAACCTCCAGTCTGACAAATGTTTATTTTATTTCGTGTTGATAACAGGGGAAAAAAATTGCTGACGGAAACTCACAGCTAGCAAAGGCTAGCGCCAGCTCTCCAGACCCCAGTGAAGAGTGCCTTTCCCCAGAAGGCCGGGCCCCACCTTGGGTGCAGACCCCAGCAGAGCATAAGGCTTACCAGGAGAGCCTACCTGAGGAGCCTATTGCAGCAGAAAGTGCCCTGAAATACAGCCCAGGGCTAAAGTCCATAGTAAGTCAGGGCTGGCAGGCTGATCCGCTTCTCAGAGCCCTGGAGTCCTGGACTGTGAAATGTACATGGTCCTTCTTGCACTGTCCACTTGTGGAAGCTGTTGGGAGGACTTCGCTTCTGGCCACTTGGAATAACAGGCACTGGATCTAGCCTCCTGTCTGAACAAAAAATAGAACGTACGAAACCGTAATTTTCAAGACATTGGGCATCAGTAAGTGAAGTGCTGTGATCCCCGAGGGAAGGGAAACAAGTAAGGTGAGCTCTATGGTGGCACCTGGTTACCTGCCTGGAGCAGACCCGGGCTGCCTCACAGGGAGGGGAGGCCTAAGGAGCTGGTGGACTCCCTGATTGGAGGGGATGGAGCCGAGGGTGCAGGGAAACTTCAGTTGATGGAGTGCCGGATGGGGAGGGACAGAGGGGACCCCAGAAAGCTGCACAGAGTTCCCCTCCAGCACTGACGGGGTTCTCATCAGCGTCTGCATGTGAGGAGGCTGCCTGAGGCCTGGGTAAAACCACTGAAAGGACTTTCAGGGATAGAGCATGGAGCTTACTTGGGAATGACTATAGTTTCTGTTCCCACCAGCCAGCCTGGGAAACTCACAACTCAGAGGGCATTGTGTTTACTGCTCTAATGCCCCCAACCTGCATTCAAATATTTCTGCTCGTTCAGAAAAATGTCCTTATTTCCAGGCACTTTGTTTGACTTTGGTCCAAACTCGATCCTCTCTTTGTATTTGGTTTTCATGGCTCTTAACAGAACAGCTTCTCTGCCCTCTTCTCCCCCTCATGTTGCCTGCCTTTGGCTCAATGAAGACTAGAATGTCCCGCATTCAGGATTTGCTTGCTTTCTTTCTGGTGGTGGTGTTGAAGTAGTTCATCTCTCCTTGATGTCTCTCTTACGCTAAAGGATTGATCTAAAGGCTTCTCCAAATTCAGGTTCATTTCTTTTGCTGAGAACACAGGTGGTGCTTGCCTTCTTTTTTTCGAGGCCATAATGCTCTGTGTTGATTCCCAGTCAGCTCATATCAGGAATTGGTTGTTCACTTCAGCTGGCTGATAAACCAGTGTTCTGGCATGCTAACTACCCACAGCTTTGTTTCTTTTCATCCCACGTGAGAAAGCATGTTAAGATAACATGTAGTTTAGAATGGTGCTGTAACCCTGAATCCACTCACTGAAAAAATCCTTCCAAACTTCGATCCTTTTTTCAGCCTTAGCAATCATAGCAAATGTGGCGACACATGGCATGCCACCACCTACACCGATGAGCAGACTTGTCAAGTAACTGGGATCGTGAACAAGCCCCTAAGTACTTCAGAATAGCCAGGGCATCCAACAGGTCATTCCTGTTTGACCCCTTTTTATAACAGCTGAGAAGTTGGTATTTGGGCTTCCCAGTGTTGGAGACTGCAATCTTTTCCTTGAGGTGGCCCATTTCGTTGGTCAGTTTGTTAGAAAGTTGAGCCTCCTTGTAAATCCAATGAGTCCAATTGTCTGTTGGAATTTTACCCTGAGGAGCCAAGCAGATGATATTGATCACTAAAACCTGACCACCTACCCTCCAAGCAACACCCCCCGCCCCCCACCCAGGTCTTTGCTGGTCATGACTTCACACCCTCTCACCCTTCTTTCCTACCTGTGACCTCGGGACACAGTCCGGGTGCTGGACTGTGTCAGTGGCTCTTGAACAGAAGATGGGCTTGAGGTGTGAGAGATTCCTCTGTAGAGGGGATGGGCTTGCTCCCTGTTGCCTTCTAGAATCCAGGTTCTCAGGCGTGTCCCCTCCCTGACTCTGAGCCCCAGGGCAATCTGACCCCCATGCAGGAGAGAAATGTACCATCCAAAGGGAGACCTCATGTGTCCTCACATCCTTTCAAGTGGCTGGTAGGGGAAGGGAGTGCCCAGCTCCATCCATTAAGGATGAGCCAGCTATTCTAACCCACTTGAGAGGTTTTAAAAGTAGAGCCAAGAATTTAACTTCAATATGTACTTTACCTCCCCAAATCAAATCATCTCATTTTCAGCACAGTTGTTGAGCAGACATTCTTGTGGGGTTAATGCTGCCGTTTTCCAGAAGCTCTTGTGTGGGATGGAGGTCAGGATTTTGCAGGCTCAGAGCTATTTCCATCACCAGCTGGTTGATTGTCCTGGGGACTCGCCGGCTCCATTTAAGATGTCTCTCCTGTCTGGTCCCTGCCCAGTGCCATCTTCTCTGTCTTCATCTCCTCTCTCCAGGATTCCCAGAAGAGCCTTTTAAATGTCCTTTAATCTTCCCTAGGGAGCCTCTGCTTCCCCTAAATGTCAATTTTATACTAATTGCCCACCCCTTCCCAACCTAGTTCCCTAGACTGTCTTTCAAGGGCTTCATTCTTTATCCCCATAGACCTGAGTCCCTTCTTGCATGGCTTCTACCCTCCTTCTTCTGAAACTTATCAAGCAGACCTTATCTGTTCCTACCTTGCTGTTGAATGAGTACCTCTTTCTAGGTCAACTTCTTACAGGAAGCCTTCCCTAATTATCCTTATCCTCTTCATGGACTTCTCCCTTCTCTGGCCTCCAGTGTCACACAAACCCATGGACCAGTTTATTCTCTCCCTGGCCAATTTGTAAGTCCCTGGAGGAGTGGGGCCAAAATGTCTGTGTCAGAGACAGTGAGTCTCTGAGAGTCCAGAGTCACATCCATGAGTTCAGAGTCACATGAGATGTCCAGAGACATCTCATAAGATGCCATGGTCATCCCTCACATATCCAGCCCTCCTGGCTGGAAAGTGGGGCCAGCTGACTAGTTCTAGACTGTGAGCAGCAGTGACATGTGTCACTACTTGGTTGAGGCAATTAAGAGCTGGTAGGAGTCTTCCATCCCTTCTTTCCCCTCTGCAGCAACCACAGATGCTGTGTGATCCAAGTGGCACAGTTCCATGATGACAGATCCTCTGTCAGCCTTGTTCCCTGCATGACTGTGTGGATCAGAGCTTCCTACTGCCCTGCATTAGACATGTAATATGATCAAGAGACAGAACTTTATCCTGTTAAGTCTCTGGGACTTTTTCCCCTAATGCAGCAGCTAGCATTGTTTAACATTAATACTGCATCTTCTTTGTTGTCCCCCCGCCCCCACAACCATCTTCACTTCACTCTTCCTGGAAGCCCTGAGCACAGATGTCACTTAGTGTAAATAGATTCAGTCAATGAGGCTTTTTAGTCTAAATGATGGATATCATGGGATGGTAACTGAGACATGGAACTCATAAATAGAATGACTTAAGAGGACGTTCTCAGCAGCATCATGGCCAGTAGAAACCGCCCATGAACTTAGCCTCCTGCATAGGCCACTGTCCACTGGCCTCACTGACCAAACCCTGGAACTCTGTAGCAGGCTGACCTAGACGCACAACCAGAGCTGGGATTCCTCTAGCTCTGTGACTCTGGAGTAATCACATGTCCTCTCAGAGCCTTGAGTTCGTCATCCAAAAGTTGACCAAATGATGTCTGTTCTCAGAACCTGGAACACCCCAACTCTGCCCTTCTAGGAAGACCAGTGTGCTTCCCAGAAGATGAGGGCTTCTGGGGCCAACACTACTGTGGCTGTGTGGGTGTGACACTCAGCTTCCCCTCGGTCCTGGATATTTGATGTGAAGAAGGTAAAATTGTGATGTGGCAGGGGGAGGACATTATTGGGGTCACAAAGCTTTAGACTGTGGTCTGCCATATGTCTGGTCATGCTTTTTCTGGGGTGGAGAACGTGCTGGAAAGGCGGGGCAGGACTCCTGACGGGAGAGTGTACAGGCAGTCCCTACCCTCAGCACGATGTTAGTTAGAAATTCACCTATTGAATGCAAGCCCTTTGAAGGTGTGGCTGTGACTTTCTCACAACCTCATGCGAGTGTCCTGTTTGGAGCCTGGTCCAGAGAAAGTGCTAGAAGGGTATTTGGCTTCCCCTTGCGGTGGCGGGGGGCGGGGGGGGGGGCTGGTGCATTACAACAAGCGCTGGACTATCACATCCAGGGAGATCCAGACTGCCGTGCGCTTGCTGCTACCTGGGGAGCTGGCCAAGCACTCCACGTCCAAGGGCACTAAGGCTGTCACCAAGTATACCAGCTCCAAGTAAATGTAATATGCCTAGCCCCTGTTAACAGAGAAGGCAATGGCACCCCACTCCAGTACTCTTGCCTGGAAAATCCCATGGATGGAGGGCCTGGTGGGCTGTAGTCCACGGGGTCGCTAAAAGTCGGACACAACTGAGTGACTTCACTTTCACTGGGGTGGTGAGTGTCCTGTGGGTGGTTGTATATATAAGCTGAGGCTGGATGCTAACTGGGCAGAGATGCAGCAGAGGGTGTCCTGAACTCTGGGAAAGCAGATGAGATGACCAGGCAGATTCATCCCAGGCTGAGATTCGCCGTGGTGAGGCTGCGTGGGACACTGCGGCAACCAGCCCTCCAGGCTGCGGGCTCAGGGGAAGCCCTGAGGAGGTGCGGTTCCCTCTTGCTTCCACCTTGAGGTGGGCTGCCTGCAGCACATATTCTTAACATATGTTAACCTTGGCGCTCTGCTCCTGCCAAGAAGCTGTCACAGAGGTATTTAGCAGAGGAAGCAGTGTAGGAAGCATTCCCGTTGTTCTTTGGGGCACTGAGCAACTAATGGGGATGTGCAATGAGGGCTGCTGGGTGGGGGTGACCCTGCTGAAGCCTGTTTGGTCCAGCACCAGAGAAGTGGGCGTTAATGATGCCTGGCAGCCAAAGCCCAGGTCCCTCAGTGGTCAGAGGGAAGCACAGATGATCTGCCCGAGCACCTACGGTGTGCCAGGTGCTGGCCTTGGGCCTCACAGCAACCCCACCAGGTGGGCACCATCCATGCAGTTTGCAGGTGAGGAAGCTGCCTCTGGATCAGCCTGACTTTAAGGAAATCTGCCTCTCATGGAACTCTAAGGAAACTGCATCATGATTTCCTCGGTGCCCGGAATCCAGTGAACGCATCCGGGAAGGGGGAGCCTGCGTGTGACGCGTTAGCTGATGCGACTTGTCTGATCTGTGAGGTCATGTGGGAAGCAGAGTCAGCCAATGAGGATGATTTTATTTGACAGAGGTTTTGGGAAAAGCCATTGACATTTGTCATTGGGATCAGGCTATATGGTTTTCACCTTAAGAAGGGTGTGCCTCTTCTGGCCTTTTATTTTCCTCAATCCCAAACACAACATACAAAAACACCTACATGGATGTACATCTCCCTACTTGTACATCTGAATGCACAGTCATGATGCTGCTCACACAATGACACGCCCACATATACCTGCTGGTGTACTCACATGCATACACATGTACCCATATACTTTCACTTGATTTCACTCACACAGTTCACATCTAATTGCCTTCACACACACATGTCCCCCCTCGTGTGAACCTGCTCACCCACATACACACCAAGCAGAGACAGAAAACTCACATTTGCATATGCTTTTTCTCTGAGCGGAGGAATCCTATCTTTTAAAGGAGGGGGTGAGGAAAGTGACAGGGGTTCTCAGCTGCTTTCTGCTCTCCCCACAACTCTCAGAGACAATGAGTAGTTTTATGCAGGAGAACAAAAGAAAGAGGGCAGGTGGGAGGGTCCTGGGGTCCTGGTGGGACCTCTCCAGGGACGAGCTGGTCCTACCTTTACCTCCCTGGATTTCAGTTTCCATGTCACTCGAGCAGGAATGAAGCGCTTCCATCCCCCATCACTCCGCCCTCTAAGTGCAGGTGTGTGGAGGCCATTCAGAGAGGTTGAGTTCTTCTAATGGACCACAAAGCTTGTCCCCTGCTGGCCCAGGTGAAGGAATGAAGCAGCCACACCCTGAACGGGCAGTAACTAAAGGTCAGAGTGTCAGGGCTGCATAGGCCCTTAGCCATTTGGATTCCTCTTTATTTCACAGGTGGGGAAACTGAGGCCAGGAAGGGCCCGGCCCTTGGCACCATTGCTGGCATTTCCGGGTTGCTTAGTGGACACTTGACGAAGGACTGGCAGATGCTGCTGTTTTGCTGCTCTCAGATCAGCTCTTGAGGCATCTGAGAACTTGGAACTTGAAGGCCTGGAAGAGGCAATATTACATTTCATGCACATGGTTGTTGAAACTTGGATGCTGACTGCTCCTCTGACCCCAGGTGGTGACAGACCCTTGTATAGATGCCTAACCCAGGAAGCGAGAGTTCCTTTTGGCCCAGCTGGTCCGGATTCTCCTTGTGCGTGTGTGTGTCCCCACCCCAGGCACACATTCCCACATACTCTCTCTCACACCCCCATTCACACTCACACAGGGAACCCTCTCTGGTGGATGAGACCTGCAGGGAAAAGCAGAAACAGGAAGGGACAAGTTCTCCAGGCTGAGTGCCTCTGCGGTCCCGACCAACATGTCCAGTCTGACCAGTATAAACCGAACTTTGATTTCATGATTCTGGCCAAGCACTGGATTCCATCCATTCCAGCATGAGCCTGAGCTCCGTCTGGTGCCTCCTCTGCAGAAATAAATTCCACTGTGGGCTCGCCAAGTGGTCCCCGACCCTGAGGGCCACAGCTTGAGGAGGGTTAGGACAGTCCTATGGTTGCTCCGAGGATGGAACCATAGACTCCCTCGGGGCTCTGGGAAGAGAAAGGGACAGCAAAGGACATCTAAAATTTTGCCAGATAAAGGAGCAGTGGGCTGGAGCCTTGTGCGCCAGACTGAGGTGCAAAATATGCAGCATATTCAGGTGGGCAAGTGGTCCCATGCCACCAGAGGGGGACAGGAGGGGCCAGAGAGGCAGCATGGGGACTGATGGGAAGGAGATTCAGTGTTTGCTGGGATTGGTGCTATTCTGTGGGTGGGGGAGTGGGTCCCATATTGGGTTTCTAGATAGAAGGGATGAGAAGGGTCACCTTGGTGGCCATGAGGAGCCCGACTAAGTCAGGAAAGTAACATCTAACTAAAGGCACCAGAGTCTCAAGTGAGAGATGGCGGGGAGGGTGGGGGGTGGTCCCTGCCTTCTGGACCTTCCAGGCCAGACAGGAGGTTAAGGCAATAGGTGGGGCAGGTATGTTGGGAAGAGGCCGTGCCAGCAGAGGCTATGGGAAATGAGAGGCTTGGCAAAGGGTTTCTAAGTCAGACCCCAGAAGGGGTCATGGAGTGCAAGGTATCAAGAACAAAAGCGCGGGTTTGGCTGGGGAGGGAGGTGGTCCTGCCATTCCAGAGGTGGGGCAGACAGCAATGTAACATCCCTCCCCAGGCTGCCTCGGGCAGGAACCAGACATTGTTTGCCAGCCTGTGCTGTCCTGGGAGCTGCAGCCCAGAATATTAAAATCTCTCCCAGGTTTATCTCCTCCCCATCTCGCTCGTTTGAAATCCTGGCAATTCGGGGGAGAAAGTTACTTTAATCCTCTGGTTCCTATCATCCTAATTATAGTTTCAATAGACAACGGGCAGGGCTCTAAATGAGATCGGAGGACACGGGAACACATTATGTTGGCGCTAATAATGATCTGTCTTTGTTTTATCATTTCATGTTGTTGCTTCTCATTTTGGCTGCCTGAATTCTTAATGCCTTCGAGTGTCTCCCGGAGATTGCTTCCTCTTGCTGCCAGGCCGGGACACAGTTGCAGACTTGCATATGAAAATACCCAGCCTGGTGCCTTCAGCTAACAAGCCAGCCGCCATTTAAATTTCAATCAGCCCTTCTGTTTGTGTGTGAGTTCCTTGGATGGATGAAATTAGCAATTTTGAAAAATTGATTAAAATTGCTGGTTTCACGAAGCCTCAAAACATCAAAATCAATCTGTTTTTTTTAAATACATCAAAATTTTTGTTAGACTCCCCATGTCTGCAGTATGAGAAATTGCCAAGCCTGCTGGTGGGGTAGTGGGGAACGAGGAGCTGGGTGGGCTGGGGCTTGTCTTGGCTCTAGACCCACGTCTGTGTGACTTTCTCAAGTGTTTGAACCTCTCTGTTTCTTTCTTTCTTTTTTTTTTTTCCCATCTGTGGAATCCAAAGCTTTGACTAGATGAGGGATCTCTAGAAGGTGCTTCCACCCCTGACACTATATAATTATGTGCTCAAAGTCAGGTGAAAAAGCACATGGATCTTTGCAGGTAGAATCTGCATTTAGATGAAATGAGAATATTAACAACAGGTAGCATAACAGCCAAAATTTTTGGCTAAATCTGGGCACTTTATATGGAGAAGGCAATGGCACCCCACTCCAGTACTTTTGCCTGGAAAATCCCATGGACAGAGGAGCCTGGTGGGCTGCAGTCCATGGGGTCGCAAAGAGTTGGACACGACTGAGCGACTTGACTTTCACTTTTCACTTTCATGCACTGGAGAAGGAAATGGCAACCCACTCCAGCGTTCTTGCCTGGAGAATCCCAGGGACGGGGGAGCCTGGTGGGCTGCCGTCTATGGCGTCGCAGAGTCGGACACGACTGAAGCGACTTAGCAGCAGCAGCAGCAGGCACTTTATATGCATTACTTACATCTTGTGATGAATCATCACAAGAAGACTGTGAAACAATACAACTGTCATCCCCATTTTCAGATGTAGAAATGGAAGCTTATACGCTCCCATGATTCCAGTGCCATATTCCCAGTCCAAGACCTCCTCCCACGTCCAGGTGAATAGCTCCGGATAAAGCCTGTCCTGATCTGCACCTGGGCTCTCCCGGAGAGTCACACGCATGCACATGGCTCCCTGGACCGACAGGGGGACCAGGACACTGGATATTGGCAGCAGACATTTGAGGCATTCCTGGGCTCTCTCTTCTCTGAGTTTTGAGCTGAAGGCTCTGTCCATCAACTTTGCAGCAGAGATGATGCCGAGAGAAGTGAAATAGAAGATGCAAATAAATATCTTATTTTCCCAAATAGTGAGAGCTGCTCAACAGCCCCATACCCACAGTCTTGGTAGAATGAAAACTCTCTAAAGTCATCACTTGGTTCAAGGGGGGAAAAAAAGCCAACTCTGTTTGCTGCCATGGGCAGAGTAAAATTCTTTCATTTCTTGTCCCTCCCTCACTTGCTCCCACTCCCCCCCACCTTGTTCAGTAACTAGGCGTTGCTGTTCCCTCTACTTCAATCTGAGTAAGAGTAGTCACAGGCGCTTTCTTTCGCAGCTCCCCATGGCACAGCTGTCAACAGTGCTTAATCACAAGAATCGCCTAGGACCCTTGTTAAAAAAAAAAAAAGCAGGGGTGCTCAGTACCTGCTCCAGACTTACTGAAAAGAAGCCCAGCCAGTTCAGGAAGCCCTTTTTCTCTAAACATGTTCTCTGTATGTGGACAGCATCTGTGTGGCCCCATCACTAGAGGGTCAGTGTGCAGACAATTGGATTTCTGTTCACAGCCCTATTGCATACTTACTGAAACTCTACTAAAGTTCGTGGGAGAAGATAGAGGCATTCGGGGAAATGCATGTTTTCTAGACCTAGAATTGACTCCCGTACCAGCTCCATCACAAGTGTTCTGTGCCCTTGGGGGGTCACTCACCTCTCTGGTCTGGTGTTCTCTTAGTTAACCCATAAGGACAGTGGTCCTTCTCTCCAGATGGTTTTCAGGAGACACACACGGTGTGTGCGGAACACTTGGCAATGTCTGGCACAGAAGGAGGTGCTCAACCAGCAGTTGCTTATTCCTGCCAGAGGACACCCACGGTGGCCCTAAGGGGGCCTGTGGCTTCTGTGAGTCCCCAAGCGACCGGCCATTCCCAGAGCGTGTAATTTCCCTTTCAAGAGAGGTGGCTGGTAGGCGGTAGGCTAGGCTCACTCCCCAGGGAAGTGACTTGCTCCTTTCACCAGCTATTATTGTATTTAAAATAAATTTGGGACGCAGCCTGGTATAAGCTACTGTGTATTATGGGTCTTCGGGGAATTCTCGTAAAGCAGTGATGGGCACACGGGCTACTTTTATAGGCAGTGCAGACAACAGGCTGGAAGGAGGCAAGGGATGATGATGGAGGGAATTTGACCTGGTTTTCTGGTGAGTTCTGGTCCATTCAAGACACTTTTCTTGACCACCTTGAACATCTGGTGTACGACACAGCTGCCACCACTGAGGTGGGAAATCAGGGGTTCCCAGAGAACAAGGAATTCTGACTCCGTAGCAGTCAGCCCTCACTTTTTTGTTGGGAGGGAGAAAACTTCAGCTCTGCCGGGCTTAAGTGGAAAGGGAGGTGATTGACTCACCTCCAGGAGTCAGGCATGACTGGACCCAGGTTCTGTATGGATCTGTTAGTTCCATCTCTCAGTCTTTGTTTCTTTGTGTTGACTTCGGCCTCAGGCTGGCTGTCCCCACAGGTGGCAGAAATGGCCCCAGCAGCTCCAGGCTCACATCCTGCCTGATAGATACTAAACCTCTCTCCCCAGTGGTTTCAACCAGATCCTGGCACCCACTCTCCTTGGCTCACCAGGGCCATTGCCCCTCCCTGAACAAATGCCTGTGGCCTGAGGAAGGGGGACCCTGACTGTCCAGGCCTGGCTCACCTGCCCATCTCAGGGCCAGGAGCGGAGAGTCAGGAAGGAGCAGTTTCTGTAGGACGGGAGCTCAGAAGCTGAGTGGGCAAAACCAAGAGCTGTCCAGTCCCTGTGGTCAAGCAGCCCAGGCCCAATGACAGAACTGAGGATGTCTTCTTACTGTCCCCGACTGCCCACCCCACCTCTTCCACAACCACCCCCCCCCCATTGTATAGGCTCTTGGTTTTGACCTATTGAAAACACATGATGATCAAGACAGTTGGAAAAATTTGAACATTGTCTTAATTTGGAGTCCCCCCAAGTGGATGCTGAGACTGGAATCAGGGTGTGAGAAGCACCGTGAGGGCTGCAGAGTGACACAGCCAGGGAGGAATATCAGTGCTGGCTGAGCTAGGCGTCAGGCTCCTGCTGTGGGCCGTGAGAGTTCAGCTGCATTGGGCCCCGCTTAGTGACTGCACACAGCACACTCAGCAGGGTCCCTTCAAGGGGCAAGGAGGCTTGGGTGCCTAGTGACCAAGTCCTGTCCCTCAGTGGCTGAGGGTTGCTCCTGGGGTTTAACTGCCTGGCACCTTGAGCTCGCCGCCTTACGGGGAAACAGTCTCACAGCAGTAGCCTGCCCTCAAATGGACATGCAGGTGCTTGAGCTGGAAGTGTGCGTGTGTAAAGGTGTGCCCCACTGCAGCTGCAACTGACTCCCAGGGAGGAGGGCCAGGAGAGATGGGACGGATGCCGGCAGCATCTGCTACAAATTGAGACTGGGCATTATTAAGAAATTTTTAAAAATTTTGCTAGGCATCTTAATGACATTGTAATGGACATAGGAATATGTTCTTATTTTCAAAAGAAATGTGAAGAATTTAAGTGTGAAAGATAGTGATATTTGTAATTTAAAATATTTTGGCAAAAAAAAAAAAAAGCAAATAGTACAAAATGTTAGCAGTTGTTTAGTCTAGATGACAGTTATATATCTGTGGGTATTAATGACACCATCTCTACCTTTTGGTAAGTTTGTAAATGTTCGTAATCAAAAATAAGACCCAAGGTGACACTAGGAAGTCTGTGTTTGGTGATTGGGTGGTGGCTGCTTCTCCCTGTCCCTGGCTAGAGTTCTTGCCTTTCCTCTAAATTGTGTGCAGTGGCACAGATTGTAAAGAATCTGCCTGCAATGCAGGGGACCTGGGTTCAGTCCCTAGGTTGGGAAGATCCCCTGGAGAAGGGAACGGCTATCCACCCCAGTCTTCTTGCCTGGAGAATTCCATGGACAGAGGAGCCTGGCAGGCTACAGTCCATTGGGTTGCAAAGAGTCAGACATGACTAAGTGACTAACACTTCCACTTTTTCACTTGCAGAACTGTCAGGGCCTCAGTTTCTCTGTATGTAAGTGAAGGACAGGTTTGTTCCAGATTCCTGCCATGCTCGGAGGATCTATGGATCAGTGAACAGTTTCTGAAGTGCAGTGAAAATTCTAGAGTATCAACAGAAAGAGCTTTAGAACTCCTAGTCTAGTCACCCCTACCACCCTCCCCGCTGAACCTTGGGTTGGGGGATGCTGGGCCACTTCTGAGTTACTCAAAGACTCAGCCTTTGACTTGGAAAATGAATCCACTTTCAGCTATCCCCTCTTTTTTCCCCAGGCCTGACACTGGGCTTCTGGGCTTCGGCATGATTGAAGCCTGGTGAGAAGGGCCAGTACAGGGAGGAAAGCAAGGTCCTGGACCTCATGCAACGAAAAGTGTCCCAGAAGTACGTGCATATATTCCTGCTATATGGTAAGTTTTTACCATAAATGATGTTGAATTGTGTCAATTGAGTTAATGTTTTTTGAGATAATCATATGATTTAACAGATGTTGGAATATCAAACTAACTTTTTATTCCTAGATAAATCCCTGAGTCATAGTGTATTGTTCTTTTTGTATGTCATTGAATGTAGTTTGCTCATATTTTAAAAGTGTTTTTGCCCCATGAAGAGTATTGATCTGTAGGTTTCTATTTTAATATTTTTTCCTGGTTTTGGCTTCAAGATAAGTTGGCTTCATGAGTTGTGAAGGGTTTTCTCTTTCTGTTTTCTGAAGGAGTTTGATAGATTTGGTTTTTTTTTATAACTTAAAATTTTCTAATTTTTAAAAATAGAATTTACCAGGAAAACTTTTGGAATAGATACTTTCTTTGTAGGAAAATTATGACTATAAATTCAGTTTGCTTAGGAGATACAGGATCATTCAGTCTTTCCATTTCTTCTTGAATGAGTTTTGGTAGCTTATACCCTTCAAGGAATTTGTGAATTTTCTCTAAGCCCTTGAATTTATGGTGTGAAATTGTTTATACTGTTTATTTTTACCATACGCTTTTGTCTTTAAGTAAAATTCCTTTTTATGAAATCTACTTTACTTGATATCAATGTAGTTAATAGAACTTTCTTTTCCAAAATTAAACAATGATTTTGTTACTTTTTATTGAGCTTTATTGACAATAGAACATTTTTTTACTGCTACCTTTAAAAAATTTAAATATAATCTATATAATCTACCTATGTTAGTTCCAGGTGTACAACATAGTAACCTGGTACTTATATACATTCCGATATATAATGATCATCACAATAAACCCAGTTACCACCTGTCATCATACAAAGTTATTGCAGTATCATTGACTTTATAGCCATGCTGAATAGAACCTTCTTGAAATTGGTGTTTGGGTGGTATATTTTATTCTATCCTTTATTTTTAAACTGTCTATATCTGTGTATTTAAATGTGTATCTTACAGACAGTGTGTATTTTGGTCTTGCTTTTTTTAATCTAGTCTGTCAATCTTGGGCCTTTGAATTGGAATGGTCCTTGGTAGATTGGGTTCAAATATATCATCTTGCTATTTGTTTTCTATTTTTTCCATTTTTCCTTGTTTCACTTTTTTCCCTGTTTTGTTTTGTAGTCACTGCTATACTTTTTAGAATTCCATTCTACCTTCTCTGTAAGCTTATTTGCTATACCTCTGTTTTACATTTTTAGTGATTGCTTTAGAATTCATAATATACATGTTTAACTTATCAAAGTCTGCTGCTGCTGCTGCTAAGTCGCTTCAGTCGTGTCCGACTCTGTGCGACCCCATAGATGGCAGCCCACCAGGCTTCCCCGTCCCTGGGATTCTCCAGGCAAGAACACTGGAGTGGGTTGCCATTTCCTTCTCCAATGCATGAAAGTGAAAAGTGAAAGTGAAGTCGCTCAGTTGTATCAAAGTCTACTTTCTAATAATATAATACCACTTTATGTATAATGTAAAAACCTTCCAACAATGTAATTCCTTTTCCCTTCCTGTCCCTTGTGCTAGTGTTGTTATATATTCTATTTACACATACCTTATAAACTCCACAGTATACTGTTATTTTTATATTAGGTAGTCAGCTACATTTAAAAATAGTAAATGAGAAAATGTACATTTTAATCTACCCACATAAGAGCATTGCCAATACTCTTCATTTGCTTGTATAGACCTGATTTCTATCTGATATTTTAGCTGGAAGAACTTTAGTTAATAATTCTTATAATTCATGTCTGCTAGTGATAATCATTTCTCTAAGTTTTTATTTATCTGAAAATTCTTTATTTTGTCTTTACTTTTGAAGGATATTATCACTTGATATAGAATTCTGGGCTGATAGTCATTTCCCCTTCCTCTTTATCCATCAGACATTGTTCCATTGTCTTCTGGCTTGCATAGTTTCTCTTGAGTAGTCTTTGTGATTTTTAGTCAAGTTTCCCTATAAGCAATATAGGGAAACTTTTTTCTCTGACTAAAGATTTTCTCTTTAACATTGGTTTTCATTAACTTGATTGTGATGTGCTTTGAAGTGATTTTCTTTGTATTTATCCTGCCTTGGGGTTTGTTGAATTTTTTGGATATGTCAATTTATATTTTTAATAAAATTAAAAAAAAACTTTCAGCTGTTACTCCTTCAAATAATTTTTGTGTTCTGTTTCTTTGGGGACTCTAAATTATACACTCGGTACATCACTTAATACTAGAGTGATACCCACTCCAAATATTCTGACTTAAATGGTCAGAGTAGAGGCGTTAGTATTTAAAAAGGTTTTCCTAGTTAGTGCTCATGTGCACCTATGGTTGAAAGCTATGGACCTCATCCAACCTTCCCAAGTTAGAGCAGAGGCCACTGAAGCAAAGAATGGTTAGAAGTAAATGTAGGTGAGGCCTTCCCTGGTGGCTCAGTGGTATAGAATCCATCAGCCAATGCAGGAGACACAGGTTCAATCCCTGGTCTGGGAACATCCCACATGCTGAGGGGCAGCTAAGCTCGTGTGCCGCAACTACTGAGCCTATGCTCTAGAGACTTTGAACCACAGCTATTCAGCCCGTGTGCAGCAACTACTGAAACCCATGCCCTAGAGCCTGTGCTGCACAACAGGAAGAGCCACGGCAGTGAGAAGCCCACGTACGGCAACTCTAGTGCAGCCCCTGCTCTCTGCAACTAGACGAAGCCTGTGCAGCAGGGAAGACCCAGCATAACCATAAATAAATCAATAGATAAAATGTAAAAACGTTACCATTTATTAAGGAAAAAAAGAAGTCAATGTAGGTGGGATCACAGTTTGTTGCAAAGCCCACCTAAAACAAAATATAGGATATGTACCTTAAATTCTCTCATAGACTGTCTCTCGGCATCAAAGTATTTGCAGTTGTAGCTGGAGGTCTGCCAGTGCATTTGAATGCAAGATATGCATCCTCAAAACGCAGCATCTAAGGCCAACCTATTAGCTATGCAAAACTATGGATTTCTGCAGTCCTAAAATCATTTAAATCAGCCTATTACTACAATAGTGCAAACATATAGACATGATGTGAGTCATTGATGGGTTTGACCAAGTTGATGAGACTTCTGCTGTTTAACAGACTTCAACACTCTGGAGAACCCCAGGGCTTATTCTGTCGATGCGCCTATAATTCCGTCTCTAGGTTTACATCAGCAAGGGTGATTTCAGCTTGGTTTCAGTCATTCTACGCATTAAAAAAATAGTGCTTTCACTGAACCAGCAGGAGGCAAATGTTACCTAGATTTTGATATTGAGTAGCATTCTTAGATTTATTGATTCATGTTCCAAATTTCAGAGATTCTAGGATTCCTTGGTGAGATCCTTAGGTGAGAACTTTTTCCCCTTCTTCTATATCCTTCCTCTCCCTTCCCCTCCCCCTCCTTTTTTTCTCTTTCTCTCTCTCCCTCTCCTTCCCTCTTTTTATTCTCTCGCTTTTAAAAATTAACCCTAGGTTGGTCACACCTGCATTGGTAGGACACCTCTTCCTGGAAACTACATTGCAAGATAACAGGGAATTGGATTACCCCGGGGATCTTTTCCTGCTTTGACTTTTTTCTAATTCCATAACATCCCTAGATGACTCTTGGCCAATACCCAGGTTCAGATTTTAGGCTGATAACGACAGCCAGATGATTCCCTTCTCTGCTCCACTCTCCATAGTGCACTGTTAGCTTTTGCTTGGACCTTGACTTTCTGTTTAACTTAGATGAACCGACTCATCAAGCTGGCATTTTGCAGGTGTTTGAAGACAGATGCAAAAGTGAAAATAAAAAATGATGGTTAACATTTATGAAGTGTGTATAACTGTTTTAAGTGCTTGATGCTCAGAGCCAAACTATAGACAGGCACTAAACACTACCCTCATTTTATATAGGAGGAGACTTCAGCTCAGAGGGACTAAGTAACTTTGGAAAGAATACAATAGATAAGTAACAGACCTGGAATTTGTATGGATATAGTTCTTAAACTTACAGGCTTGTTCTTAACCACTAGCTGGCTGTCACAGGACAGCCCTGTGTTTGGATTAGGTAGGTGGCATCTAAATGCCATGCTTTGAAGGACCACATGGGATTGCCCTTGGTGCTCACTCATATGCCCACAACCTCCTCTGTGAGCTCCTGCATTTGGGTAAAGGCATCACTTACAGTTTCTGCATTCAGATGGACTCAGACTGAATGCATTCAGGTTGAATCTTGGTGCTTCTACTTTCCAGTTTGTGGCCTTGGACCTCAGCTTTGTTATCTGTAAAGTGGGGCTACTAATACCTCCTTCAGAGAGTCGTTACGAAGATTCAGTGAAATTGTAATTGTGAAACACCTGGCCCAGAGGACCTACCACTTTTTAAGGGATGGATTCATAGGAGGAAACATCGTGATCTACTGACTGGCATCAGTGAAAAGCTCCAGAGAATGGAATATAAGCAGGTATTTTAACTTTTTACTTGAAATACAAATTTTTGCATATGGTATAGAGAGTTTCTGTGTACCCTCCTAGCTTTTCCTAATGCTAGGAGAAGGCAATGGCACCCCACTCCAGTACTCTTGCCTGGAAAATCCCATGGACAGAGGAGCCTGGTAGGCTGCAGTCCATGGGATTGCTAAGAGTCGGACACGACTGAGCAACTTCACTTTCACTTTCACTTTCATGCATTGGAGAAGGATATGGCAACCCACTCCAGTGTTCTTGCCTGGAAAATCCCAGGGACGGGAGAGCCTGGTGGGCTGCCGTCTGTGGGGTCGCATAGAGTTGGAAATGACTGAAGCGACTTAGCAGCAGCAGCAGCAGCAGCAGCAGCAGCATCTTATATAATTTATAATGACTAAAAGCAATAAATTAATATTGGGAAATCCTAGTACTAGACCACAGACTTCTCTCAGATGTCACCAGTTCTTTCATTCATGTCCTTCCTCTGTTCCAGGATTCCATCCAGGATCTCATGTCGTGTTCATTGTCACATCTCCTTGGTCCCTTCCAATCTGTGACTGTGCCTTAGTTTGCCTAGCTGTTCATGATCTTGACCTTTCAGAAGGGTACTGAGCAGTTATTTTGTAGGATGGGCCTCAATTTGCATTTGTCTGATTTTCCCCCTCAAGATTAGGTTGAGGTTATACATTTTCTGGGCAAGAATACCACATATGTGATGCACCTTTCTTAGTGCATCGTATCAGGGACCACCTGATGTCAATATGTCCCTTTATTAGTGATGGTGACCTTGATCACACGGTGATGGTGGGCTTGGCTGGGTTTCCCCACTGCAGATTACTGCGTGTGTTCTGCCCTTTGTATTGATAAACATCTTGGAGGGGGTACTTTGAGGCAATTCAAATGTTCTATTTCTCCTCAAATGTTTACCTGTGAATTTTAGCATCTTGTCTATAATAATTACTACTGTGGTGTTGTAAAGGTGAAAATTTAAATTTCCCTCATCCATTCTACATTTATTAATTGGCATTCTTCCATCAGAAAGAGCTGCCTCTATGTCCTTATTTATTTAGTGATTTATTTATAACCTTGTGGATATTTGCTTGATAAGTGAGTTTTAATTTAATATTCTCATTTTTTACTTTGATTGTTCACAGTGTCCCAGCCTTGGCCCTTGCAAGTTGTTTTCTCTGTCCTTTGGATCTGTGGGCAGGGTTTATGAAACCCCAGAGCTCCCCTTGAGGCAGCCAAGGCCAGGCTCTGGTAAGGAGCACCTTGAAGGGGAGTAGAAGTGAGGGGGGAGATGGTGGTGCTTGACACCCCTTCCCCACACAGAATCTGCTTTCCTAAGACCCATTCAATTCTGGAAATTCAGTGGGCAGTGCTATTTCCCTGCTTCATTCTAGAGCTGAGCAAATGAAGGCTTCGGAGGGGAAGGGGCTGTTGAGTGGCGTGCAAGCTGGGTGGGTAGGGTGGGAGGGGAGACCTGAGGCCCATGTCCCTGGCATCCCAGCCTGGCCCTCAGGCCCGCATGCAGTGCCGGTTACAGGGCAGCCTGTTTCAGGAACTGGGCAACCAGGGGCTGGCGTGGGGGGAAGTGGGCTTCATCAGCAGAAGCTCAGGAAACAGGAGGCTTCTGGTGCACAGCCTCTCCAGGAAGCCCTGGGGCCGTTGGCTCTGCTCCCTCTCCTTTCTGCCCAGCTGAAAGGGAGGGGTTTTGGTGCCAAATCCCCAGCTCCGGGCTCAGTGGGGGCCTCTAATCCCCTCCTGGCTCAGGAACATGGTTCAGCCAGGCCTGCTCACTCGCTGGAGGTGCCCTCATAGAGGATTCATGCAGGCCTGGGAACAGGGCACCTTGCGGCCCCAGGCCCACCCAGGGCAGGGCTGGAGGGCTGGCCACAGAGTGTGGGAAACAGGCATAGGGCTGGAGCTGACAGTACATTCTGTGAGTCAAGGGCTACATTAACAGAGGTCCAGTGGGCAGAGGAGGGAGGTGACAGGCCCGTGTGACACACAAGACCAGCCTCTAGCAACCGCTGTCTGAGCTCTTCTGGCCCTTAGTATCTGCACAAGCGCCAGACCCTGGGCTGTATGGAGACAAAGCACATCCAACAAAAACAGAAAAGCCTCCTTTCAGTCCTGGAAGCACATACAGAAAGCAGAGGTTGTGGGTTCTGCTGGTCCTTTCTAGTCTACAAGGAGTTTCTTTTTTAACGAGGTGAGCAGAAAAGGGGTTGGGGGTCTCCATTATACAGATGCTGCAACTGAGGCCTGAGAAGAGGGTTGTGGTTTTTCTGGGGAGCTCAGATGATTCCAGGAGGAATCAGGCTTTCCCATTCTCAGGCTATCCCATGGTACCATCCTGTCTTTGAGGCCTGTTCTCCCATATCTGACTGTCTCCATCCATGGTGAGCAGTGCCTAAGGCTCAGTAGATGCTTAGGAAAGTCTTCTGAGCATTTGCTGTGCTTCTGCAGATGGACTGTGATCTTGGGTGGGTTGGAAAGAGCAGCCACCCTTCCCCCTCAAGGCCCATCAGTTATCAACCAGGGAGATGACTGAGTGGAGCGTGTGCACACGTGCGTGTGCATGTCTGCTGGGCGAGGAAGTAGCATGTGCTTGGGGGAGCCTGCAGAGCGGCACTTGGCTGGATCCCCACCTCGCCTGGCTCTGCTTTCATACTTCCTTCCCCTGCAGGCCTAGGGAGGCCATGCTGCACAGATGGCCATCTGGCTGGCACTTTAGGACACGGCCCAGTGCTCACTCCCAACCGTCTCCTCCCTTCCTTCTCTGCTTCACTGCCTCCATGGACTCTGAAAGGAGAGCTGGACGAGGATGGAGAGGCAGAGGGGGTGACGAGCAGAGGGCTTACATACAGGATTGATCCATGGCAGAGCTCTCCACCCTCACCATGATTAGACTGTCTTTGAAGAGAACCCGTGTCTGTGCTGTCCCAGTCCTGAGGCCTGGGAGGCAGCAGGGTCACAGGATGGGGATATGCTGTGATGCTGGGAAAACTTACTCATGTGAGCATCCTGCATGGTTCCATAAATACTACTGCCAAGAGCCAGTCAGGGGGACTGCAATTCAGCCCATCTATCCATCCATTACCTCATTCATTCCATAAACCTTTCCTGATGCTTACAGCATGCTAGAACCTGTTCTAGTCTCTGGCAGGACCCCTATCACTAATTCAAGATGAATAAAGAGCCATTGGATTTGTTTAGAACCCACGTATGGTTCCAGAGTTTTAAGAACTAACTACTGGGGAGGATGGGGACGCTTACTCTCAGGCATCATTATAGCGACCTGCAGAGCTTTGGGGTCAGAGGATACAGGAAGGGAGCGGGTAAGAAGTGCTAGGAAAGAGGTAAGAGCTGGGGGTGGGGCCTGAGTTCTGGGCCTGGGTCTGGTGCCTTATACACTGTGTCCTGGTATGGTTGTCAGATTTAATAAAAAGAAAAATGGAAAACAAAAACAGGACTCCCAAGTAAATGTATCTGTCAGACAAGCAGCAAAGGTTATTTAGGATGAGTTTGCTCCTTACAATATTTGGGGCAGACATATACTAAATTACTATTTGTTCCTTGTCTGAAGTTAAGACTTAACTGGGCACCCCGTGTTTTGTCTGGCAATCCTGTGGTCTGGGCAAGGGAGTGGTAGACCTCTCTAGGTGTATGTTGCTTCTTCAGCACCATGAAGGTAAAAGGGTGGAGCAGTGAGAGCTGAGGACCCCCCCACCTCCAAGGAGGGCAGACTCTGCCCCGAGTCCAATGCCGCCTAATGGGCAGGATGGATGTCTTCAGAGTCTATGGACAGAAGTCTATGTGTCTGATGAGTCAGACATGCTCTAGCAGAAATCCTGTTTTCATCTCACCCTGATGCAATAGGTGAGCTGAGCAAACCACGGGCTGTCATTACATGAGACAGCCCACATAGTGAGAGTCCCTGATCCTCAGAGGTCCTGCTACAAAGAGGCCCTCGACTGTTTGCCTCTCTCAGCATTTTTCCTGATTCTAGTTCAACCCCACACTTAACTGCTGCAGAAGGAGAGGGAAAGAGGATTGTGGCCACACGGCATGCAGTGGGGAGCCAGGGGAAGCCCTGCAGCCACCTGACTCACTGCCCTACGCAGCCTGGGAGAACACGCTCCTGGCCTGGCACAGCCTGAGCATGTTATCTTTGTGCTGCAGGGGTTCTGCCCAAGAAGGCCTAACAGGGTCTGGGGGGCTCTGCCCAAAAGGTGAGTGACACATTTGTCTGAAGCCCGTCTGGCCTGGGGCGTTGCTAACCGCTTTGAGCATGAACAATTCCATATGTCCAACGGCTGATTAGCTGCACAGAGATGAGGAGGTGGAAAGATCATGAATAAAGAATCCACATTAACCAAAGATCCAGCGATAGAGGCCCAGCTGAAAGAAATTAAAAAGACTGTTTTCAAACACTGCCCTCCGATTGGGGAATTTTTCTAGCTGCTAGTGAGTGTGTTACAAATTTCAAACGCTCACGTATTGACAAAAATAAACAAATAAACAAAAGTTGAAATACAGGAAGCCTCCTGGGTCTGATGGAAATCTCCGTGATGTTTGCCCCACCCCAGGCCCCTGCTTTGGCTTTTTATTTATTTTTTTTTAAATGTGACCAACAATAATATCTGACAGCAAATCCTTCCCCGGTCTGGATGGCTTTCACCCACTGCTCCTTTGGAAAAACGTCTCTTCAAGCGTCTGCGTGTTGGTGATCGTTAGGCAGAAGGAGCCTAGCAGAGTTTCCTTTATTTATTTATGTCCCTTTTGCTGAATTCTGATGGAGCACAGGCAGGCAGGCAGCAGATATCTGACTTCTCAGGAAGATGGGGGGCCCTGGCTCCAGATTGGGGAGCGTGTGCAGGCTGTCAGAGCAGATGCAGACTTCCTCTTTACAGCAAGCTAGGCCTGCAGTGGGATCCCCCAGCTCCCCCTGAGATGGTGTCCCTAGTCTTGCTTGGAGTACCCCTGCCCTGTGAGTAGAATGGGGTGGGAGGGGGTTAAGTATGAGAGCCTCACTGACATTGGGGTGCCAGGTGGAGGAGGGAGCATGTGATAGTAAGTCCAAAAGAAGGTGTTCAGGCTGGTGTAGGTCCTAGAACCACATGCTCTGAAGGTGGATGGTGGGATCCAAAGGCATTTAGATCAAGGCAATGGTGGGGGAGTGGCTACAGGGGGAGCCAAGCCCCATCTCATCTTGGCACCTGAACAGGGTCATCTTGGGGCAAAGGGGAAACACTGTCCTTAAGGAGTGCATGTCGTGCCAAAGATGGTAAAGAGGGGCCTCTTTCCATGCTCAGACGATGTCGCTGTCACCAGAATCAGGTGAAAAGTTGGAAGGGCAGCCCTGTAGGTGGAGTGAGACCCTGTCCCTGGACAGGTGACTGGGAGCGTGTGAGAGTCCGCTCATCGTGCGTGTGGCACGTGCTGGGTTCTGGGCGGATCCGTGGTATGGCTGGACCCTCCCCAAGGCCTCTAGTTTATCCAGGTGGGTTTTTGCGCTTTTGTATCTTGAATGGGAGGCTGAGGTGGAGGTCAGGCTGGGTAAACCTTGAATGCCTGGCAGAGCCAGGAGGCAAATCCTTGCTTTCTGTGGGACAAGCTGGTTCCCAGGAAGAGCCTGCTCCATGGAGACGGGGTGTGTATATGTGTGTGGGTGCGTTGAACGTGTATGAGATGGGGCAAGGAATCCCTTTCCAGCCCCAGAGGGGAGACTCAGAGGACCCCTGTAGAGAAAGTCTGGGGGTTACCTGTCCCCAGGCGATGGGCGAAGCGTATGTCCATCTACTCCCTCTCCTCTCCTTGTTCAGCCCACAGTCAGTGGGGCTTTGTCCCTGACACGAGGCGGCCTGGCCAGTGGAAGGCTCTGGAATCTGACAGCCTGGGGCTTGGAGGTGGTTTCTCTATGTATCAGCTGGGGACGTGGAGCGAGGAGACTGTTAGCCTCAGTGCCCACCCCTGCCACACAGCATCAAAGGGTACACTAGGCTGTGTGTGGGCACTGCTGACTCCGACTTCACCTACTTTGCTTCTTTGCCCCTGTGGGATGGAGTCCCCGCCCCACCTGTGACTATCCATGCCCCAAAGCCAGGGAAGCTTCTCTGGACAGGCATAGGGTCCCTCTCACTCCTGACAAAGCCAGGAATCTAGGACCCAAGTGGCAGCACAGACTGGAGTTGCTGAATATCTTCTGAGGCTCTGGGTGGGGCATGTGGCCCGGCAAGGGCTCCTGAGTGGTGGGGGTGGGGGTGTTTAGTTCCAAGCATCTGCGGCTCGCTTGCCTGGACCTGAGTGCTCACTTAGCAGCTGGGGGAGGAGGTGCAGCCCTGTCAGCCCGGACCAGGCACACATGAACCCTCTGGTCTCAGGGAGAAACTTCAGGGTGACTTGTTCTGCTCTGCAGTGTCCTACGGCGGCGTCAGCCTCGACCACAGGACTCTCTGCCACGGCAGCTGCCACGTGTTGGACGATTTGCTGTGAACCTTGTATGTGCTAGCAGGTCCAGCTGCTGCCTGCACACATGAGGGGTGGGGTGGTGTGGGGGCACAAACCCCGAGTTCACTCCACCAGCTCCTCACTGTGCAGGCGGAGAAGGTCTGCCTTCCGTCGAGCAGAGCATCTGTCTCCTTTTAGCTTCGGCACTTTTATCTTGCCTTTGTCCCATGGGCCCCTCTGCTTGGGGACAGGCCACTAGGGGTTTGAAATCAGGCCCAGCGTTCTTCCTGCCCCGGTCCTGCCGCCCTGCTCCCTGATGGCCCTTTTGAAGGGTCCATACATGCCTCTCCCCATCCCCTTACGTGTCTCTAGCTTCTCTTCCAGGACTTGGCACATGACGAAGGGCCCCATTCCTTGGTGGCAGACCCGTGCTGAAGTCCAGCCATGCCCCAGGATTGCCCAATCCAGGAGGAAACTCACAGTCAGTGTCATTTCCCTGAACCCCACTTCCCCATTCCCAGACTACTGTGGAGTGACTCTATTTTTTAGAGTAGGAAGGCACATTTATTTCCTTTCCAGGAAAACCAGGAAGTGATCTTGGAGACACAGAGAGTTCAAGTAACTTGTCGCACAGCACTTGGTAATCAAGCCAGCCTTGGAAACCCAGACTCTGACCTCTGACCCTGGATTTCCTTCCCCAGGAACCTCAGTGGTGACCAGCTGGCTCATCAGGCCAGGAAAGGGCCCATGGCGGACATGATTGATGATTTAGTGCTGTGTCCATTGTGGGCTGTCCTGGTTGAAAACACAGAAGTCGCCCCTTGACCACTGGGCCTTCTCTGGGCCACAGACACACTGGTCCTTTGTCCACCTGGCCGGGGCCTAAAGTGAATATGGAAATCAGCTTACGGCAGCCCCCGAAGGCCCTGCAGCCCAGCAGAGCTTGTCTGAGAAGGAGAGAAAAAGCAGACACAGCTCCGCAATCCCCCCGCCCACAGAGGAAACCTGGATCACTCAGTGCAGCAGATGTGGGAACCGTCTGAATTGTCAGAAATGTTTCCAAAGTTGTATCAATCTGGCCTGGTGGCCTGGGGACTGGCAGAGGCACCTGCGGGAGGGGCCGGCGGTCTTCCCTGGGTTCAAGTGAGGCACGTGGCCCTGTGGGCTCCACGTCTTCTTTCATCATCGCAGCCCCTCGTGGAAGTATTATTTTTTTCTTTCTTTCTTTTTTTTTTTTTAAGGAAACCCTTCAGAGCTCTGCCTTTGCGAGAAGCTCTAGAAATAACTTGCTGGGAAACATTTCCGTCTGATACTTACCACTACAGAGAAAATGGTCCATCCGTCAAGCAGTTTGGCATCCGGAGGAGCTCAGAGGGCAGTGTGGTGTATAGGATGTAGGGTGCCTAGGGCTTGATAGCAGACACAGGCGGCAGTTAGAGCTCCTGGGTGCTGACCACCTACTGCCGAGTGACCTTAGGAGAGCTTGGGCCCCCCTGGGCTTTGAGGTCCTTGCTGGTAAATGAGGCTGGTCACATATGAATTTGTCCTCAAGGAGGTCTAGTTGAGTGGGTAGGGACATAGCATGGCTGGTTCTTGGATCCCAGGCAGAGTGAAGGATCAGCCCTGGGGGGCTTCTGGGAGCAGATTCCTCTTATTTCCTCCTGTTGCCAATCCACGTGTTCTCTTGAACTTGGGGATCTGGTATTAGGAGGGAAAGCCAGTGATGAGCTAAGTCAAGCTAACACCCTTATTGCTAAGCTGGGAAAACCAAGGCCCTCGGTGTTGGAGAGGGGTGGTATGTGTCTATGCCCAAGGCTACAGAAAGGGAAGTGGCCGAGTCGGGCCTGACCAGTGGATTTCCTGGACTCTGCCTGTGAGAGTGCTAGGCCTGGGGATGGCCATAGGAGTCCAGAATGTTTTGCCTCCTTGGTCTGCCCTCTGCATTTCCCTATAAAACTGACCAGAGCACTGGGGTCAGCTGGACATTGGAGAGGGGGCTCCCAGGGGTCTCCTGGACACCTAGGAGAGGAGGAAGGAACCCAGCTCTATCTAGGTTGTGGCATGGCTCAGGTGTCATTACTTCCTGGGCTTTACCTGCCTCATCTGTGAAATGGGGGCATGGCTTTGACCTCCTAGGTCTGTTGTGTTGATCAATCATTCATTGAACAGGTTGGAGAGGTGTCGTCTAGTGCCAGGTGCTGCTCCAGAGAGGGGAGTGGGTGTGATCTGCTTCCTCTGTCCTCAGGAAGCCCCCTCCCTCATGGAGTAGGCAGCAAAAAGACAAGCAAAAAAGGAATAAACAGGACCTGCTCACGTTGAGATCATGGTACAACAGAGCGGTGTCAACACCAGTGGATTGCATGGGGTGGGGTAGGAGCCCTTTGGGGATGTGGGAAGCAGGGGTGTACATCCTTGGAATCTGCAGGCACCAAGGTCCTGAGGCAGGAGTGAGGCCAGCAGCTGGTGTCCTGTGGGAGGAGAGAGGGATGGGGTGTAGAAGTAGTGGAGTGTGAGGGCTGGGCTGGCCCGGCCAGCAGTGTGTGCTCAAAGGTGCTCAGGCCAGATCTGACAGCAAGGACACTAAGGGGGGGCCTTCACATGTGACCCGCACCTGGCAAGCCCAGGTAGGAGTCTGACAGCACAGGCTGGCATGTGGCCTCTCTCAGAGCACAGAGGTCCAGTCTAGGCCTTGAGGGAAGATGGGAGCTGCTGGTTGAGCATGTCTGGGGGCCTGCAAGGTCTCAGTCTGCTTCTGGTGGATGAAGGGAAGGATTAGGGAGGACAGAGCAGAGCTGGTGGGGCTGAAGGATAGGGGAGGAGAATTGTTGCAGTCAGCTTTTCTTGGAGCTCCTTGGACACAACAGGCATTCTGGGGGTAGGGGGACCACCAAGTCCCAGGAGGTGACATTGCAAAGGGAAGAGAGAAACCTACAGAACAGAGCTGCTTGTTTAAATCAGCAGTTCTGAAAGTCTGCTCTGCTGAGCACCCATTCCCTACATGGGGCAAGAGCCATGACCTGGCTGAGCAACCATTGAGATTGCCTTCCTAACACATCCCCCTCCCTCTTTCTTTATCAGGGTTTGCTGCTGCTGCTGGGTAGTCCCTAGGTTGTGTCCAACTTTTTGTAACCCCATGGATTGTAGTCTGCAGGTTCCTCTGTCTGTGGGATTTCCCAGGCAAGAATACAGGAGCAGATTGCCATTTCCTTCCCTAGGGGATCTTCCCAACCCATGGATTGAACCTGTATCTCCTGCTTGGCAGGTGGATTCTTTACCACTGACACACTTGGGAAGGCCTTATCAGGGTTTGCACAAATATAAACCTTTTATGGGTTTCAGATGGGGCAGGTTCAAGCCCCAGCCTCTGTCACAAGGAGTAAGCCATAATACGTCTAAGCTACAAGTTCCCAAACTTTGTTCACATGCCCTCTGTCTCGGTGATTTTCTTTTTCACAGTGTCCCTGCTTAGCTTGGCTCAAACAACTTAATATTATATTTATGCTGGAACAGATTAGCCAAATGCACAGACAATCTGTGTGTGCTTAGTCGCTCAGTTGTGTCCGACTCTTTGCGACCCCATGGACTATAGCCCACCAGGCTCCTCTGTCCATGGGATTTCCCAGGCAAGAATATTGGAGTGGGTTGCCATTTCCTTCTCCAGGAGATCTTCCCAATCCAGAGAGCAAACCCACGTCTCCTGAATTGGCAGGTGGAATTTTTTTTTTTAACCAATTCACCATCTGGGAGACACCAAAACCAATATACATGCATGAAAAGAAAAATTAATCATGTAAATTTATTTTAAAATGACCACAGTTCGTTGCTGAGGGGATAGATGCACCTGTTGGGCACTGCACAACGTCTCAAACTTTGAATCTGGCTTGGATATCACCACCCTCCTTTTCCATGCCACGTCGTTTTTCATTCAGGGCTTGAATGTTATCATAGCAACCACCAAAACTGCTTCTCAAGGCTGCATCTTCACCAGTGGAATGCAGAGTGTGTTATGTGGAAACTATGAAGTAGTGTGAACTGGTAGCTCATGCGGTGGCCAGTATAACTGTGTTTGCCTTAAAAATTTAAAACATCCTGCAGCACCCCTGCATTTTTTTTTTAAAGGTGTTCTGCGGTGCCCCAGCCCGCAGTTTGGGAACAGTGGCTTTAGAGCAACCAGCCATTGGTTTGGGCAGGAGCACGTGTCACGACTCTGGCCAATGAAAGGAGAAGGACGGTCTTGGCAGGTTTGTGGGAAAGGCTTACCTTGCTCACAAACACACTTGGGAAGGAAACGTCTCCCTCCGCTGCTGGCGGGTATAGTGTCTGCCGCCTGGGAGTTCTGGACTTGCACCTGTCCTCTTGGTCACATGAGGGGAGCTACCCCAAGAAGAACACTCTGAGGATGGTGGAGGGGGAAGATGGAGGGGCTCTGGCTTCGGGACATTGCTTGGCGCCCACTTCTGCGTAGCCTAGCGCATGAGCAATTACCTTCCCAGAGAGTTTAACCTGTTTACAACTGGATTTCCTATCACCTGCAGCCACAAAGCTTCCTTCCTGGTACCCCAGTGGAAGATGCTTGGAAAACACTGTCCTTTCTTCCCTCTGCTTGGGGTCACTTATCCAAGTGTCTGATAAATCCCACGATTCTCTGCTTACTTTTGTTCAGCACAGAGTTTGCCAACTTTACTTGACCAAGGACACTTTCCCCGCGTATAGCTAATGTCCGTCTCGTAGGACACTTGTGTGCCAAGAAACACACTTTTCAAAGGACTGCCTTAGACCCCTCCTCATAGCCTCACAGCCCCGCCCATCCCGGAAGGCCTTACACACAGACTCCCACCTGAGAGGCAGCCAGGACCCACATGTGTTTTCTGTTCAGTGAGGGAGACTAAATGAAGCCAGATGTACCTGGGCAGCCCACAGGCCGAAGAAGCAGTGATTTCACATCCCAGCTATGTGGGGATTAGTTTGCCAGGAAGCTCCCAAGGAGGGGTGGGGACTCGCAGCCAGTCTGCTAATGTATTCAGCAGAAATGCCCCCGTGGGCTGTGCGTGACTGCTGTGTGTATGAGTGCCGTGTCCATGACCGCCATTCGCCGGACCACTGTGCCCCTCACCTCTGTAGGCGTGCCGTCTGTGTCTGTGACTGCTGTGTGCACGAAGACGGTGCCTGTGACCACGGTGTGTGTGACCACTGGGTCCATGATTGCTGTCCCATGACCCCTGTACCCTTGACCATACTGACCATGATCACAGTGGCTGTGACTGCTCTATGTCCTCTGTGCCCATGATTGCTGTGTACAGAGTCAGATCCTCTGCCCCCCACCCCCCCAACAAGGTCCCACTCTCGCTCTCATTCCCCCTGCTCAGCCCTCTGGGGCCCCAGCCCTATTAACTCACCCTGGCCGCCTGTTCCCACTTCTGCTGCAGCCCTAGAGCCCCTGGCCCAGCAGTAGGAGGACTCTGCGGACCACTAGGCATGGGGCTCAGGCCATTCCCTCCCTACTCTGGGGCCCAGAGAAGATCCAGTGCAGTGGTTTTTAAAAAGCATCCCCTGGGACCTTTGGGGTTCTGAGGGAGCCCCCTAGGGAGTGTGCCCCTGATTTAAGCAGAACAGCTCTTTATTTAGCCTTTTGGTCCACTGGGTTCCCATGTAGGAGTTCATTGGGAGAAATGCTTTGTGGCAGGGAAAAAAAAAAAAAAGTCTAAAAGTGCTGATGTTTTCCAGCCCTGCATTCTGCAGAGGAGGGGACGGGGGCCTCTCCTCCCAGCGCTGCCCTGGGATCCCTGGAGGGAGAACCAGACCAGAGCGGAAGGGGCTGAGTCACGGCAGGGGAGTGCGGGACAGCCTGCCCAGGGGCTGTGGTTCATTCTCCCTGTTGGCTTTGCCTGCTGTGACCCAGGAGAAAACGTCCTGGAAATAGTCAGCAACGCGGCCAGGAGCCATACAAAGCATGCTTCTCCACCTCTGGGTTGGATCGTTGTTGAGGAACCAGGAGGCAGGCAGCCCGCCTGGAAGGGGCAGTGTGTTCTGTTTGCTCTGCGAAGTGCAGGGCCGCTTCAGCCACCCACCCTGGGCAAGGCACCTTTGCACAAGAGCTCGGCTCTCGCTCCTCCTAGCTGCCCGAGCTGGGTCTCAGCCTGGCTGTTGGTATGGGTTTAGCACTGGGCACTTCAGAGAGGGCTGTGCAGGACCACTGCTCCAACAGGTGTGGTGGGCACAGTGCTTGGGACCCACGGTACTCTCATGCACTCACAAAAATGCTCAAATGTCTTTTAAAATCAGAAGAAAAGAAAAACTTTTAGGTTGAAGAAAATCTTTCAGTATGTCATGTTAATATATGATATCTTTGTATCAATGCATTGTAAAATAATATAATATCAACATCTATTATTAATGTGTTAATACTAATTACATACAAGTATATGTAATTAATGGGCTTCCCTTGTGGCTCAGTGGTAAAGAATCTGCCTGCCATTGCAGGCGACACGGTTTCAATCCCTGGGCTGGTAAGATCCCCTGGAGAAGGGAACAGCTCCATGGGTTTGCCAAAGAGTCAGACATGACTTAGCAACTAAACAACAATAACAACAAATATAATTAAGATTAATACATTTGTTATATATATAAATATATAGATATATATTTCCATAGGAAGGGGCCTACAAAGAGAAACAAGTTATCGTGAAATCATGGTATGTCCCTGGATGAGTGAGAGTGGCCTTCAGATCCTTCGCTGGTTGCTAGAATGGCCACAACACGTAGGGCAGATACCGCTGAATGGGTGGCTTAAGTGACGGGGATCTCTTTCCTCCTGCTCTGGGAGGCCAGGAGTCTGAGCTCAGGGTGTCCGCACAGTGGGCTCCTTGCAAAGCCTCTCCCCTTGGCTTGCAGACGGCTGCCTTCTCCTCCCTGCGTCCTCACGTGGCCTTCCCTGTGGCCTCTCTGTCCTAGTCACCTCTTCCTATAAGGACATCAGTTATACTGGTTAGGACTGGGGCCCACCCTGATGACCACATTTTAGCTAATTTACCTCTTTAAAGATCCATCTACAAACCTGGTCCCTTATGAAGTACTGGGGATTAGGATCTCAACTGTAAATGTAGTATATATGTGCTCAGTCGCTCAGTTTTGACCGACTCTTTGTGACCCCAAGGACTGTGGCCCTCCAGGCTCCTCTGTCCATGGGGCTTCTCCAGGCAAGAAAACTAAATGTAAGGGGGAACACAATTCAGTCCTTAACAGTCTTCTCACTTGAGTTCATGCTCTTTTCCTAGCTACTGTCTTCCTTCCTTCCCTGCTGCCTCCCTCCCTCTGTCCCTCCTTTCCTCGCTCTTACTCTCTTTCACAAAGAGAAGGGCTCTCAGAATTTAGAAGGAAACATACAAACCACCCACATGTGACCAAGGGGGTGGTTTCCTTTAATGTGAGTGTGGTGTTGGCTTACATACTGTTTTGTCCTTACATATCGGATTACCTTTAACATTTTCATTATATTTTATTTTTATACATTTGATCTGTGTGATTTATAATTTAAATAAATATATATTTGGTCTTTGTCAAAAAAGAGAAGGGCTCTCAGTGAAACACTCCCTGCCTTTGAGACATCTACTCTCACGTGGAGCCCTTTCTTGTCCCCTGTTCTCTCTGCAGGCTGTGGGTCCCGGTGCTCTCCAGTGCTGGACTCTGGGCAGGTTGAAGCTGCTTGAAGGGGTACAAAGGGCACATAGGTACCATAGGGCGGACTCTGGTGCTTCCTCTACCTTTGGATGCCAGGCTTTGGTCCGCTACACTCATGGTGTGCAGTGTTAGAATGCTGGACTACTGGGAGATGGTCATAAATGCTTAGTGTCCACTTGTGTGGGCTTTCTCTCCCTCAACAAGACCCTGATATTAGAGAACCCCTCCCCAACAGCTCCAGTGCTCTCCACCCCATCCTAGCCATTGGGGTAGATGGTTGGAGGGGTCTTGATATTAACATGGCTGTTTCCTTAGGGTTGGGAAAGTAAGAGGATCCAAACAAGTCTTAGTCCCCTGAATGCTGGGAATCCTTGATGCTTTAACTAGGATTTTTATCATGAAAGGGGAATTGGAAACACAGGGCCAGGACCCCTAGCCACGCCTGTTTCAAGGTCATGAGAGAGAGCTGCTCTGCTGCCCTTGAAAATTTAGTGTTACTTTCAAGGGCTTCCCTGGTGGCTCAGATGGTAAAGAATCTGCCTATAATACGGAAGACCTGGGTTCTGTTCCTAGGTTGGGAAGATCCCCTGGAAGAGGGAGTAGCAACTCACTCCAGTGTTCTTGCCTGGAGAATTCCATGGACAGTGGAGCCTGGTGGGCTACAGTCCAGGGAATCACAAAGAATCAGACACCGCTGAGTGACTAACACTTTCAAGTGTGGGTGTTTATGTGAACTTTGTGAAACTGGTCTTTATTTTAAAATGGGTCTTCCTGATGTTAATCTAAGAATGAGGAAGAAGAGAAAGAGAAGGAGGAGGAGGAGGAGGGGAAGGGGAGGGAGCAGCGGAGGCAGGACCAGGCAGTGCTGGGTCTCTGAACTGGATTCTTTTGTTCTGCCCTGGGATGTGGTGGCTTTGTCTCCCTTGGAATCTTCAATCCTGATAGGACCCCCAGCATGTCTCAGTGGTTTTGCCCTCCTGGATGTGCTCCAACACGTTGGTGGGTCTTATGGTCTAATGTCAGATTCAGGACATGGGCTGCAGTCATTCTAGAGCCAGTACCAATCTGGGCCAGGACCCAACCGGAGAGCAGGTGGTGTAGGAGGAGAGGAGCTGGTGGGCTTCCATCAGTCACCCCGCTCTGCCTGGTCTCTGTCAGTGGGCGAAGAGCCTGGCTGGGGGAATTAAGGTCTAGGGTTCAGCTCCTCCACAGAGAATCACTTCATGTGGGGCTTTGGGCAGATCTCTTCCCTCGATGGATCTCAGACTCCCCGTCTTCTAAACGAGGGAGCCAGGTCTGACGTGGCCATCGGTGCCCTCTAGGTACTAGCCACTGGGGGAGGTGCTGAGCAGACACAAAGACAGAAGATGAGCCCACGGTCTTCCTGCAGGCAGGTAACCTGCTGCAAACCAGGCACGTTCACTTACTCATTTTCCCTCCCGAAATATATTTCTTTTATATTTTTCTCATTATGAAAGCAGTTCATGCTTATTATTTAAAAGATATATACCGAAACCTCAGCTAAGGAAAACAAAGGCAGAAATGATCCCCATAAATCTCACCTGCCCAGAGACAACCGATGTTCGTGCTGTGGTATATGTTCTTCCAGACCATTTCCTGTGACTGTGGACATGCATACTTAAATGCGGACCAAAACAGGACTCTCTATACTGTTTATCTTGCTCACAACCACTCTGTGAGTTGGTTAGTGTCTTTATTTTCACCTTAGAGATGGAGAAATAGAGACTCAAAGAAGTGGGGTCACTTTCTCAAGGTCATAGGACTGTGATGCAGCAGCTGGCCAGGTTGATAGTGAGTCCACAGCTCTTTCTCAAACATCGATGTCTAGGAGGGAGCCAGGCAGGGAACCACACTCTGGAAAGGGGACAGCTGTATCTGAACATGGTAATGCCCGTCCTAGGATATGAAGAAGAGGGATGGAAAGAAGAGATGGGTCAGTGGCATGATTGAAGGAAGTGACGGGAGAATGAGGAGAGAGGCAATCAAGGAGTGTAAGGAGAAATGAAGGAGTGCGTGAGCCAGTGACTGACTGACTGAATGAATAATACATGAGTGTGGCCTGAAGGATGGAGCCTAAAGTGGGTGAGAGGTGAGTGGATGGGCAGAAGGGAGAATGGAGAAGCAGAGGAGGGAGGGCATTGGGTCTTATTTGCTTTGGAAGGGCAGCAAGCAAAGTTTCTCCCCTTTTCTTCCCCTTAACCACTTCCAGTCCAGCTGCATTTATCCCGAGAATCTCACTGACTGGCCCCTCGGGTGGCTGCTGCAAAAGCATCCTTTGCAGGGCTGGAGCACGGGGCAGAGAGGGATTGCCCTTCCTTCTCTCTGACGGCAGCACATAGTGTCGAACCACCTTGCAAATCGTAGTCTGAGGCTGATGACGTCTGTGCCTGCCCCCTGCAGAGGGGGATGAAGGCTGCTTCCCTGCCGTGGGCCCCCTTGGGTGCCCCAGAAATGCCATTTCCCCACCACTATCTCCGGGATGCTCAGAATCCACCGGGGAGAATTGCCATGTGGCTTAAGCCTTGTCCTCTAAGAAGTCTTCTTTTAAAAGAAGGAAGCCTGTAAATAGTCCTGCTCCCAGCCACTGAAGGGCAATCATGTGGGGGGCATGTGGGGACCTCTGGGGAAAGACCCAGTCTGAGCCCTTGAGGAGGAACCTGGGCATGGCTGCAGGGGAGTTACAGGATGACCTTGGGCAAGCTCCTTCCTCCTTCTTTGGACCTCAGTTTCCCCACCAGTAAAAGGGAAGGAATTTGGACAAGTCGTATTTTATTCAAGAGTGGACATGAGTCGGTGGTGGTGGTGGTATTTAGTCACTCAGTCACATCCAACTCTTTGTGACCCCGTGGACTGTAGCTCAACAGTCTTTCTGAGACTGAGCCACCTCTGAGCCACCTGGGCACAAGATACTGGGAGATTAATATGGTTAATTGGTTTGATGGCTAGAGGGGAGCTGTTTGGAATGACTTTTGTCCTCCTATGCAGGAAGTAGTTCTGCCTTGGAGATTTTGAGGTTGGTCTTTTGGTGGATTAAGCCCAACTGCCGGGTCTGTACAAAAGGATTGGTGAGAATCACTTGGATCCAGTCTGTGGATGCTCTCACCTGGGTTTGCTGCTGAACGGCAGGTAAGCAGTGCCGAGGCTGGACCCAGAGCAGGATTCAGGGGTGAGCATGGGTCCCTGTGCATCCTCACTTTGGAAGTGTGCCCGAAGCACACAACTCAGCATGTCCTGGGGGAATCTGCCAGGCCTGAAGAGCCCAGAGCTGCAGGCTCAGTGCCTTTTCTATAGACTCACTACTCAAGTACAAGGTACTTCCAGAAACGGTCATGAATAGCCAGTGTCGATGGGATCTCAGAGTGAATGCATCCGTGTAACTAGTTCTGAAATCCAGAAACAGAATGCGACCAGCATCCCAGGACCTCGGTGCTCCTTCGTTTCTGGCTTCTGTCTCAGTATGAAACTGGGAGATGTAACTCAGTTGTTGAGTCTGGTTGTACTCGACTCCTTCCCACAGTTGTTGGTGCCCCTTGGGTGTCACTGTCCTTTAGGTCTTAGCCTGATGTCAGTGGTCCACGGTCTGCCTATCACCTGTAAGGCAGTGCCTTGCTGGTCTGCAGATGTATTCTGCATCCTACCTTTGACTGCATCCTCAAGCTCACAGGAGGCCTGAGCATGATCTATCACGGGCAGCAAAACTGTTAGAGGGAGGAGACAAAGGCCGGAACCATGAGCCTGATACACTAAACCAGACTAGTAACACCTGTGACGGGTGGAGAGTGGAGCAGAAGGTTGTAGGAGAACATGGCTGCCCTTAGGTCTGGAATAAGCTGGTCTGGGCTCCAGCACCGCCACAAAGGTGGGTGGCTAGGGGTCCGTGATCGTGCAGGGGAAGACATCACCTGGATGTCAGACTTCCGGCCACCTGGTAAAGACAGGTGTGTGCAGGACAGGATGAGTAGGTGGAGGATGAGATGGGCTCTCACCCACGGGCGCAAGGTACTGTGGCCCGGAGTGTAGATGGCTGCAGGACACTGAGGCAGTCAGATGGTTAGAACCTGTGCCTGGACAGATGGGAAAGCAAAGAGAAGAACTGGAAATGGGGTGGCCGAGGTGCATCAGCTCCAGAAACGGGGGCTCCTGGTGGGGGTCATGCAAGCAGGCCCCCCTCTCCTTACTTTTTAGCCCTTCCATGCCTGGCAGGCTCGTGGGCAGTGTCCATGAAAACAGATGACATCCCTCCAAGGGGAAATTTCATGACCTGCAGACCAGGAGGGGACTGTGTCCCTCCCACCTGCCCACCTGGTGGGGCCTCCTGGGGCCACCAGGTCCTACTGGCTGCCAGGCAGCTGCAGGGTCTGGGCTGTAGCTCTGCAGGGTGTGCAGAAGGAGGCAGCATCGAGCCCATTAGCTCTGTGCTGATCTCTGGAGAGCAGGCAGGGGGATTATCTGGCTGCTTTGCTGCCTCCTGACTTCCCAAGACCACCCCTTTGGGACTGGATCCAAGGAAGTGAGCGATACCATCATTAGACGTGAGGTGTCGGCAGTCCTTCCCACCCCTCCTCCGTGAGCCTGGGTGAGAGGCGGGGGACTGGGCTGGCAGCTCTGGCTTCTAGCCTGGCCTCTGCTTTTGCTCCCAGTGTGGCCAGGGACACGCCCTGCCTTCATATCGGTAGAATTAGTGTGAGTGCCCATCCATCCAGGGTCCTTCTAGGTCCCAACCCTTCAACAGGTAACACTGAGGGACCAGAGGCAGCTGGTTCTGCCCCAAAATGGGCCAACTGGGGCTCACTCCCATGTCCACTCAGGTCCCCTCTCCCTCCTTGCTGTGGATGGTGGCTTTGGTGGCTGTGACTTGTCCTCAGTAGAAAATATCAGCCAGGAGAGGAATGTTAGCAATCACCTGCCAAGCACAAGTTGAACTGACTAGCGGTGGCCCATTCTGGGATGGTGGGGTGAGGTGGGGAGGGGAGCAAAATGCCCAGGAGAGGGAGAGGCACAGGGGCACTTTCTGTGACTGTAAGGACAGTAGGCACCACTCGCCAAGGGTCGCTTTACCTGCACCAGGCACAGCACCAAGGACTTAGCATCACACTGCATCTCGCTTCATCCACAGCACATGGGACCCAACGGGGACAAAGGCCCAGGCTCAGGGAGTTGGGAGGTGGAGTGAGATTGCAGTGCCCTGAAGACACCAGGTGCTGCTCTCGTCTAGGTCCCCAGGAGGTAGACGGTGATGGAGGGAGTGCTCCGGGTTCCCAGCTCATCCCCAGCATGTGCCCTTCTGGATCTGCATGTCTCTGACAGTCGTGGGGGGATGGTTCTGAAACTGGAGTGAGGTTCAGTGGGCTGGGAACCTCAGTCAGATGCTCAGTTGTGCCAGAAATGGAATTTCCCGTAACAAGTGAGTTTCTATTTCTGATTCTCATTCCACCAAGGGGATACACAAAGGGCCCCGAGGAAGGGTCCTTCCCTTCCTCGGATATTTGAGTTGTTACACAGGGGATGGGCTGGGTGGGACATCTGGCTTCCTGGATGTGTCCTTCAGGCCACAGGGCCTCAGGTGTGTTCCCCGTGGGTGGCACTGAGATGTGGCAGGACGGTCTGTAAGCTGCCTGCAGCCTGGCAGTGTCCTCAGCCACCTCCCCACCAGGCTCGGGCACTCACACTACCAATGTGCTGCTTCTGATATCCACTGGGGCGTGAAAACCTGTGAAGCTGCTTGAGGCCCCATCTGCCTAGACATATCTTACAGCCACATTTTCCAGACCTTTCCTCCTCCCCAGTTCTTCCTGGGCCCTGGAGCCCAGGCTTTCATCTTCTTGATCCCATGAATGTCTGTGGGAATTTTGCTGCCCTCCTGGTGGGGGATGCGAGTGTGCCGGGCTCATCTATCTGGGACCCAGTGATGACTCTGTTGATGTCACTCTACAGCCCCTTCCCCTCTGTGTCCAGGGAGACCCAGACAGAGGAGCTAGAAACTCACTGTGTATCCTCCTCCACAGCCTTTATCAGAGACCATCAGCCCTTCTGGCTTCCCAGTGGGATGGCTCTCTGGGTTCCACACTAGAAAGAGCTGTCCGGTCTGTTTCCTCCAGCTCCCTACTCTCCTAGAGGCAGTTAGACAGACCTCCAGGACTTAGGCAAAAAACTTCTAGCTGGAGACCACTGTGTATATAGACAGAGGCAGAGGTTTGAGAAAGGAACCATGCCAGGCCCATGGAGACAGAGCTGCAGAACCAACATCTCCAGATCTCCATCCTAGAACCGTGTCCTGCTCAGCCAGTGCTCCATGTGCTCCCATGGCAACTCTGATCCGTTCCTTTCTAGCAGGCCTGGCAAATAGAAGGAGTACCACAGAAAGTCACCAGGCCCTGCTACAAAGTCACCAAATCTGTTACTGATTTGAGTGAGACTCTAAGGGGAGTGTTGAAGAGCCCCATGTACACCATGGGTGTCAGCAAACGGAAATCTGGCAGCAGACAGGATCCAGAGTCCCAGCATGTTGTGAGCCCCACCCCCAACCTGTGTCAGAGCTGGGGCGTGTGCCCACCTCAGAGTGTCTTGGTAGACCTCACGCCAACCTCGTGCAGCTGGTGTCACAGTGGTTCTTTCACAGATCAGGAAACTGAGGCCCAGAGGGCTGAAGTAATCTGCCCAAGTACAAAGAGCAGGACCTGGTCTGTTTGACCCCAGTGCCCATGTTTTCCCACTGTTGTGGCTCAGTCACTAAGTTGTGTCTGACTCTGCGACCCCGTGGGCTCCAGCTCTGCAGGCTTCTCTGTCCTTCACCATCTCCCAGACTTTGCTCAAACTCATATCCATTGGTCAGTGATGCCATCCAAGCATCTCATCCTCTGTCACCCCCTTCTCCTCCTGCTTTCAATCTTTCCCAGAATCAGGGTCTTTCCCAATGAGATGGTGGCCAAAGTATTGGTGTTTCAGCTCCAGCATCAGTCCTTCCAGTGAACATTTAGGGTTCGTTTCCTTTAGGACTGACTGGTTTGATCTCCTTGCTGTCCAAGGGACTCTCAAGAGTCTTATCCAGCACGACAGTTCGAAGGCATCAATTCTTCGGCGCTTAGCCTTTTTTATTGTCCAGCTCACACAACCATACATGACTAATGGAAAAACCATGGCTTTGACCATTCTACTGGACCTTCGTTGGCAAAGTGATGTCTCTACTTTTTAATATGCTGTCTAGGTTTGTCATAGCTTTTCTTCCAAGGAGCAAGCATCTTTTAATTTCATGGCTGTGGTCACCATCTGCAGCCTCATCATCCGGGAAGTTTTGTGTGGTTACTAAAACTGACCACCTTCTGGCGAAGTTCAGTGTCCTTCTGATTGTGGAGAAGGGATGGGGACATGTGATGAGGTACTGGGGAGTGGGCTTAGAAGGCAGAGGGGGAGCCCAGGCCTGCTTTCCACCTTGCCCCCAAGCTAACATCTCCCTGCATCTGCCTGCCTCATGGGTGCAGGGCACAGTGTCAGGGGAGAGGCCAGTCAAACACAGGTGTGATTCACCCCCGTCCCCTCCTCACAGTCCTGCTAAGGAAGGGTGGGCTATGCTGCCCCACAGACCCTCATGGGTCTGTTCCAAAAGTTGAGTCTCTGACATACCACATGCCATGCCTGGGGGCCGTTAGTAGATGTTATGGGAACAGAGGTTTCCATGGTCAAAGAGCCTGGGGAATACTGACTCAATGGGGTTAAGTGTGTTTCCTATGCAAGGACCTTCAGAGTCTTCAATATGCTTTGTGTTTGGTTACTCTTCCAAGGGGGCTATAGAATCTGGGCTCTCCACATAATTTCCTCCTGACCACCTCCTCCCCTCTGCAGTGCAAAGGGCATTTCGGGTCTGCAGCAGTACCCCTTTTGAGAAACGAGGCTCTGATGACTGATAGAAAAGAACCCCTCCAAAGGACAACAGATAAAGATGCTGGGTTTGAGTGGAAGATGGGGTCTTGGATCCAGGGAGGCAGCTCCTTGGCTGTGTGAATCCTGGGCTTGGGGGAGGCTTATTCTTGGAAGTGGGGACCTGAGTGGGAGAAGGTCTTGCAAAAAGCCTATACCAACTGTGGAGGGCGGGGCCTTCAGGGGCAGTGGGTGTGAACAAGACACAGCCCATCTGGCTGAAGCTGCCTAGCAGACCTAAAATGGAGAACAGATGCACTGGGTTGGAAAAGGGGCTAGATCAGTTCTTCCAGCTTGGGTCTGATCACAGCAGAATTCGGGGACTTAAGTGTGGGGGCATCCATTTAGAGACACCTTGCTACTGATTTCCTGTGACCCACTGGGTTCAGATATGAAGGTTAGCGCCTGGCCAAGAACCTCTCTGCAAAACCTCAGGCTCTGGACCTCCGCTTTGTAGGGCGGCTGCCTCTAAATACTCCTTCTATTCTCTCTGACATTCTCAGACTCCAAAGAGCCTCTGCTTTTGCTCGAAAGCCAGGAGACAAGAGGAAGCAGAAGCACATCTTTTCGATCCGAAAAAACCTGGATGCAGCTGAGAAAGCAAAACTGTTAATTAAAACCAATCTGGGCTCTTGCCAAGTGGGAGAATGAGACTCGGGGCCGGGAGCCTCGGCAATAGGAAGGAATGGGGTGGTAGTGGGTTATTTATAATCCACTTCTGGCACTGTCTGCGCCCTCTTTCAGCTCAAGGAAATGCTCCCATCCTCGAGACAGACATCTGATCATTATAATTTTGTGTTTGAAGACAGTTTTAGCCTCCTGCAGACGCATAAAATCTGCATCCGCCACCCAGTATGGGGGACATAAAAGTTCTTTAAGAGGGCCGTGGACCTCCTGGGATGTCCAGACCATCTCCATCTCTGGCACAGGGGCTGGCTCCTGGGCCTCTGCTCACGCAGGTCCTGCCCTCACCTGTCTCTCTGTCCCATCATTGAAGGACCATCCAGACCTGTCTCTTGCAGAGACCCACACTGAGGCTTTCCTCCATATCTTAGTACTTTCGGTGCATTTTTTTTTAAATCCACACTTGATTTAATTCACTGATGTGATATTGTGCCGCCTTGGTCCCCAGTTGCCTCTTGTATATATAACCATATATTGAATGGGCTGAACTTGATGGGGTACGAACAGGAAATGGCTTTATTTTTCTCCCTTCAGTGCTTTCCAGCATGCCAGGCTGGATCTCTTTTGCATCCCCTTGACAATATGGCAGGCATATGCGAGAGAATCCCAATCGTTTCAGGCACAGAACACATTTTACTCTCACATATTTAAAAAGGTCCAGCCCAGCCCGTGCACAGCCTCGTTCTCAACCCAGCTCACAGTGTCTTGCTCCCTGCAGCTCAGGCATGACCACATGGACAGACAGAGCCCTGCAGTGGCCCGGGGATGAGTTTTGGGTTCTTTCTCTCCTCTTCCTCGTTTACTGTGGCCTCCTTCCCAGCCCCCTCCCCAGCCAAAGGATAAGTTGAAGCCCTAACACCCACTTCCTCAGAGTGTGACCTTATACGAAGATGGAGTCTTTACAGAGATAATCAAGTTCAAATGAGGTCATTAGGATGGGCCTTAATCCAGTGTGACTGGTTTCCTTATAAAACGGGACAATTTGGACACAGAAACATACACAAAGAGGGAAGACGACCTGAGGGTACACAGGGAGAATACGACTGTGTGACTGGAGGGATGTATTTACAAGACAAGAAATGCCAAGGACTGCAAGTCACCACCAGAAGCTGAAAGAGGGAAGGAAGGAGCCCCCCGCCCCCGCCCCCATACTCTGAGCCATCAGAGGGAGCATAGCCTTGCCTTGATCTTGGCCTTCTAGCCTCCAGAGCTGTGAGACAATAGATTTCTGGCTTTTTGAGCCACCAAGTTTGTGGTATTTTGTTATAGCAGCTCTGAGAAACTAATACTCCTATCTTTCTGCTTCTGGTGTCTCCAGAGCCCAGGGAAAATGAACAGAGAATGAAGAAGATGGGGTTCTAGCTTTTCAGATGGCCTGGGCTGCCTGATTTCTCTCTTAGCTTTCAAGATGTCTATCTAGGGCACCCCAATGCTGGGTATTTTGCGGGGTGCAGGTGGTCCTCTGCTGCATCTAGGGTGGCCCCTCACAGTGCTAGAGCCTGATTGCCTTGTGGCTTCCTCTTGGCTCTGGAGAAACTCACATTTTCTTTCCATAAACCAAGGGGGGCCTGCAGGCTGTAGAGTTGCCCTTGACCTTATTCTCCTCCAAACAAGCTCTTGTCCTGAGCACTGTCTGCAAGAGAGGTTCAGTTCCTACTCAGAGGGCTGCCCTCAATCTCCACCTGGGGGCTGTGATAAATTCTCCTGGAAGTATCTGTGCCTGCAGGTGGGCTCGAGGTATCCTCAAAGCCATGGGCCTCCAAACTGAGGAATTCACTCATGTTGCCTCATCTCTACAAGAGGTCCTCCAAAGCCCCTGCTAAATGCTATAGAGGTGGGGGGAGCAGTCATGTCATGGTACCATACATGACATAGAATCACACTCACATATGCTCCCTTTCTTTGCTTAAACAGGCCGTATCTGGGCTGAGGATTGTTCCTGTTGTTTAGTTGCTCAATTGTGCATGACTTTTGAGACCCCATGGACTACGGCCCACCAGGCTCCTCTGTCCATGGCATTTTCCAGTCAAGAATACTGGAGTGGGTTGCCATTTCCTTCTTCAGAGGATCTTCCTGACCCAGGGATGGAACTCAGGTCTCTTGCATAGGCAGGCAGATTCTTTACTACTGAGCCACCAGGCAAGCAGTGGGGAGTAGACACTTGTCAACAAACCTGGAGGAGGGATTATATAATTTGGGGGTATTTGCCACCCCCTGTCCTGCCCCTGGCTTTGAGGTTTCAGTTGAAGGACTGCTATTTCCACCCTTTACATAGATGAGCAAGTCCTGTATGTGTGTGACATTAGCTCCTTCCTGAGCACAGGGGCTGCAATCTCTGCTTTCTTCTACTATAACCTACTTTCACCTACAGCCCCTGGGGGAGAGGGAGGTAGTAGAGCCAAGGGGCCAAGAGCCCAGGCTCTGGAGTCATCGAGACACAAGTTCAAGTCCCCATTCACACTTCCTCAGCTGTTGTTGTTCAGTCGCTAAGTCACGTCTGAGTCTTTGTGACCCCATGAGCTGCAGCATGTCAGGCTTCCCTGTCCTTCACTGTCTCCTAGAGTTTGCTCAAATTCATTTCCATTGAGTCAGTGATGCCATCCAACCATCTCATCCTCTGTCGCCCACTTCTCCTCCTGCACTCAATCTTTTCTAGCATCAGGCTCTTTTCCAATGAGTCAGCTCTTCGCTGACTCAGGTGGCCAAAGTATTGGAGTTTCAGCATCAGTTCTTCCAGTGAACATTCAGGGTTGATTTTCTTTAGAATTGACTGAGTTGATCTCCTTGCAGTCCAAGGGACTCTCAAGAATCTTCTCTAGCACCACAATTCAAAAATATCAATTCTTCAGCACTCAGTCTTCTTTATGGTCCAACTCTCACATCTGTACTGGAAAAACCATGGCTTTGACTGTACTCAGTTGTACTATACTCAACCAACCAGGTGTCTGGTCAGCGACCCAGCATTTCCAAACCTCTGTTTCTTCAGCGTTCATGGGGGGATGGAGGATAAAGAAGAAAGCCAGATATGGGGGCACCCAGCCACTGCGCTCTGTGTTTGGGTTGGTCACCATCCCCCAAGGAGGCTGAAGGTGTGGGCCTGACACTGGTGAGTGCTGTGGACCTTCTCCTCCAGCAAAGTGCATGTATGCAAAGTCTGTCATATACGATTCAGGTTATGAATTTCTGGGCACTCTATAGCCTGTCACCAAATTGCGTGGACTTGATCCAAACTGCTTAAGAAAGGAACGGCGATAAAAGACCAAAACGATTTCAGTAGTCTATTATGATCCTTGAGCCATCTGAGATGAGGACTAACTGCCTAGCACTTTGAAAAACTCAAGTCTAAATTCCGGAGGAATCTTTGCCTCACACCCTGTCCCACAATGCATGGGGCCATATCCAACCTCACTCAGGACTTTTTAAATAAAAGCACTCTAGTGCAGGGCTTCCCTGGTGGCTCAGATGGCAAAGAATCTAACTGCAGTGCAATGCAGGAGACCCAGGTTCAATTCCTGGGTTGGGAAGATCCCCTGAAGAAGGGAATGGCAACCCACTACAATATTCTTGCCTGGAGAATTCCATGGGCAGAGGAGCCTGGCTGGCCACAGACCATGGGGTCACAAAGAGTTGGACATGACTGAGTGACTAACACACACACACACACATACACACACAGTGCATTTAGTAGTGTGTGATGGTGCAGGCTCAGTGATTCTTAAAAAAGACTAATAGATGCATTTTAAAGAGAAAAAAAAAATGATCACAGACCCTCTGTTGACTAAAATTATTTTGATCATATTGTTACTTAAATATATACAAACATAAAAGTAAGTATAAATTCCTTATGCTTTTAGCTCTTACCCAGCTATAAAACTGAAACACAATCACAAATTTAATGCAAACAGAACCACAAAACTATTAAAATTCAAATTAATGGCATTAATTTAATGTGACAGATGATGTTTTGCTGAAAGTAAAATAACCAATGTTGGGTTTAATAATAGAAGGATGTGTTCTCATTTTAAGTTCTGCTTGTTATCAACTAGATTGTTTTGATGTTTGAACATGCTGGGCCATCATTAGAGTGGTTGTCAGTATTATTAGTATTTTAATATAGAAATTGTATCAGTCTTATTATTTCTCATACGTTACAAAGCACAGAATTTAATCGCAGACCTAGGATTTTTTGTGGGCCCATTAATGTAATAGAGCACCTAAAAATATAACCACTTAAAAATGTAAACTGTATCCCATTTAGCAAGACAGTTTCAGTTGTGTACCCTTACAGCTAGGGCTGTCTTGCAAGTTGTTAGAAAGCAAGGTGGTGTTCGCTCCAGCACCTACTTGCAGAGCGGTGCCTGCGATCCTGCCCCTTCTGCACGGAGCTGACTGCTCGGGGCCGGCCGGTGTCCCCTCTACTGTTTGCTCACTCAGTCTTCCCTCCACTCGTCTCTGTTTGAACAATCGCTAAACCTTTGTTTGCATAGTGGCCCATGAAGTTATTTGGCCTTCATTTTATAAAAACGTGATCGTAAACCCAAATGTAAACTCGAGCTCTGAATTCCTGAGGCTTTATTTGGTTACATGATTATCCACAGCAACCCCAGTAGGGTCTTACTAATATGGTTCCATTTTCAAAATGAAAATATCAGATTAAAAAGAAAAATTCTCATACCACTGAGGAACCTCTGATGATATATTCATTCCACTTTGAAATCCCTGGTACATTAAAATCCCTGGTCAGAGAATCCAAGGGTAGATTTCAGTTGTAGGTCCTACGTTAACCAACTAATGACAACATCTTCCTCTAGCCTCCATCGGGTCATCACCACTAATTGTCTTGCACTTTGGTTGTTGTCACTAATTTCACCTGATCTTACCCCAAGAGGTCAGTATAACTATTCTCAATGGACAGATGGGGAAACTGAGATCCAGGTACACAGCTAGTGAGTGAGGAGATGGGGTTAGAAGGCAGGTGCCACATGGCAGTGATTCTCAGGACTGAGACTTTTCCTGGAGCTCTTCAGTTCCCTGATGGACGCAGGTCTTGGGATCCACCCCTCCTCTCCCCACCTTCTCCCACATACATACCTGGCAACAGAGTACAGTCCTGGGGAAAGTAGAGCAGCCTTGATTCATCCCCACCATGCCCCTGTGACCCACATCAGCCCTCTGCTCAGCTCTGGACAACACCTCCCCACAAAATGACAAGCAATATTTTCCCAAGTAAAAATTGAACAAGGATCCTGACAACTGAAGTTCCCCAGTGGGTTAATTCATGTTTACTTATTTGGTGAAAAGACAGATATAAATCTATAACTCGAATCATATTTAATACACACACATGCATATAGGGGCTTCCCTGGTGGCTCAGATGGTTAAGAATCCGCCTCCAATGAGGGCGATCTGGGTTCGATCCCTAGGTTGGGAAGATCCCCTGGAGGAGGGCATGGCAACCCACTCCAGTATCCTTGCCTGGAGAATCCCCATGGATAGAGGAGCCTGGCGGGTTACAGTCCATGGGGGTCGTAAAGGGTCGGACACGACTGAGTGACTAAGCACAGCATGTGATTATATGTCTATATATACAAGTATATGTATATATGCATATTGTATGTATATAGACTTCTCTTGGTGAAAGCGGACGATACACGTGTGTATATATATATATTCAAGTATATACACAGATGTATATACACATGTGTGCATATATGTATACTATATGTATACACGCATGTGTGTGCATCATATATACTTTCATTGAGGAAAGATAATGAAATTTCCTAGAATTGGAACTGTGTTAATGACACAGCATTTGTGGTTGTATTTTTTGTAACTGAAGCACAGATCTTTAGGGAAGGGTCTTCAGAGAGCAGCTGTCTCCCTGGGCCCTTGACTGTTGACCTCTCCAGTTCTTGGTGCCAGGGAGACTGGAGCTGGGCTTCCTCCCTTTAGAAGCCTCCTCATCTTATCTCAGAAGCCCCTGCAGACACCATCACTCTTGAGATCCTCCCTCCCTCTTCCAGGCTTGATATGTGTCTGTTTATGCAGCCTGAGTAAATAGACTGATGTCCAGGGCTCTCTGGGGTTTGGGCTTCAGTTCAGACTTAGGGAACTCTGCCCTTAGATTTGTTCTATTCAAGTGCAAGGAAGCAATCTTTAGGGAGGGCCCCCTTTAATAACCCTCCCTCCTACTCATGGATCTTAAGTTTTTGAAAGATTATTTCTTCGAGAGAGAGTTTAAGTAATAATGAACTCATTCTTTCACTTTTATGAAACAAAGACATTTATACTTGACCATCAGTGATGCTAATTGGCATGTGGCTCATGCTTATGAGACCTGCAGAGTTAATAGAATAGCAGCTAAAACAAAGATATGTGACATTTTAGTTATTCACAGCCTTGCTCAGGGCACATGTATGATGATCATTAAGCTGTTTGAAATAGTGATGTTTCAGCATTTGCACATAGAATATATGAGTACCCGCCACTTCAACATTGTGTCCCAGGAGAACCAACAAGTGAACACAAGTTCAGCTATGCTTGTTCAGCTGCAAGAAAACCCTGCTAGTTGCTGGTCCTTCAAAGGAGGAGACGCTTCTTTGCTCTTGAGGGCTTTCTGGCCCATGAATCAAGTCAATTATTGGATCCTGAAGTCTGCTAGATGCTTTCACTTTTAAATGACTTACTGTGTGTAGAGGATGGATGAGAGGAAAAGACTGAACAGAGGTCCCTAAGGATGCCGCTGTGCTCCTGGGGACTCCATGTCACTCCTCATTTGATATCCAGAGCCCAGAGGGTTTGGCCTGTTTGGGGATACCCAGGGCTTGTGTTCAGTTATCCCTGGTCCTGAGTGACAGGGACCTCATATCGCTGGGCACAGGGCCCCCAGGGACCTGGGCTCTCAGGGACAGCAGCCTGCCTCCCAGCATTGTGACCTACCCCCAGGTCTCTTGCTCTTTGTGTTTTCTAGATTGTGCTCTGGGGACCGGCCTTGGTTTCTGGAACCCCAGCCTCCTGTTTGCTTTTGGCCAAGCTCCCTTGATCTTTGCTGCTTCTAGCACCTTCCCCATGAGTAGCTGTTGGCCCGGGGTAGATGACCAGTGAATACTTGCGAGTTGACTCACCACGGCCTCCCTGGCCAGCTGCCCGTTGCCCCTAGACTGTGGCCCTTTGGTCTTGGTGGAAGTCTTTTCTGTGGACTGCTGGTCTGCTGAAAGTTGCCCTTTGTCCTGTCCAGAAAGAGCCCTAACTTCTGTCTTTAGTTCTTTCTTCAGCACAGACTTATGCTGTCTCCTGAGAAAATCTAGAAGACTGGACAGACTCCCAGACGCAATTACTCACTCAGATTGGTCTTAGCAGACCCTTTTACTGGCAATCCCAGGGTAAGCCTCTCCACCAGCAGTAGAGGAGCACTTATTAGAAATGTAAATTCATCACACAGTCCAGGTCCTGTTTGGCCATGAGGCAGTCTGACCTCCTGCAGTCCTGTGGGTCGGGTGATACCCTTTGTCAAGGCAGATGGCAGCAGCAGCAGTCTATGCTAGGGGAAGGGGGGTCTGCCCTGGGCTTGGGCCAGTTGTTCTTGGGGCAGAGTGACAGGGGAGCTCTTATCTCTGGGCCCTCTGTATCCTTGGCTTTGGGCATCACGGTCCCTGAATTTTAGATAATGACAAAGCCAAGGTGGTAGGTGTTGAGAGTCATTACTGGTAATTGATTCCAAGGCCTTCAGCCCGTGTGGGCCTTTGGTAAGAGGAAGGGGTCAGAGCTGGGAGTCAGCTGTGTGGGTGGCAGGGCCTGGCTGGCCTGTGTGCTAGGGCCAGAAAGAAAGGCCCGATGCCCCTTAGCTTTTTCCAGAAGTGTGTCAGATCAGGTGGAGTTGGGGGTGGGAAATGTAGGCTGAGCTCCCCAAGAAGCCGTCTCTGAGAAAGGGTGTTTACTGTGCAGAATGCATTTCAGAAGATGCTTGTGATCAGCATCCATGGGAGAGAGCAAGGGAAGGGGTCCAGGGTAGGGAGAGGTCGAGCTGTGATGCAGGCTTGGTGACAGTCCTGATTGCGCCATGGAGCATGAACCTCAGGTGTGATGCAGGCTTGGTGATAGTCCTGACTGCACCATGGAGCATGAACCCCAGGTGCCCACCAGAGTCATCTGCAATGGCTCAGCCAGCCAGCCCCATACCTCTTATCAGTCAATGCTACAAGGCATCCAGGGAAAGTTGTGGCCCTGGGCAGGTCAGCTCTCTGAAGCTCAGGAAGCCCCTGAGGAGGCTGACAACTGAGTTCTGCACCCCCAGCAGCCAGGACAGAGCCCTTCCTTGCAGGGGGATGTAGGTGGCACACCTTTTTGTGTGATGCATGACATTGTGAGACTGGAAACTAAGTCCCAATTCTGAAATGAAACTGAGAGGGGCGGGACTTGCCTTAAGTTCAAACAAGATTCCAAACAGCAACTAGAGGGCGGAGGAGGACGTCCGCTCCCCAGGGTAGGGCTAGGCGTAGCAAGGACTAAGTGGGGTTCCGGGCAAGCCAGGTAGGACTGTGGGGAGAGCTGGGGAAGAGCAGGAGAACTAATGCTTATTGTTCCCTCTGTGTGGCTGGTCCAAGGGCTGCAAACCAGGAGCAGGACAAAGACTGGGCAGAAGGCTGAGTGTTCAGGGGCCCACGATGACTCCAGACCCCTCTCTCTGGGGGAGGATGGGACTGGGGAGTGGTTCGGATTCTCATGGCTACTGGCCTAGATCATGATGGAGATTTGTTGTAAGGACTCAGTTAAGTTCAAGCATGGAAAGTACTTAGCCCTCAGTTAGCATGTCAGTGCTGGCAGTTACAATTATCACCATTACACCACATGGTGGAGGGCAGAGATCGACACCTTAAGGGGAGTGGTCATCAGTTATCTTTCTGAAGATGTTGATTGAACTTTCGAGACCTTTGAGGGGAGGGTGCATCCTACAGGTAGAGCAGAGGTAACTGTGATCTTATTTCTAGTGGTAAAAAGGCCTCTGAATCATTCTTTCCTCTTCCTTTGCTATTCCAAGCATTCGCATCTTTATTTATTCAACAAACTTTATCAAGCACATTGTATGTGCTAATGACTTTTTTGGTGTGAGAGAAAATGCCAGTGACAAATCAGACTTGCCTCCACTGGGCTCATGTCTCATTTACTTATTTATTATTATTATTTTGGCAATCATGTTTAATCAGTCGATAATGGGGCCTGTGTCCCAGAAGTTTGAGGAAATCGTGCAGCTGGAAGTTGGCCAACATTTGGGGAAGGGTGAGGCTTAGCAAAGATAAACCAATATCCTCTGATTTTTATTTTCATATCACCCACGCATCAGTCTTTTTTTTAATGGTTAGATTTTTTAAAAGAATTTTATTATTGATGTATAATTGCTTTACAGTGTTGATTTCTGCCGTACAACTACATGAATCAGCTATATGCATACATGTATCCCTTTCCTCTTGAGTCTCCCTCTCACCACCTCCCCCAGTCCCACCCTTCTCGGTCATCACAGAACACAGAGCTCGGCTTGCTGTGTGATACAGCAGCTCCCTACCAGCTGTCTATTTTGCACAAGGTATGGTATATGTCAATTCTACTCTCCCAGTTCATCCCACCCTCCCTTCTTCACTGTGTCCACACGTCCATTCCCTACATCTGTGTCTCTATTCCTGCACTGGGCCTGTGTTTTAAAAGGGGTGAGACAACCAACCAGCCTCCAGTATATAAGCTTGTGCTAAATGCCATGAAGGAAAAGAAAGCAGAGAAGGGGAGTAGGGAGTACTGTGTGGGGCTGGGTTTTCAATTTCTATAGTGTCGACAGGGAAGGAAACTGGGAGAAAATGGTATTTGAGCAACGACGTGATGGCGGGGAAGGGAGGAAGCCCTGTGGATGTCTGGAAGGAAAGCATTACAGGCAGATAAAAGGACAGGCGCGATGACCTTGGTTGGGAGTGAGTCTGGCCCATTTAGGTCCAAAGCATGGGGAGGGGCAGGGAAGGGAGTCAGGTAAGGCTTTGATTCTTGGTCTGAGAAGGCTAAGGAGTCACTGGGGGTCTGGGAGGAAGAAGCACAGCATCTGACTTCAGTTTTCAAGTGATTCTCTGGCTCAGGGTGGAGGATGGACCACAGGAGGAGGGAGAAGCTGGCCATGAGGCTGGAGGCTGTCGCAGTAACCCTGAGGATGATGACGGGAGTGAGGACAAAGGAGAGAAGACATCACAGCTTGGATTCTAGGGCTGTTTTTAAGGTGGAGCCCACTGGATTTGGGTGGAAGGTGGGCTTTGAGAGAACCAGAAGAGTTGGGGCAGTTCTGAAGTCTTTTGAAGTGTTCTTTGAGGATCCTTTGTGTTTGAAATGTCATTGAGGCACCCAAGTGAATCCAAGAATCTGGAGTTTGAGGGAGAGGACCAGACTGGTGAAAAGAATCCCTGAGTCCTGGTGGTACTGATGGTGTTTATGCTACAAGGATGGAGCAGACTCCCTAAGGCTACACTGTCCAGTGTGGTGGCTACGAGCCGCATATGGCTGTTGAGCCCATGAAACATAGCTCCTCCTAAAAGAGATGTGCCAAAAAGGTTACATACACACCTGATTGGGAAGACTTAGAACAAAAAATGTGAACCATCCCATTGATAGTTTTAATGCTTACATGTTGAACCAACAGTTTGGCTGTGTTGGATTAGATGAAATCTGTTATTGCGATTAATCTCACGGGTTCTTTGTTACTCCTTTAGGGTAGCTAGTGGGCAGCTTAAAATCGCATCTGTGTCTTGCATTGTATTTCCACTGGCCACTGACCCAGTGAAGTCACAGCTCTGAGCCCTTGTGGCATCTGATATTTAGATGTTTGAGGAGGAGAATGACTCCCTGTGCCAGGTAACTGCTGCAGGTCTGAACGGAGGGGACTCGAATGTGAACTTGGGCTGGGCAAAGGTAAAGATTGCTGGGACGTGAGGAGAACTACTCTTGAGCCGGGTGGGGATGGGAAGCCTGATCAGAGTGGTCTCAAGAGAGAATGAGGGGAGGGCAGCAGAAGCTGTGTAAGCAGCTGCCTCTTTATAAGAGTTTTGCTTCAGAATGGATGGTAGGGAAGTTGGGGTGCTAGCCCGAGGGGGAGGTTGGATAAAGAGTGGTTTTATTTTTGACATAACATGGGCGGTAAGCATTTATGGAATACTTTCTATGGATGAGCATTGCTCTAAGAACCTTGTACATATTAACTCACTTAAGCCAGTGCCAACGCTGCAGTATTTACTATTATTATTTTTTTTTTCCCTCTCATCAATTTGGCTGATGAGGAAGCCAAGATACAGGGAGGTTAAATAACTCGCCTAAGGTCACACGACAGTTCAGTGGCACAGCCAGGATTTGAACCTTGGCGATACAGCTCCAAGGCTGTACTTTAACCACCTTGCTCTGTTCATCTTTCCACTTGAGAGGAATTCAAGGAGAGAGAGGAAAATTGATGACACGGGCTAACGAGGGGAGACTCGCTGGCGTGCTGTCCTTGAGAAACGCAAGGTGGATGGGGCTGGTAGGCAAGTGGAGGAGCCGGGAGCACCAGCCGGCAGGCATAGCGCGGCTGCTCTAGGCTGGTGCGCAAGCTCCCCGCCGTCAGCAGGGCCCTCCCCTGAGTGAGGAGGGGCAGGGAGAGCTGGCGGTTTGCAGGGGAGATGCTCTGTGAGCCAGGAGGGAAGCACTGGGGCACTGCAGGCAGCGCAGAGCCTACTTAAGACTTGAGGCCGTGACTTCAAGTCTAGATTGTTTTTCTCTTGCTTCTCCTTAGTGTCTCCAGGTCTATCCACTGCCCCAGGGCTCACTCATGCTGGCCACGGAGGGCGCCCAGCAGGCTGGATGCTGCCGAGGCAGGGGTGCATCATGGACCACGGGAGTCCATGACGCAGGATGGTCTGCGGTCAGCTGAGGATGCTTGGCTGGGCAAGAGCCCGGGGGCCTGGCCTCCTGACAGACTGAGGGCTGCTGGGGCTGGGCAGTCCGCAGAGGGAGGTGGGGCGGGAGCCAACATCAATGAGGGGGCCTCCCTGGGCTTTGAAGGGGTCCACGGTGGGCCTTTGAATCGCTCCATCTGGGGTCGGTCTCTGAGTGGCTGGGCCCAGTGCTCGCCAATAAACTGGGGGACGGCCTACAATTATAGAAGCGTAGCCAACCAAATCAGCTTTCAGATAAATTATTTATGCCAGGCCTGTGAGGGAGGGAGCCTGGCTGCAGGAACAACGTGTTCATTTTAATAAAATGCCTGCAAAGTTGCAGCGTGCTGGGAGAGGGGAGTATTGGGTGGGAAGCGGGGAGAGGAGAAAGATGATTAGATTAGAGGAGGCCTGCTGTAAACAACACACAGGAAAGGCATTTTGCTTCTTTTTAGACTGTCTTTTGTATCATGTTTTATACAAGGGATGAAAGCACAATACAACATCTGTGAAATGTTAATGAGGGTTATTCACTCTTTACCTAGGTTGGGGGTTTGCAGAAAGGGCGGGTCTGGGAAGGAGGGGGGTGTGGAAGATTGGATTCCATATGCAAATGCAGGTATCAGGGAGTCTGGAAGGCTCTGGAACAAGAGCTAGGCTGGAGGCATGTCCTGTTGTTATGGAGGGGAAAGGAGAGCAGCAGATTTGAGGAGCTGGGATGGGTGTTCTCTGTCTTGCCCTGAAACAATCTGGTAAGCCTGGATGGGAGGGAAGGGTCCCAGGGGGAATGCAGGTTGGGTGACTGGGGGAGTCCCTCCACCCTGAAATATGAGGGAGAATGACAAGCCAGATGTGACATCTCTGTCTCCCCCACCCTACCCATCACAGGTCACCCGGCCTCCCCCAACCATGTGAAAAACAGGCAGAAATGAGAAGAATGCAGCCTGGTGCCCCGGGAACTTGGTCCTCTCTGGGTTGTGAGTTACCAGCACTGTAGCCCAAATCCATGAGTACTGGGGTCTCGGGGTACAGGAGACAGGCCTTCACTGCAGAGGCATAGATGAGAGCACAGCTGTCCTTCCCTAACTCAGGCAGCGCTCTGGGGTATCAGGAGGCACACTGCCAATCACCCCATGAGGGCACTCAGAACTTGTTCCTCCTACCTCCTCTCCCCTGTGAGAAAGCACTAAGAAAAATAGGCTGCGGTAGCTGGGCCCAGATCTCAGGTTCCCAGGCCCTTTCTTCATGGTTGATGTACCTTTCCTCCCCTCCGTTTACCTTAGCTACCACTTTGTGATCAGTGAGGCAATCAGGCAAGGCTTCTTTGAGGAGGTGGTGGTTACGTTGGGCTTTGAAGGGTGGGAAGGATTTCCATAGGCAGTTGTTCAGTTGCCAAGTTGTGTTCCGACTCTTCATGACCCCATGGACTGCAGCACACTAGGTCTCCCTGTCCCTCACCGTCTCCTGGAATGTGCCCAAGTTCATATCCATTGAATCCGCGATGCCTTCCAACCATCTCATCCTCTGTCGCCCCCTTCTCCTGCCTTCACTCTTTCCCAGTATTAGGGTCTTTTTCATTGAGTCAGCTGTTCACATCAGGTGGCCAAAATATTGGAGCTTCAGCTTCAGCATCAGTCCTTCCAAACAGTATTCAGGGTTGATTTCCTTTAAGATTGACTGGTTTGATCTCCTTGCTTTCCAGGGGACTCTCAAGAGTCTTCTCCAGCACCACAGTTCAAAAGCATGATTTCTTCAGCACTCTGCCTTCTTTATTGTCCAACTCTCACATCTGTACATGACTACTGGAAAGACCATAGCCTCAACTATACGGACTTTTGTGGGCAAAGTGATGTCTTTGCTTTTTAACACACCGTCTAGGTTTATCATAGGAGAGAAGGATGACTGTTGTCATTCAGAGAGTGGCAAGGACCATGCGTGTGAGTGAGACATGGACCCTTTTGGGCTGTGGGCTGATTTTTATTTCTTATATCCCCAAGACCCCAGGTTGCAGCACTGTGTCACCCGAGGGTGGTGTCATGTAAGAGGGAGTTGCTCAAGGAAGTGTGTAGTGCATACCCTGAAGGGCTGTACATGGCAACCATACCTGTAGAGGTCACTGTGTGGGATCTGTGCCTGAATGACTAAACGAACAATGCTTGTGAAAAATAATTTGTTCAATAGCAAAAGAATCTGTACAGGTTTAATTCCGTGAATAGCAAGTGACAGAAAGTGAAAATGTTAGTTTCTCAGCTGTGTCGACTCTTTGTGACCCTATGGACTGTGGTCCACCAGGTGGGGGCCCACCAGGCTTTTCTGTTCGTGGGATTTCCCAGGCAAGAATACTGGTGAATGTAGACATTTCCTACTCAGGGATTGAACCCAGATCTCCTGCATTGGCAGGCAGATTCTTTACCATCTGAGCCACGAGGGGATTGGCTTCAGACACAAGATAAATTTTTGTATTGCTAGTAATTAAAAAGTCTATCCCCAGAGCTATAGGCAACTTCAGGTGTGACTGGAGCAGGGACTCATGGGAGCAGGGACTCATAGGATGCTGACTGAAATCTGTCTTACTCCATCTCTAGGCTCTTTTTGCCATTTTCAGACGAGCTCTTCCTATGAGGTGGCAGAGATAGCCTCCAGCAGCTCCTGCTTTAGGAACCAGGCCATTAAGTGAACCTCTTTCCTAAGAATCCTAGCAGAAGTCCTGGCTTGAGTCTCATTGGACCACCGAGTCATCTGCCTACCTGTAAGCCAATCACAGAGGTGAGTGTCGGATGGTGTTAGAGATGTAATCCGTTGACTGGCAGGGCCAGAAGCTTAGGGCTTGGAATGCCCCTGAACCACCTGGGCTGGGAGCAGAAGGGGATGTGTTCCCCAAAGAAAATGGAAGTCCTGTTACCAGAAGCAGGGAGAATGGATGTTGGGCAGAAAAAACAGCAGATGTCCCCTTTTGCTGCAAAACCCTTTGGTCAAATAAAATCTTGGGAAGCCAGACATACAAACCAGATAAAAAATGGGGCTGCTCTGGGAACGCCAGCTTGTAGGAGGATATGTTCGGGGGAATCCTTACTCCCAGAACACGGCCTGTGCATTTTTAATGCCATGTTTTTGCAAACACCGAACCCTCATCTGGTAATATATGACCTCCTCTTAGTCACCTGTCCCAGCATCATCAATTAAGCACAGATTTAAAGGCCGCCTTCCCACATAACTAGTCCTGCTTACTACCTCCTCAGAGGACCACCAACAGCATGGTGTTTTCTAAAGGGAATTCCACATTGTTATTTTGAAATCTTCTGAAAAACTATACATTGAGCAAACATTGCACATTATCCTTATCTGGGAGAAATGTGAGGCATGTTAGTATTTTAAAGGCTCTGAAAAGTCCTGCAATCACCTGTTTAGCTTTATTTATCTCAGGGTTTCCCTAAACCAATTGTCTACTGAATCTGTTATTTCTCTTTATCTAAGGATGAATGACTGGATATTTCCACAGCACACATGCTTGGTGGGGGACATCACACCTGATTTGCTGTCCCATGCTCACTGGTTCAGTGGCTCTTTGACATGCAGGCAGGGCTCTCCTCTGGGCATCCAGACCTTTACTGGGCCCTGGTGAACAGGCTTTCATTTGGGTGTATGATCTTCGAGCATGGTAGCTGACACTGTGCCCCTCAGAGATGAAGGGAGGGCTTCTGATGGGGGTTCATGCCTCTTCTACCCCCACTGGTGTCTTTCCCTGCCTGGCCAGGAGTATTTTCCCGGTTGATAGAAGAGTCAGTTCGTAGGTGACTCTGAGGTCAGGCTCTTTTCCAGACGGCAGCAGGTTGTTACGAAGCCCGGGACATTCTCACCAGAGTAAGGCACAGCAGTTCTGGGGCAGTACCCGATGTCCGGCTCACAGGTGGCTGTCTGTTCCTCCAGTGGGCTATGGGGCTGACCCCAGGGCTTGTGGTGGGAACACCCATCTCTCTTTGGGAAGTCCTACTTCGAAAGGGCAACTCGTATTCCACAGGCTCCTGGGTGGTGGCTGCTGTCAAGGGTAACTGTAGGGTGAGGCAGAAGAAATGAGTTGGCACAGTTCTTCCTGAGAAGGAAGTTGAGAGAGGGCTGTATGATCCAGGGAGGACCCCTAAAGAGGTGGGCAGGGCAACGAATTGAAAGGGGAGGAAGATGTGAATGGGTCTGGAGAAGCCTGGCTTCACTTGTTACTTCCCAGCTGTGCACGTGACTTAACCTCTCTGATCACAGCAGCCTCGTCTGTGAAATGGGGTTATTGCTTCTCCTGTCACCTGGTTCTTTGAGCATTAAATGAGAATGTGTGTGCAAGTGGTTTGGATGTGGGAAAAGTTACCCAGACAGGAGCTAGTTACAGAGTTCTGAGCTCTGTTTTTTGAGAGGCGAGGATGAAGAAGGGGGCAGAGGTGGGGACCCACTTAGAGACTGTCTGCCCCTCAGAAATCGTCTGCCTCTAGGAAGAGGAAGCCTTGGCAAACAGTGCCTGTGGGAGAAGATTCCCCAGGAATGGGCTTGACTGGCCGCCATCTTGGTTCTGCATGGACTGGAGGTACATTTACTGATGCTGCTGTGGGCAGGAGAGGTTGGTGATGCATTGGGGCACACTGTTCAGCCTGTCAGGGCCTCAGTTTTGACTGCCGGCTGCAAAAGTTGTTGTCACCCACTGGGCTTCCCTGGTGGCTCAGACGCTAAAGAATCTGCCGGCAATGCAGGAGACCCGGGTTCGATCCTTGGGTGGGGAAGATCCCCTGGAGAAGGAAATGGCAATCCACTCCAGTATTCTTGCCTGGAGAATTCTGTGGATAGAGGAGCCTGGTGGGCTGCAGTCCATGGGGTCACAAAGAGTCAGACACGACTGAGCGACTAACACTCACTTTCACTCCTCATCTGTGCGATGGTTGGAGACCATTATCAGAGTAAGGAAAGCTCATGGGATTCTTCATGGCAGTATGACCTGTGATGCTCAGATAAAGGAGGCCAATGTCTCCCTTACAAAATGTGGGGATTTCTGTCCAGTGGGCAGAGTGTGGGTTTGCAGTCAGGAAGCCTGGGTTTATATTCTTCCTTATCCAGTAACCAGCTGTGAAGCTGCCAGCAGCTTACTGACCCACTCTGAATTGTATTGGTTCTCATCTTTAAAACTAGGATAATAATGTGTTCCTCCCAGAGTTTTTGTCAGAGTTGAAGGCGAGCCAGTGAGTAACACGTCTAATGGATCCCTGGTCACATGCCAGGCACGGATAGGTATAATCATTGGATTGCATGCCTATTTACTGCTGTTTTCCCACCAGCCTGTCTGCCTTGAGTAAGCCCAGCCCACCTTGGGAAACTGTAATTGGCCACAGGTTCAGTCCAGCTCAGATGCTTCGATAACACACTCAGATGTGAAGCCACCCACGGGCAAAGAGCCTTCCGAGTGAGAACCGCGGCGGCCAGCTTCTAGCCGCATCCTCGGTAAAACGGCTGCAGCCAAACACGGGCACTTCCTTAGTCCGCTGCAGGAAGCCTTGAGATCCCACTCTACAGGACTGCAGAAGGGTGGGCAGGCCATCATGGGGGCCTGGACATGGCTCTCTCCCTGTCTGCAAACCAAGGCACTGGACGTGACGACCTACTGCTTCCCTTTCTCTTCTAGAATCTGACGTTGCTCCTGTGGTTCTAGGAGAGGCTGGGGAGGAGCAGCTTGATGGACACTGGCCATCTGAAGGCCTGAGGCTCTGGCCCTAGCTCTGTGACCTTGGATACACAGTCATTAATTCACTGCTGTGCTAGTTAGTACTGGGGATATGGAGGAGGACAAAGCAGGATCCATAGCTCTGGCATCTCCTAATCCAGGAAGGGGACCAGATGTGCAGATGCCCATCCTGCAGTGGGAAGGCAATGTCAGAAGGCGTGGAAGGGCCACACAGGCACACAAGGCTGAGCCTGGGAGTCAGGGAAGACTTTGTAGAGGGGACCTCACGTGAGCTGAATCCTGGAGGAAGAGACAGAGGGGTGGGAGCCAGAGGAGGGTGCTCCAAGCAGAGGGCCCAACTGTATGGAGTCCCATTGGTGTGAAAGAGCCCAGCATGTATGGTTACTCTTTCTCATAGGACCCTGGGAGCTCCTTCTGGGTCTTTCGTCCTATGGCTGAAATACCAGGGATGAGAATTGGGCAGAGGCAAGAAGCTGCTCCCCAGCCCTGGGCTGGCAGTGGGTGTGGTGCCCTGGTGCAGATGGGGATTCTGGGACCAGGGTGCCTGGGCACAGGCTGGATCCCAGCCCTGTAAGCTACCAGCTGCTAGACCCTGAGCACAGCACTTCACCTTGCTGTGCCTTCGTTTCCTCCCCTGTCTGATAGGGATGACTGGTATCCAGTTTATGAATTTAAATGAGCTGGTACATACAGAGTGTATAGGGCAGCTCTGACTCAGTAAACACCAGTTCCCATTTTAAAGATGAAAAAAAAACCTCAGAGGGAGTAGGTGAGCTGTCTCAAGTCATATATATAGTCCATAAAACTGAAAGTTCAGCCTGTTCCTCCCTTTTCCCCCTCTTTACTCTTTTTCTCCCCCTTCTCTCCCTCCCCTCTGTCTCCCTTTCCTCCTCCTTTCTTCCTGCCCTCCTTTCTTCCCTGTCTCCCAGGGAAGAACTGACTCTGAGACGCCCTCCTTGTTCTGGGCCTGAGTGCGATCTTGTTGCTCTGATCAGACCCAGGACATCGCTGGGGGCCTGGCACCTTGAGTAAACCCGCTGGACTCCAAGCCTCTGGGCCTCTGCTGAGGTCTGCGGCTGAGCCTGTGTCTCCCATTTGTCCCTCTCTCCTTCCATCCCCTTCTCCTTTCCCTCCACACTCAGAGCCACCTCTGGCTCATTCAGGAGGGAAAGCAGAGTCTGGGATCTGTCTTCTCAGACAAGTAACTTCCAGGCCGGCATACAGGGCAGACTGAGGGCTGTCCCCTCCCACTGATGTCTGTCACCAAAACAAATGGCTCTTGAAGAGCCAAGGCTCACCCTAGGACCCCAGCGACCATGACCATGAGCACCCCATTTGCCCATGCATCAGAGGCAACTCAAGGCCAGTTTCTGGGCTTGGTAATGACCAGCTTCCTCTCCCTCCTGCACAGAGAGCAGAGAACAGTAGTTTACTCTGAACCTTGGAGCCAGACTCGGAGGCCTGCGCTAATGAGTGAGCAGGTTTCGAAGCCCTTGGAAACCAGGCACTGGCTTCTGGGCTCACAGCAACAGTGGGATGATTGAAAACCAAGCAGGGCGCCCAGCCCTCCCCCCAGTCCTCATTCCTGTTTTTTGGGGGGCGATGTCTGCATCACTGCCCAGACCAATCTATCTCTTCACGCTGCGTTTTTCTAAAGCCAAACTGGGGAAAATTGAAAGTCACCTGCATGCTATTCCCCCTGGGCTCCAAGTCAGCCTCACAATTAGGGGAACAAAATATGCTATTTTAATTTATAATAATAAGAATAATAAATTTTTTTTTATTAGCCACAACAATACCAATACGAATAATCTTGCACACGGGAGGCTGTTTTCCAGTGGGTGCACAGTGTTTTTCCAGCTGTGATTTTACTTGAGCCCTTGTCTGTAATCTGAGGAGGTCAAAGGCCTGGAGACTCCCAGCTGGGGTTGGGGGGCCAGCCCGGGACCCCCAGGTTCTACTTTTCCCATGTCCCCGAGAAGGGATCACATTAGCAACACATTTTTTCAGCAGATGTGTGGCCAGACACCCGCTGGGGGATGGCTCTGGGCATGTCAGAGGAAGAAGAGGGGCTCCTTCCAGCTCTCCAGTCAGATGGTGGAGACAGACCCTGAGCCAGGTCATCTCAATCCCAGGCAGTGAGGGCTGGTCATGGCCTCTGGGAGGCCCTCAGCTGGAAGGTCCAGGTCAGTTTGGGGAAGGTCTCTACTGCCATTTTGATGTGTATGGATTTCATTGCAAATACCACAGTCCTTTCAACTGCATGTTGAAGTGTGTTGCATATAGCATAAGAATACAGCTCGATGAATTTTCTCAAACTGAACACAGCCACGGAACCAGCCCCCAGATTAAGAAATAAAAGCTACCCTGTACCCACTTCCAGTTACTCCGTCTCTTTAGGGTGACTGCTACCTTGACTTCTAACGACATGGCTTAGTGCTGTCTCTTTTTGTGTTTTATGGAAATGGAATCATACTCACTTTTGTGTTTGGCTCCTTTCACTCAGTGTTATGCATGATATTTATCAAATCGTGCATGCAATTGCTGTTGGTTTTCACAGCGCATGATATTTCATTGCGTGGAGATACTGCAGTGTGTGTATCCATTCATCACAGATGAGCATTTGGGCAGTTTCAAACTGTGGGGTAGCATGAATAAAGCTGCTATGGGTATCTTGTACATGTTGTTTTTTGTGCCCATGTACACATTTCTGATGGCTAGGAACCTCAGAGTGGAAACATCGCATCTGTGTATGCCCTGCTTTAGGAGACAGTTCTCTGAAGTGGTTGCACTAATTTGTATCACTCATTTGGGGGAGACTCCGATCTCTGTAGGAATGCCTTCAATTCCATGAATCTACATGAATCTAAAGTGGCTCTGGGTTTTTCGATATTATTGATCTTTGATAATCTGATAATCTGGAATCTGAAGAATTGTCCCCCAGAAATAAACTCACAATTTTGCATCCGATTATTGTAACTTCATGTATGCGTGTGTGCACACAGTCATGTCCAGCTCTTAGCAGCCCCATGGACTGTAGCCCACCAGGCTCCTCTGTCCATGGGATTCTCCAGGCAAGAATTCTAGAGTGGGTTGCCATTTCCTCCTTCAGGGGATCTTCCCAACCCAGGGACCAAACCCATGTCTCTTGTGTCGCCTGCATTGGCAAGTAGATTCTTTACCACTGAGCCACCTGACAATCCCTCAGTAACTTCAAGACCCTGTGAACCTCACCCAGGCCCAGGAATCCTAACAAGTACTCCTCTTCTGAGTTCTAAATTCTAAGGTATATTGTACATATTTTGATTCTATGTTTTAAACTCTTTGACTGAATAGAAGACTTAGAACTTAACAGGGCCCCCACAAAGCAGGGGCACCCGAACTGAAACACACAAATTTAGAAAAGTATAAAGCTATTTGGAGAAGAATTTGGTGTTTGTTAATTTCAGAAAAAGCATTGAAGTCATCTTTAAATGAAAAATCATAACACTGTCGGGCATCCTTGCATGTACTTCGCAGACCAGAACTAACTTCATGGCACATTATGTGTGGAAGAAGCATAATCTTTTCAGGGCGTGAAAGAAAAAGTGAAAGTGTTAGTTGCTCAGTTGGGTCTGACTCCTTATGACCGCATGGACTGTAGCCTGCCAGGCTCCTCTGTCCATGGGATTCCAGACAAGAATACTGGAGTGGGTTGGCATTCCCTCCTCCAGGCGATCTTCCTGACCCAGGTATAGAACCCAGGTCTCCCGCATTGCAGGTGGATTCTTTAGCATCTGAGCCACCAGGGAAGTTCAGCATCTAGGGCTTTTAAAAGCCTTCAACCTGCCCTATTGGGATCAGTGATACAGCTGTGCCTACCCATCCCTCCCTCTACGTGAGCTGAGCAGTTCTACACTGCACGGGGGCATGCATTTGATCAGGGTTCCCTGGTTGTGAAGATCTTGTGGACTTGTTTATTGGATCCTCACAGACCCCCCACTAGGTGTCCTGGCTGTGTACCATCACTGTCTATTGTGGATGACTGGTCAAGGAAAGTGGTAGATGAGTGTGTCAGTCACCCTGCAAGTGAGGAGTCAGCTCCACCTGTCCTAGAATGGTGACCGCAGAAACTGGGCTCTGGTCTGTGAGCAGATGTATGGTGTGGGTAGAAGCAGGGAGCTGCCTCCACAGTTCTGCAGTGTCACTCTGGTGTAGAAGTAGTGCTGAGATGGATAAAGATGGGTCTCTGTTTGACATAAGAAAGAATGTCCAAGTTACAACTGTGTCATGAAGGAAGCCAGGTGCTTGAGAGGTAGTGAGCTCCTTGTCTCTGGAGGCATGTAAACTGATGCTGGATGACAGCTTGACAGGGATGTCGGTGGACTAAATGATCTAGGTTTCTTTCAACCCTGAGGTTGCTGGCCTCTGAGTCTTGGTCCCCTGACCCCTGCTGAGTGCTCTTGCATCTCACTGGTGACCTGCTCACACTGCACTGACCCGGCTTGTCCAATGAGCTGGATCCTGCATAAAAAAACCTGAGTTGTAGTAGAACTGACAGAGAATCAGAGCAGAAAGTGTCCAAGATCTCCTGGCAGCTGTGATTCATACGAGCAGCTCTCTGTGAAGTCAGGCAAACATTTTCCATTTTGTAATATGGTTTTTCCAGTAGTCATGTATGGATGTGAGAGTTGGACCGTAAAGAAGGCTGAGCACCAAAGAATCAATGCTTCCAAGCTGTGGTGCTGGAGAAGACTCTTGAGAGTCCCTTGGACAGCAAGGAGATTGAACCAGTCAATCCTAAAGGGAACCCATTAGGATATCCTGAATATCCATTGGAAGGACTGATGCTGAAGCTGAAGCTCCAATATGAGGAGCTGACTCACTGGAAAAGACCCTGATGCTGGGAAAGATTGAAGACAGGAGAAGAAGGGGGTGACAGAGGATGAGATGGTTGGATGGTATGACTGACTCCATGGACATGAGTTTGAGCAAACTCCTGGAGATAGTGAAGGACAGGGAAGCACGATGTGCTGCAGTCCATGGGGTCTCAAAGAGTCAGACCTGATTGAGTGACTGAACAAACAACGTGTGGCATGGTATCACCTCTTTTCCTTGAAAAGCCAGCGTGGGGGAGAAGTGTTACCTAGAGAGTCCCAATCTCTGAGCACTGGCAGTTGTAAACGGACAATTTCCGAGCACTGTGCATGGGCCTCCCGCCCTGCTAGGCCCCACTCTTGGAGAGAGCTGGGAAAGCCTTGGTGGCTGGGTGAGGAGCGCAGGAGGCCCTGGGACACCCGAAGAGGGAGCTTCTCAGTGCAGTGTAGGACCTCAACCGGGGTCCCTGGGGCTGAAGAAGTACCCTGTCCAGCTCCTCGGGCAGTCCTTCCCTTACATTCCCATCTTAGTTTGTGTCTTACTGCATCGCCTCTGTGGCTGCCTGCCTCCATCCCCTCCCTCTCCCCTTGTCCTTAGCAAAGGCACTCACCCTTGCTCACCTGGCCTAGTGCAGCAGATACCCTCCCAGCTCGTCTCCTCCAGTCTTTCGTCACTCTGAACCTAGAATGCTCCGTATCAGGCATGGGTCCCACTGCGCCCCCTTTCTAGCCACGACAGCCCTCACCCTCCAATTTGTTCAGTTCATCTCAGGATTCTGCTCAGACAGCCTCTTGTAAATGGAAAGTCCACCCGAGTGGGCAATGACAGGGAAACTGATTTGCCAGTGCACCTCTGCTTCCCACATGGCCCCCTCCCAAAGGTTAGAAAACAGCTCACCTCCCCACCTCCACACCTCCTACTCCACACACGCACACACACACATACACACACACACGTAACTTTGCATGTTTCTCCCAGTGCTTCACAGTGAAGGCCAAACTTGATTGCCCGATGCTCAAAACCTGCCTGAATTTGATCTAGTTTTGAAATTTCCTCTTCCACACAGCCTCACGTGCTTACTCCATTTTCATCTGGGAAGCATGAAGAAAAGTAACACCTGTGTCCCCTGACCCTGTCCAGCTGGTCTACCCCTCAGGTCCCAGGGCATCCTGTGTGTCCCATCTCTCAGTGACTGCCCAGGTGGTCCCCGTGGTCTGAAATATCCCTCCCACATGTTTCAGGGTCCAGGGAGGTCTGGGGTTAGCATAGTGGTGGGAAGATACACAGAATTACTGGGCTTGGAAGGGTCTTAGTGAACCCTGAATGGAGCCCCTTGGTGGCCGCTCAGACCCATCACTCATGGCCTGGGATGGCCTCTCCACTCAGTGAAACTTTGTTTCCCTTGGGCTCCTCACACTATCTTAGTGGCAACTGGTCACCAGGGGGAAGAAACACTGGGCTTGGCATCAGAGGAATCCTGGTTCAAATTGCATATATACACAGACACTTACTGGTTGTAAGACCTTGAACAAAGCGCCAAGCTTTGAATTCTGTCCTCTGTACAATGGGGCTGACACAAGAGGCTCAGTGTGACAATGTGATACCATCAGGCATGTCCCAGAGATCTGACCCAGGCTAGAATCTGGATCTGGACATTTGCATGAGACCTTCCCTGCTACTGGACTGTGACCCCCAAAGGGAGTGGTGGGCTCCCATGAACCTTCATCTAGCTCCTCTCCAGTTCTTGGCTTTTGTGTTTATCTAGCAGTTATTCAATAAATGATTGTTGAGGAAATCAACAGGAATGGATGGAGAGTCTCCTCTCTGGGGGATGGGGCTTTTTGGAGTTTCAGGGATTTGATGATGACACGGGGCTCACACGTTACTGGGGGCAGGCAGCCAACCACGAAGGAGAGGACTAGATATCCACAGTGATTGGGTTCTATATAGACAGAAAAACAGGTAGAGTGGGAGCCAAAGAAGGTCACTGAGCTTGTGGCGGTTGACCTTGGAATTAAATGACTTCTGGGGCCAGATGTTCAAGCGTCCCCAGGGGAGAGTGTTCCGGGGGAGAGGGCAGCCAGGGTGCAGTGGGTGCACAGCTCTCTGCAGGCATGCCCACTGCACCCAGGACCCCTCCCCCGGGCGAGCTTTTGGGTGGAGGTGATGGGCTCCCTGTACCCTTTCCAGCTCTCCACCTTGTTTGCTGCGTGAGCCTTGCTGGTCTTGAAGTAGACATGTGAGCTTCAGGGTTTACAAGGAGTGTCCAGTTCCTGGGCTCTGAAGTCCAGGAGCCCAGGCAGCCTCTTAGAGCACACCCACTCTCTGCCAATCAAAGCTCAGTAGCCAAGCCCTGATACCACTAAGCCCTTACCTGGGATGCCCAGATGATCTGCGTGCACATCACATTGAGAAACACCAGGCTGAACCGCACTTTGCAACGTGCACTATTGCATTCAGTGCCAGCTCTTCCAGAAGAGTCTTCTAAGCCCTACAAAATCCCTGTGTTGCAGTTATCCAGTTAGCCATGAGGCTCTGCACAGAGGCATCTTCTGCAGAGACAGTGCACAGACCAGTTTTTATTTCTTCCAGGTTGTACATATCTAAGGTCAAAGCTAGCAGGATCCTTAGAGCTAATCTGGTCCTATCTGCTTATCTTGTAGATGAAGGACCTGAAGCCCAGAGGAGGAAAGCAGATTATCGAGGATCATACAGAGGAGTCAGAGATAAACCAACATGACGTGGCAGAGTGTTTCAGCCTGTACATCTGCTACTTGGCGTTGAGAAAAGCACAGAGCTAGTGTGGGCGGACCTGGGGCTGATGTCCCACCTTTGCCAAACATGATGAGTCTCTATGATTATCCCAGCCCTGTCTGAGGAACTGATACAGGTCGCCATGGTTACCATTTATTTGGTACTCACTGTGTACCAGGCACTTTTCTAAGTGTTTGATGTGTTATTTCACTGGGTCTTTACAGCAATTCTATGATGTAGGCACTGATGCTACGTCCTCTAAAAAATGACACACTGTGTCCAGTGATGCTAAGGAGCTTGCCCAACATGATGTTGGCACAGTTGGCACAGATGGTAGGTGATGGAGCCAGGACTCAGGCATGGGTTATCTGGCTCCATGCCTTTCCCTTCTCCTGCACACTCTCTATGTAGAGAATCTGCACGTAACGGGATTCTCTGGACATTTGAGGCTGCACAGGCAAGAAGAAAGTGATTGTGGACACTCAGTTACTTGTAAATCAGTTCATATGATGGTTACCTGTGTGTACCGCCACCCCAGACATCTCACCTGGAATGGAAGAAGGAACTGCAGAGTTATTCATTTTAGAGCATACAGGATGATAGTTAATAATGCTGTATCGCGTGTTTAAAAGCTGCTAGGAGAGTAGATCTTAAAAGTCCGCATCACAAGAAAAAAAACTTTGTAACTATGTCTGGTGTCAGACGTTAACTGGACTTCTTGTGTTGATCATTTTGTAATATATGTAAATATCAGATAATTATGTTATAGACCCGAGACTAATATAATGTTGTATGTTAATTATATTTCAATTTAAAAATTAGTGGAAAAAAAGAGCACACAATACCTAAAGTAGCATGTAGACTCATTGACTTTAGAACTGAAGAGGAAGTATGATAGGGTGAGAATGGCTATCATTTTAACAGCTCATGCAGGAATTCATCTCATGAAGACAGCTCTCTTGGTTTAATAAAAAGTAGTAACTTGCTTATAAAGAAGGTAAAACTCTAAGAGTATGAGTTGGAAAGAGAGGAAGAAACAAAGAGAAGCTAAACCACTGCAGGGTGAAAGAGGTTATTAGGAGTTCTGGCTGAGGGGAGAGAGGAAAAGCGAGAGAAAATAAAGGGGAGAGGAGGCCAGCTGACCGATCAGTTCAGTTCAGTCGCTCAGTTGTGTACGACTCTTTGTGACCCCACGAACTGCAGCACACCAGGCCTCCCTGTCCATCACCAACTCCCAGAGTTTACCCAAACTCATGTCCATCAAGTTGGTGATGCCATCCAGCCATCTCATTCTCTGTCATCCCCTTCTCCTCCTGCCCCCAATCTTTCCCAGCATCAGGGTCTTTTCAAATGAGTCAGCTCCCCGCATCAGGTGGCCAAAGTATTGGAGTTTCAGCTTTAACATCAGTCCCTCCAATGAACACCCAGGACTGATCTCCTTTAGGATGGACTGGTTGGATCTCCTTGCAGTCCAAGGGACTCTCAAGAGTCTTCTCCAACACCACAGTTCAAAAGCATCTATTCTTTGGCACTCAGCTTTCTTTATAGTCCAACTCTCACATCCATACACGACCACTGGAAAAACCATAGCCTTGACTAGACGGATCTTTGTTGGCAAAGTAATGTCTCTGTTTTTTAATATGCTATCTAGGTTGGTCATAACTTTCCTTCCAAGGAGCAGGTGTCTTTTAATTTCATGGCTGCAATCATCATCCGCAATGATTTTGGAGGCCAGAAATATAAAATCAGCCACTGTTTCCACTGTTTCCCCATCTATTTGTCATGAAGTGATGGGACCAGATGCCATGATCTTAGTTTTCTGAATGTTGAGCTTTAAGCCAACTTTTTCACTCTCTTCTTTCACTTTCATCAAGAGGCTTTTTAGTTCTTCTCCTCTTTCTGCCATAAGGGTGGTGTCATCTGCATATCTGAGGTTATTGATATTTCTCCCGGCAACCTTGATTCCAGCTTGTGCTTCCTCCAGCCCAGTGTTTCTCATGATGTACTCTGCGTAGAAGTTAAATAAGCAGGGTGACAATATACAGCTGACCGATACATTGCCAGAAATGACCACAAACTCCTTTAAAAAGGAAATCTAATATTAACTTAATTTTTTCCTGTGTTACTGTGATATGTCGTCCCAAACCTTTCTTTCTTAATTTCAGGCTTGTTTGCCTTGTGAATGTGTGGGGTGTGTGTGTGTGTGTGTGTGTGTGTGTGTACATGTATGTGTACCAAGGGGAGGAGATGACTTTCTCTCTAGGTGAAGTTATAAGCATATCCCTACATACAACCTAATTCAAGGAAAGCAAAATCTTCCAGACAGATGTGACTAGCAAAATTTTCAGCCACTCATGGAGGGCATTGATTGTTTTTCCTGCCTCTTCATTGAATCGTTCTTCTAAGAAATAGTGAGCAACTGCTATATAGAAGGTAACAGACGAGGCCAGGGCAGCAACAGAGGTGAGTGTCCCTACATCATTTATTGTGCCTTTTATTAAGACTTTGTTCTGAGTGAATGAAATGAGGAACCACTGCAGGGTTTTGAAAAGAGGAAGAAGCTGCAGTTCTGGATCCATCTGGACACTAGCCTGATGAGAGATTTGAGGCATATAAGGGTGGAAGCCGATAGACCATTTAGAAAGCTGTTGCTTCCTACAACCTGGCTAGGCTACTTGGTAGATGGGTAACATGACCCAGGATTATAGATTATTATTAAGGAATATGAAGGAGGTAGTGGATATGGAAGTCTGGAATTCAGGAGAAGATTCCAGGCTGCAGATATGAATTGGGGAATCATTGACTTATAAACGGAATTTAAAACCCTAAGATGAGGTCTCTGAGATTTCCAACATAGTGAGAATAGACTGAAAACATTAGAGAACCAGAGACAGAACCCGGGGGATTTCTTTTAGCCTTTCGAACCACTTTGTCAAGGTCACCAATGCCCTTGCTAAATCCAAAGGTCTTGTCCTAAGCCTTATAGTGTTTGACCTTTGTTTGAGTTATGTTTCTTTCACATGCAATCCAAAGAGTCATGATTAATACAGCCTTGCTCTGAAATTCTTAGAGATATCAAGAAGAATGTAGGAAACTGTATATGTGAAAAGGAGTTTCAGTCAAATTCATTTGCATCTCAAAGGGTGCAAGACAGCTTTATCTGATTTCTGGGATTACCCCCCCTCAAAAAAAAAATCAAAAAATCAAAGATGTAAAATATAGTGTTGGGATATTTAGATTATAGCATTATGGAATATTAAAACTAAAAGATGCAAAGAGACTTTTGAACACTTTGTGTTTTTAAAATTTTAAATCCCAGTCACTCCATACTGGTATACAGTATGGTGTACCAGTATACTGTATACCAGTATACATACTGGTGAACAGGACAGCAGTTCACTTTGTTCACTGACCTCGAGTCCTGTGACTTTGCTTTGTCACTTATTTTTTTTTTTTCCAGAAGTTTTTGGTATATTTGTTGGGGTTTAGACAATCATGTCATCTGTGAATAAAGATAACTTCATTTCTTTCTTTTCATTACATACACTTTCTTTTTTCTTGTCTTATTGAACCAGCAAGAACTCCCAGTACAATGTTGAAAAGAAGGGCTGAGAAAGGACATTCTCTCCTTCTTCCAAATTTAAGGGAGAAAATATCATACCATAAAGTGTGATGTTTGTTATAGATTTTTTTGTAGATGTTCTTTTTTATGGTGTCAATGTTGCTAAGTTTTCTGAGTGGTTTTTTTTTTTTTTAAATCATGAATGGGTATTGAATTTTGCAAAATGTTTTGGCACCAACTGATATGATATGAATCTTTTTCTTTCTTGATGTATGGATTACATGATTATTTTTCAAATGTTGACTCAGCCTAGCACATCTTGAATAAGTCCCACTGGGTAGCGGCGTGTACTTCTTTTTTACATTGTTGGAATCAGTTCGTTAATATTTTGTTGAGGATTTTCCATCTATATTCATACAGTATATTGTAGCTTTCTTGTAATGTTTTAAATCTGGCTTTGATATTAAGGTAATGCTGGTCTATATAATGAATTAGGAAGTGTTCAATTGCTTTTATTTTTGGAAAATGTTGTGGAGAATTAATATTATATTGTCTTTAATGGTTTGGAATTATGCATCAGTGAAACCCTTTGGAGCTGTATTTTTTAGAAATACTGAATTTTTAAAATAGATACAGGATTATTCAGGTAATCTGTTTCTCTTTGTGTGAGTTTTGGTAATTTGTGTCTTTCAAGGAATTGGCTCATTTTATTTGAGTTATCAAATGTTATCAATATCTGAGTTATCGTCAGTAGCATCATTTGCAAATATTTTCCCCTATTGTGTGGGTTATTTTTTCATTTCATTGATAATTTCCTTTGCTGTGCAAAAGGAAAGTTTGATTAGGATTTTTAAGTTTGATTAGGAGAAGGCAATGGCACCCCACTCCAGTACTCCTGCTTGGAAAATCCCAAGTACGGAGGAGCCTGGTAGGCTGCAGTCCATGGGGTCGCTAAGAGTTGGACACGACTGAATGACTTCACTTTCACTTTTCACTTTCATGCATTGGAGAAGGAAATAGCAACCCACTCCAGTGTTCTTGCCTGGAGAATCCCAGGGATGGGGGAGCCTGGTGGGCTGCCGTCTCTGGGGTCGCACAGAGTCGGACACCACTGAAGCGACTTAGCAGCAGCAGCGGGTCCTATTTGTTTATTTTTGCTTTTATATCTTTTGCTTTGGGAGACTGATCAAGAAAATATTTCTACAATTTATGTTTGAGAATGTTTTGCTATGTTCTCCTTTAGAAGTTTTATGGTGTCGTGTATGTCCAGTCCTTTTTAAAAATCATCAAGAGTACTGACATTCCATTAATCATTTCCAAAGAATCAATGACCCATGAGCGCTTTATAACCTCATCTCAATTCATGCTCTCATCCCTCATACCATATACATCACTCAGCACATATGAACTGGAATTCTAGATTCCCCAGTGTGAAACTCTAACAGGTGAGATGGATCAGCAATTCTTAAGTGCGTGTATGGTATAAATTTTATTTAAAAAACCTTATTTCCAACGTGAAGACAATTAGAGAAGAAAAATATGCAAGTAACTCTGGTGGCTGCAAAGATGCAAAAGGTTTGAGAGTAATTCTTGTTTGCATACATTTGCTCATTTGTTTTACCAGATGCAGAAATAGTTGGGAAAAAATGAACTAAGGAGCAGAAGGGGTCACTCAAATTAGAATAAGATGCAGGCTTTTTGAATTCAAGCAAAGGACAGGCAGTAGAGAGTGCTGTGTCTTCATGTAGCTGGTGATGCGTTCTGTACCAAGGGGGAAACTTACGGGGTGTGCAGACTTTTACTCACTCAGGATCTCTTCTCCTTCCCCTCTCAATATAGATATAGATACATCACATGTATATAGAGAAAGAGATAGATACAGTACACATACATTAATTATGCTTACATTTATACACTAATATATTAATAACATATATTCTAAATCTCTCATTGAAAAAGTAATTCAAATTGTCCCAAAGTATATACAGTTAAAAGTAGGTCTCCTGATTCTCAAATCTTCTTCCCCACAGGCGACAATCCTAATAAACTTCTTGGATATACTTTCAGACATAGTCTATACATGTGCTTATGAAAATAAATAGGACAACTAACTCTAATAAATAACATTCTCCTACAGTCACCAGGGGCTTCCCAGATGGAGCAGTGCTAAAGAGTCCACTTACTAGTGCAGCAGACATGGGTTCCAGCCTTGTGTCAGGAAGATCTCCTGGAGAAGGAAATGACAACCTACTCCAGTATTCTTGCCTGGAAAATTTCATGGATAGAGGAGCCTGGCAGGCTACAGTCCATGGGGTGGCAAAGAGTCAGATGTGACTGAACATATACACACACACACACACAATCACCAGATATAAAATATTTTAATTTTCACAGTAGCAACAAAAACTATAAAATATTTAGAATTTGGCTTAAAAATATTTTACAAAGGCTTAATGGGGAAAAATGTAAATTCTACTTGAGGGTGTAAATGAAAGCATGCACAATTATGCATGTGAGCCCCATCCATAGACTGGACAGCTTTATAACTATGTCAGTGTTCTTCAGATAAGTCTGTACGTTCACTGAAATTCCACATACAAAATACTCATCACAAATTTTGAGGAATTGATAACTTTCTTTAAAAATTTATATGTAAGAGTATAGGTGTACTGTGTGGATCACAATAAACTGTGGGAAATTCTGAAAGAGACGGGAATACCAGACCACCTGATCTGCCTCTTGAGAAATTTGTATGCAGGTCAGGAAGCAACAGTTAGAACTAAACATGGAACAACAGACTGGTTCAAAATAGGAAAAGGAATACATCAAGGCTATATATTGTCACCCTGCTTATTTAATTTATATGCAGAGTACATCATGAGAAACGCTGGACTGGAAGAAACACAAGCTGGAATCAAGATTGCCGGGAGAAATCTCAATAACCTCAGAGATGCAGATGACACCACCCTTATGGCAGAAAGTGAAGAGGAACTAAAAAGCCTCTTGATGAAAGTGAAAGTGGAGAGTGAAAAAGTTGGCTTAAAGCTCAACATTCAGAAAACGAAGGTCATAGCATCCAGTCCCATCACTTCATGGGAAATAGATGGGGAAACAGTGGAAATAGTGTCAGACTTTATTTTTCTGGGATCCAAAATCACTGCAGATGGTGGCTGCAGCCATGAAATTAAAAGACGCTTACTCCTTGGAAGGAAAGTTATGACCAACCTAGATAGCATATTCAAAAGCAGAGACATTACTTTGCCAACAAAGGTCCATCTAGTCAAGGCTATGGTTTTTCCTGTGGTCATGTATGGATGTGAGAGTTGGACTGTGAAGAAGGCTGAGCGCTGAAGAATTGATGCTTTTGAACTGTGGTGTTGGAGAAGACTCTTGAGAGTCCCTTGTACAGCAAGGAGATCCAACCAGTCCATTCTGAAGGAGATCAGCCCTGGGATTTCTTTGGAAGGAATGATGCTAAAGCTGAAACTCCAGTACTTTGGCCACCTCCTGCGAAGAGTTGACTCATTGGAAAAGACTCTGATGCTGGGAGGGATTGGGGGCAAGAGGAGAAGGGGACGACAGAGGATGAGATGGCTGGATGGCATCACTGACTCGATGGACATGAGTCTGAGTGAACTCCGGGAGTTGGTGATGGACAGGGAGTCCTGGCGTGCTGTGATTCATGGGGTCGCAAAGAGTTGGACACGACTGAGCGACTGATCTGATCTGATAGGTATACAATGAACTTAGTCAGTTCTGAACACTAAAATCAAAGAGGAGGGATTTACCCTGTCATGGATTAGGCATTTCACAATGCTCTAGTAACAAGTGGGAAGAAGGTATATTAGTGACAATAATAACAAAGCCATGGAAGCAAACCCAGAGCTGAGAAGCAGACCCATGTATGTGGAAATGGTATGATACAGGCGTCTACAAATTAGGGGGAGCTTTCTGTTTATTAGGGGATTGTGGGGAAAATTAGTTATTATGTGGAGAAAAATAAAATTGAATTTCTATCTCACAACATATAAGGGAATTCACAATAAAGACCTTAATGTGAGAGATAAAATATGAATAAACATATAGGCAAATATCTTTATATACTTAGAGATGGGGAAGGATGTCTTCAACAAGACCAGAAATTTACAACCACAAGGGAGAAAAATGCACAGGTATGACAGGATCAAAATTAAGGATTTCTTTTCAATAAAGGTCACCATAGACAAAATTAACAACACTTGACAAGTAATCGATATCAAGGCTATACAAGAAAATACTTATGTATCATGAAGAAAAAGATAGGAAATCCAAGAGGAAAAAATTGGCACAGACTGTGAGAAGGCAAGTCACAGAAGGAGAAATCTAAGAGACAAAGAAGGGTGTATCACTCCTAATGCACATTTGAATGTGATGTGACTTGATCCACATGAGCTCACCAGGAAGTCAAAAGTTGACCATTATCGAGTTTGACGGAAGACTCAGGAGACTGGGACCACTAATCCACTGTTCTGGGAAATGTGACTGGAGAGAGCAGTCCGGGAATAGGGAACTACCTTACTTTACGGTCTAGAATTCTCTGCAGTGCTCCCACTGGCCTGGACGTTGCTCGTTGCTTCATGTTTGTGGGAGTGGGGCAGTGGAGGCTGTTTAAGAATCCACCACCAGGGAAAGGAACAGATCTCACAGGAAAGGCTGTGCAGTTATTAGAACCAATGAACTAAATGTACACAATGACGAAAAATGAAAGAGGAGTGAGGTGTCTAGCTTGAGAACTTCTATGTGCAGTTAAAACACATACAGTCACAAAATTCACTACCGAACAGAGAGTGATACATCAAACATGTTAGAAACACTTTTAAAGAGGAAAAGATGATCGGAAAGAAACCATAGATAGAAAACGAAACAAGAGAAGCTCAGCAGTCAGGCAGACAGGGAAGAGTCTGCCCTGAGCCTGAGTGTGATAAATTCAAACCTCTGCCCCTGAGGAGCAAGGAATCAATCCATAGATAAATAATTCACTTTATTCTTTGATTTAAACATCATTGCATTTATATACAAGCCAAGTTACCCTTGATTTGTGTATTGCCATGTTTCATAAGCAACTGAACCTTTAATTTTGAGTTTTCTTTTCACATTTAAAAAACTCCCCCGCCCCCTGCCCCAGATCTCAGACCTTCTCTTATGCCTTTGGAAGATTTCCATCATTGGATAGCATCACCATGTATACCTCAGTATATATAGTAGCCAGATTTTGGTGTGTATATGGATTGTTCACCATGTTCTCTTTGCTTATAAATAGCAGTGCAGTGGATACTCTTGTATATTCGTCTTTGTACAACATCTATCAGTAGGTTAAATTCCTAGAAGTAGCATTGCTGAAGTGATATGTATTTGTTTAAACAGAAGTTGTCAAATTACTCTTGCATCAGTATATGCTCTCATTCTTGCCAGCATTGTGTATTATTAAAATTAACATTTTTTTCTATGCTGGCAAATGGAAAGTTTTATTCCTGATTTAAATTTTTATTTATTTAATTATGAGTGGTTTAGCCTACTTTTTCTGTGTGATTTTAAACCATTCATATTATTCTCTGTGGTTGGCCTTTTTCTTATTAATTTACAAATGCACTTTATTTATTAAGAATGTTAGTTCTTTTTCCTGTGTTCTATAAGTCTAAAGCTAGCCAGATAGACCTGTATCTCTATCTGTAAAAAGGCTAAACTTTAAGCTTCTTCTTTCTGATTTTTACATCTTATTTTTCTCTAATAAAATTTTAATTCATAGTTACCTCTGGAAGAATCATAGATAATATCATGATCCTGGGGATATTTACATTTTTCACAACTTTATACATTTAGTGCAGTGTTGACTTTTGGCTTATTATATAAAGGAAGTGTTAAATTATTCCTATTTTTTTTGAGTTGTTTTCATGCTTGGATGCTGCCTTTGTAATATCACTATTATTTCACCTGTAATGGATAAATATTTTTTTTCTTCTCTCTTATTATTATGATAAATTTGAACTGTCTTTGCATTTCTGCCATGATTCTTGTTTCACCATGTTGTATTATACTTTTAATGTGCTGTTAAATTTTATTTGAAAATATTACTATTAGTTTCACATCAAAATTCAAAAATAAGTTTGATCTGGTATTTGTTTTCTGTGACTTTAATTATGTATTATTCTAATGGGTGAAGAGGGCTTCCCTGATAGCTCAGTGGTAAAGAATCCACCTGCAGTGCAGGAGCTGCAAGAGATGTGGGTTTGATCCCTGGGTCAGAAAGATCTTCTGGCAAAGGACACGGCAACCCACTCCAGTATTCTTGCCTGGAGAACCCAGAGACAGAGTAGCCTGCTGGGCTACAGTTAAGAGGGTCACAAAGAGTCGGAAATAACTGAAGAGGTTGAGCACAGTGGGTGAAGAATTTTGGAGCAGTTGAAATAGCAATGGGATTATCTTCTAGGAGGGATGAAATAATTTGTGGCAAACCACAGTCTCACCAAGAACATCAATCATGGCTGAAAAATACAGACATAATTTCTTTGAAGGTGTCAGAGGACACTGAGGCAACAAAAACAGAGGAGCTGAAGCTCTGGAAAGGGATGATTTTGGAAAAGTGAGCTAACTCTTTTCATCCTTTTTATAGCAGGGCATTTGCTAATTCTGGGTATGGACAGGAGGGTGGTAATCTAGGTACAGGGAAGCTGCTGAAAGCAAGGACACTTTGGCAGACTTTGGAGGAAGTTCAGGCTAGTAAATACTAGATTTAGAACCTAGGTCAAAAGTCCATACAAAGCAGCAGAGCTTTGTCAGTCTGGCAACACAAAGATGAGAGCCTGAGATTCATCAGGCAGCTCTTAGTTGGGAACCATGGTGTGATGTGATTAAAACACACACACACACACACACACACACACACACACACACACACACATATATTTGGTTTTTGTCCCCAGTTCCTGGTGCAGAACTACTTATACCCTTAGAACTTCCTGAATGATAATAGTGTCTTTTATATCATAAAGTGATGGCTGGTGGCTGGGAACCCCTAAAAAGCTTCAGAATGGGGACTGGTCCAAAAAGATCAGCAATGGCCACAGGACTGGAAAAGGTCAGTTTTCATTCCAATCCCAAAGAAGAATAATGGCAAAGAATGTTCAATCTACTGCACAATTACACTCTTCACATGCTAGCAAAGTAATGCTTAAAATTCTCCAAGTCAGACTTCAATAGTATGTGAACCGAGACCTTCCATATGTTAAAGCTGGATTTAGAAAAGGCAGAGGAACCAGAGATCAAATTGCCAACATCTGATGGATCCTATACAGTGGACGTGACAAATAGATTCAAGGGATTAGATCCGACAGACAGAGTGCCTGAAGAACTATGGATGGAGGTTCATGACATTGTACAGGAGGCAGGGATCAAGACCATCCCCAAAACAAAGAAATGCAAAAAGGCTATTTCTATTCACAAATAACTGTGAATAGAAGAGAAGCGAAAGGCAAAACAGAAAAGGAAAGATAAACCCATTTGAATGCGAAATTCCAAAGAATAGCAAGGAGAGATAAGAATTCCTTCCTCAGTGATCAATGCAAAGAAATAGAGGAAAACAATAGAATGGGAAAGTCTAGAGATCTCTTCAAGAAAATTAGAGATACAAAGGGAACATTTAATGCAAAGATGGACACTATAAAGGACAGAAACAGTATGGACCTAACAGAAGCAGAAGGTATTAAGAAGAGGTGGCAAGAATACACAGAAGAACTATACAAAAAAGATCTTCATGACCCAGATAATCACAATGGTGTGATCACCAACCTAGAGCCAGACATTCTGGAATGTGAAGTCAAGTGGGCTTAGAAAGCATCACTACAAACAAAGCTAGTGGAGGTGATGGAATTCCAGTGGAGCTATTCTAAATCCTGAAAGATGGATGGTGAAAGTGCTGCACTCAATATGCCAGCAAATTTGGAAAACTCAGCAGTGGCCACAGGACTGGGAAAAAAAGTTTGCATTCCAATCCCTAAGAAGGCATTGCCAAAGAATGCTCAAACTGCCACACAATTGCACTCATCTCACATGCTAGTAAAGTAATGCTCAAAATTCTCCAAGCCAGGCTTCAACAGTATGTGAACCATGAACATCCAGATGTTCAAGCTGGATTTAGAAAAGGCAGAGGAACCAAAGATCAAATTGCCAAATTCTGCTGGATCATCGACCCACTCCATTGTTCTTGCCTGGAGAATCCTGGGGACGGCGGAGTCTGGTGGGCTGCCGTCTATGGGGTCGCACAGAGTTGGACACAACAGAAGCTACTTAGCAGCAGCAGCAGCAGCAGCAGAAGTTGGATCATTGAAAAAGCAAGAGAGTTCCAGAAAAATATCTACTGCTTTACTGACTATGCCAAAGCCTTTGACTGTGTGGACCATAACAAACTGTGGAAAATTCTTAAAGAGATGGGAATACCAGACCACCTGACCTGCCTCCTGAGAAATCTATATGCAGGTCAGGAAGCAACAGTTAGAACTAAACATGGAACAACAGATTGGTTCCAAACAGAGAAAGGAGTACATCAAGGCTGTATATTGTCACCCTGCTTATTTAACTTATATGAAGAGTACATCATGAGAAACACTGGGCTGGATGAAGCACAGGCTGAAATCAACATTGCCAGGAGAAATATCAATAACCTCAGATATGCAGATGACACCACCCTTATGGCAGAAAGTGAAGAGGAACTAAAGAGCCTCTTGATGAAAGTGAAAGAGGAGAGTGAAAAAGTTGGCTTAAAACTCAACATTCAGAAAACTAAGATCATGGCATCTAGTCCCATTACTTCATGGCAAATAGATGGGGAAACACTGGAGACTGTGGCTGAGTTTATTTTTTTAGGCTCCAAAATCACTGCAGATGGTGACTGCAGCCACGAAGTTAAAAGACGCTTACTCTTTGGAAGAAAAGTTATAACCAACCTAGACAGCATATTAAAAAGCAGAGACATTACTTTGTCAACAAAGGTCTGTCTAGTCAAGGCTATGGTTTTTACAGTGGTCGTGTATGGATGTGAGTGTTGGACTATAAAGAAAGCTGAGTGCTGAAGAATAGATGCTTTTGAACTGTGGTGTTGAAGACTTTTGAGAGTCCCTTGTACAGCAAGGAGATCCAACCAATCCATCCTAAAGGAAATCAGTCCTGAATATTAATTGGAAGGACTGATGCTGAAGCTGAAACTCCAATATTTTGGCCACCTGATGTGAAGAGCTGACTCATTTGAAAAGACCCTAATTCTGGGAAAGATTGAGGGCAGGAGGAGAAGGGGACGACAGAGGATTATTAGATGGCTGAATGGCATCACCGACTCGATGGACATGAGTTTGGGTGAACTCCGGGAGTTGGTGATGGGCAGGGAGGCCTGCCTTGCTGCCATCCATGGGGTTGCAAAGAGTCGGACACGAGTGAGTGACTGAACTGAACTAACGGATCCTAGAAAAAGCAAGAGAATTCCAGAAAAACACCTACTTCTCCTTCATTGACTATCATATAGCCTTTGACTGTGTGGATCACAACAAACTGTGGAACATTCTTAAGGAGATGGGAATACCAGACCACCTTACCTGCCTCTGAGAAATCTGAATACAGGTCAAGAAGCAACAGTTAGAAATGGACATGGAGTAATGAACTGGTTCCAAATTGGGAAAGGAGTACCTCAAGGCTGTATATTGTCACCCTGCTTATTTAACTTATATGCAGAGTACACCATGTGAAATGCTGGTCTCGATGAAGTACAAGTTGGAATCAAGATTTCCAGGAGAAATATCAATAACCTCAGATATGCAGATGACACCACCCTTATGGCAGAAAGTGAAGAAGAACTAAAGAGTCTCTTGATGAAGGTGAAAGAGGAGGGTGAAAAAGCTGGCTTAAAGCTCAGCATTCATAAAACAAAGATCATGGCATCCAGCCCCATTACTTCATGGCAAATAGATGGGGAAACAATGAACTTTATTTTCTTGGGCTCCAAAATCACTGCAGAGCAAGGATGCCTGCTCTTTGGAAGAAAATCTATGACAAACCTAGACAGCATATTAAAAAACAGAGACATCACTTTGCCAATAAAGGTCTGTATAGTCAAAACTATGGTTTTTCCACTAGTCATGTATGAATGTGAGAGTTGGACCATAAAGAAGGCTGAATGCTAAAGGATTGATGCTTTTGAGCTGTGGTGTTGGAGAAGACTGCTGAGATTCCCTTCGACTGCAAGGAGATCCAACCAGTCAATCCTAAAGGAAATCTATCCTGAATACTCACTAGAAGGAGTGATGTTGAAGCTGAAGCTCCAATGCTTTGGCCACCTGATACAAAGAGCTGACTCACTGGAAAAGACCGTGATGCTGGGAAAGATTGAAGGCAGGAGGAGAAGGGGACAACAGAGGATGAGATGGTTGACGCAATGGATATGAGTTTGAGCAAGCTCTGGGAGATGGTGAAGGACAGGGTAGCCGGCCATGCTGCGGTCCATGGGATCGCAAGGAGTCAGACGTGACTGAGCTACTGAACAACAACAACAAAATAGATCAAGCCATGATCAGAAGGTGGAAACTTTCAGCTCCACCAACACCCAGACCTCTCTCTGGGCAGTGGCACCCATTGAAGAGCTGAGATGGTGGCATGCCTAGGGGGGGCATGGAAGATCCACCAGTGCCTTTGCTCCCATCCTGTGCCCTAGATATCACTTTCATGAGCCTGTTCCTGAGATGTATCTTTTATAATAAGCAGCAAAATGTAAGTAAAGCCTTTTCATGAATTCAGTGAATCGTTCAAGTGAATACCGAAACTGAGGAGTAGGTTGTGGGATTCCCCAGGTTTATAGGCATTTGGTCAGAGTTCCTGGGACTTGCTACTGGCGTCTGAAGTGAAGGCAGTTTGTGCAAATGAGTCCTTGACCTGGGATCTGCGCTAACTCCCGATAGCTTCAGAATTGAGTCGATTCACTGGATACCCAGTTGGTGTTGGAGAATCAGAGAACTGATGTTGGAAAAGACAGCATGTCTTTGATGTCAGGGAGGAAAGCCTGTTGCACAGACAGCTAACTATTCCCAAGGAGCAAGGGCAGCCTAGAGACAGACTGAGCCACACCAGAGCTGAAATCCAGCCTTCATGATGGACTAAAATAATTAAATAGTAGTGACTCTATTGCTCATTAGAAGAAAGGGAAAAACTAATCTGTTGTGTGAGAAGTTAGCTTTGGGAACAGTTGTGATGAATAGGGGCAGAAAATGAACTCCCGAGGGTACAATCATGCTCTGAGTTTTGAACTGGATGCTGGCTACACAGACGTGTTCAGTGTGTGAAACACCACTAAGCTGGGAGTTATGATTTGTGCTTTCTTTCCACAAGTAGATTATTATTTAAAACAAAGTCCATGATTCAAAAAAAATTCCTGAGTTCCAGTTCTGCCAAAGTAGAGTAGTTCCATTCCTTCCAGGTTCTCCCTCTAAAATATTTTGTCCAACGTAGCCAAGGAGCATAGAAAACATCGGGACGGTGAAAGGAAGATGGGTCCTTGGCATTTGAGGAACAACATGGCAAAGGTTCCTTGGATTTCCTTGTTACCTTCCATATTTCACTGTTAGTGTATCATGGAAGCCTCCAGCCCTGAACCACCATAGACCAAAAAAAAAAAAAAAAAAAGACAAACTGTTACCCCTAGTCAAAGGACTAGGAAAGGGATGACCTAACAACAGAAAACCCTTTTGGCAATACTTGTCTTTTTCCAGCTAAATGCCAATGGAAAAAACCTTTTCTACCCACAAGTGTGGTTTTTGCAGGGCTGAGCCAGGAACTGAGCTTCCGCACATCCCCATGCACCTCCTCCACTGCACTGAAGCAGACAGCACTCAGATCCCTCCTCCTGGTGGTGCCAAGTAGACAGATAATCTTTCATTCCTCCCCAGTAGAACCAGGTGGGGCTCCAACGCTCCTGCTGGGATAGTTGGCCCAGAGGATCATGGGACTGGTCTTCCATTCCCTGCCTGGTGGAAGCAGGGATCCCCTACCAGGGAGTGTCAGTGGGGTGCAGCGAGGAGCTGAGCCTCCACCACCAGCATCATTAGGGAGACTGAGATAGTGGTAGGCAGGACTACCTGGCACTTCCATTGTCTCCCTGCCCCATGGCCCCACGTCATGATGTCAGCAAGACCCAGTGGGTGGCGATAACTAAGCCCCCTCCCCCACCTGCAGCAACCACACCGTATGAGTCCGTCCTCCACTTTCCCACTCCTTGGTGACTTTGGGGCCCAGAAAGAAGCTGAACTAGACACCCACCCATCCCTAGGCTATACCTTAACAGAGGGATTGCCTGCCCAACAATGAAGATTAGTAAGATGGAGAGGCACATAACATAATGTTGAAAATATTCAGGGTACAATAAAAGATCATTCATATTCCAAGAAACAGAAAAACCACACTCTGAATGAGAATAGACAATCAACACCGAGATGATCAGGTGCTGGAATTACCTGATGAGGATTTTGAGGCAGCTGTCATAAAAATGCTTCAACAAGCAATCAAGAATTAAAGCAAATGAAAAAATAGAAAATTGCAGCAAAGAAATAGAATGTGTAAGAATGAATTAAATGGAAATTATAGAAGTGAAAAATACAATAGCAAGTAAAAACTCAGTGGATGGGCTCAGTAGTAAAGCGGAGATGACACAGGATAGAATCAGAGAACTTGAGAACAGATCAGTTGAGTTGACCCAATCTAATCAATGGAGAGAAAATAGACTGGAGAAAAAAGAGTAGCAGTCTCAGGGACTTGGGTGACAATAACAAAAGAACTAATATTTGTTTCATTGGAGTTCCAGAAAAGAGAGAGATAAGACCTAAAAAAAAAAAAATCAAGAAGTAAAGGGCAAAAACTTCGTAAATTTGGTGAAAAACATAAATGTTTAGCCTCAAGAAGCCAGGGGGATTCCAAGTAGCAGTTGAAAGAAATCTGTAATAAGATATATGATAATTAAACTTCTGAAAACAAAAGACGACAAAGAAAAAAAAACAAAACTCAAAAATATCCAGAAAGAAACAATGTGTAAGAAAATGCCAATTTGAACAACAGAGTTTCTCATCGAATCATGGAGTCCGGAAGGGCACAGCATTTTTCAAGTACTGAAAGAAAAGAATTGTCATCAATAACTTATATCTACAGAAAGTCTCCTTTAGGAATGAAGGGAAATGAAGAGTCTTAGGTGGGAGAAAACTAAGAGAAGCTTTGCTAGCAAGCCTACCCATAAAGAAGGACTAGAGGAATTTTTCTAAACTGAGAAGTGAAAGCAGAAATGTTGGAACTTCAGAAAAGAAGCAAGAACATTAGACAGGTGAAAATAGGCTATCCTACTTTTCATGAATTTCTTAAGTCACATTTGATATTTGAAGCAAAAATTCTGATACCATCTGATGTGGTGATAGATGTCTGAGGAAATACAAAAATATATGTAAAAGTGAGAGGGGTGAATAGACCTAATCGTAAGTAAGTTATCTAAGCTTCATTCCAAGTAGTATGTGATAAGCTATGTGTGTCTTTTGTAACACTTAGAGAAACTACTAAAGTAAATACACAATTATAAATAAATCAAAATGGAATTTTAAAAATGTTTAAATAATTGACAAGAAGGTGATGAATGTAAAGCAGAGGAATAAGAACTAGGGAGCAAACAGAAAACAAATTAATAAAATAGTAGACTTGGACTCTATATTAGAGGTTTTAAGTATATTTATATTTAATAGTTAAATATTAAATATATTAGTAAGTGCTTTAAATGTAAATGGTCTACATATACCAATTAAAGACAGATACTGGCAAGTGGATTAAAATACATGACCTAAAAGAAACGGACAGCAAGTACAAAAACATTGATAGGCTGAAAATAAAGAACGGAAAAGTTATGCCATACAAACATTAATTTTTAAAAAAGCAAAAAAAAAAGAAAAAGGCAGGACAAGCTATATTAGTATCAGATAAAGGAGGCTCTATAGCATTGGAAATTATTACCAACAAAGAGGGACCAGCATTGACTTATGAATCTCTATGGTTTGTTTACTTTTCTTAGTACCTATGATTATGTCTCCATTTTTATTTCTAATTTTGTGTATTTGTGATTTCACTCCTTTTCATTCTTTATTAGTCCGGCTAGCTTTTCTTTCGGAGAAGGCAATGGCACCCCACTCCAGTACTCTTGCCTGGAGAATCCTATGGACAGATGAGCCTGGTGGGCTGCAGTCCATGGGGTTGCGAAGAGTCGGACACGACTGAGCGACTTCACTTTCACTTTTCACTTTCCTGCATTGGAGAAGGAAATGGCAACCCACTCCAGTGTTCTTGCCTGGAGAATCCCAGGGACGGGGGAGCCTGGTAGGTTGCCGTCTATGGGGTCGCACAGAGTTGGACACGACTGAAGTGACTTAGCAGCAGCAGCTTTTCTTTTTTAAAAAACTAGATTTTGCTTTTTTTAAGGGCCTGCTTTTGTACTATTTACTCTGTCTCTTATTTTATAGTTGATTAATTGTGCTTTTATCCTTACTAGTTCCTTCCTTCAGGTTTCCTAATGCCCAATATTTTGTTCTTTGTGTAACTTTTCATTGGTTTATTTTCATTTGTTCTTATTTAGTAAAATAATTAAGGCTCTAAGTTTCTTGTGGGTACTGTTTGAGCTGTACCCATGGGTAATTGTTGGCCATTCATTCGTTATTGCTATTTCCTAGATATCCATTTTAATTTCTTGCTTGGACCACAAGTGTTCAGAAGTGGATCAGTCACATCCTTGGTTTATGACGCACTCCATTACTGGTCCATGCGTAGCTCTCTTCTGTTTTGTATTTATTTGTTGGATATTTGTTTGTTTTCTTTTAGTAATAAAGATCTGTGAATCTACTACAAAATAAAAACTAGAACTTTTATAACTTGTATCCACTTTTGTGGTCCTGTTCATAGACATCCTCCTGCTTCTTTTCACCTCAGTTATGCATCATTATGAATGTTTATGCCTCACTATGAATCCCTTGGACTGCAAGGAGATCAAACCAGTCAATCCTAAAGAAAATCAACCCTGAATATTCATTGGAAGGAATGATGCTGAAGCTGAAGCTCCAATATTTTGGCCACCTGATGCGAAGAGCTGACTCACTGGAAAAGACCCTGATGCTGGGAAAGATTGAGGAAAAGAGAAGGGAGCAACAGGTGATGAGATGGTTGGATGGCATCAGTGACTCAATGGACATGAGTTTGAGCAAGCTCTGGGAGATAGTGAAGGACAGGGAAGCCTGGCATGCTGCAGTTCAAGGGGTCACAAAGAGTCAGACACAATATAGTGACTGAACAACAAGCACCACAAATGAATCTTGGGCTGATGTTTTCTTGCTTCTCTACCTGTTTTTTTGTTTTGTTTTCTTTTAACTTCAGGTATAACTCACGTACCATCAGTCAGTCAGTTAGTTCAGTCACTCAGTCGTGTCCAACTCTTTGCAACCCCATGAATCACAGCACGCCGGGCCTCTCTGTCCATCACCAACTCCTGGAGTCCACCCAAACCCAGGCCCATCGAATTGATGATTCCATCCAACCATCTCAGCCTCTGTCATCCCCTTCTCCTGCCCTCAACCTTTCCCAGCATCAGGGTCTTTTCCAATGAGTCAGCTCTTCATATCAGGTGGCCAAAGCACTGGAGTTTCAGCTTCAACATCAGTCCTTCCAATGAACACCCAGGACTGATCTCCCTTAGGATGGACTGGTTGGGTCTCTTTGAAGTCCAAGGGACTCTCAAGAGTCTTCTCCAACACCACAGTTTAAAAGCATCAATTCTTTGGCACTCAGCTTTCTTTATAGTCCAACTCTCACATCCATACATGACCACTGGAAAAACCATAGCCTTGACTAGAAGGACCTTTGTTGGCAGAGTAATGTCTCTGCTTTTTAATATGCTGTCTAGGTTGGTCATAACTTTCCTTCTAAGGAATAAGTGTCGTTTAATTTATTTACCAATTGAAAATGTACAGACTGATACATTTGTATATTCAGAATTGTGGGACCATACTCAAATCTGATTTTAAATATTTTTGCCAGCCCAGAAAGAACACCTGTGCCCATTATCAGTCACTCCCAGTTTGCTCCTGCTTTCACTAGTTGGCAGCAACTAGTCAACTTTCTGTCTCTAAGGATTTGCCTATTTTGAACATTTCATGTAATTGGAATCACACAAAAAGTGCCCTTTTATAATTGGCTCCTTTCACTTAGCGTAATGCTTTGAAGGTTCAGCCATGTTGTAGCAGGTATCAGAACTTCATTTCTTCTTACGGACGGATAATTCTCCACTGTGTGGATATATAATATTTTATTCATTCATGAGTTGATGGACCCTTGACTTGCTTTAGATAAGGCAGAGGAACCAGAGATCAAATTGCCAACATCTGCTGGATCATGGAAAAAACAAGAGAGTTCCAGAAAAAAACATCTCTTCTGCTTTATTGACTATGCCAAAGCCTTTGACTGTGTGGATTACAATAAACTGTGGAAAATTCTGAAAGAGATGGGAATACCAGACCACCAGATCTGCCTCTTGAGAAATTTGTATGCAGGTCAGGAAGCAACAGTTAGAACTAAACATGGAACAACAGACTGGTTCCAAATAGGAAAAGGAGTACGTCAAGGCTGTGTATTGTCACCCTGCTTATTTAACTTATATGCAGAGTACATTATGAGAAACGCTGGACTCGAGAAAACAGAAGCTGGAATCAAGATTGCCGGGAGAAATATCAATAACCTCAGATATGTAGATGACACCACCCTTATGGCAGAAAGTGAAGAGGAACTAAAAAGCCTCTTGATGAAAGTGAAAGTGGAGAGTGAAAAAGTTGGCTTAAAGCTCAACATTCAGAAAACGAAGATCATGGCATCCGGTCCCACCACTTCATGGGAAATAGATGGGGAAACAGTGGGAACAGTGTCAGACCTTATTTTTTTGGACTCCAAAATCACTGCAGATGGTGACCGCAGCCATGAAATTAAAAGACGCTTCCTCCTTGGAAGGAAAGTTATGGCCAACCTAGATAGCATATTCAAAAGCAGAGACGTTACTTTGCCAACAAAGGTACGTCTAGTCAAGGCTATGGTTTTTCCTGTGGTCATGTATGGATGTGAGAGTTGGACTGTGAAGAAGGCTGAGCGCTGAAGAATTGATGCTTTTGAACCTGGTGTTGGAGAAGACTCTTGAGAGTCCCTTGGACTGCAAGGAGATCCAACCAGTCCATTCTGAAGGAGATCAGCCCTAGGTGTTCTTTGGAAGGAATGATGCTAAAGCTGAAACTCCAGTACTTTGGCCACCTCATGCGAAGAGTTGACTCATTGGAAAAGACTCTGATGCTGGGAGGGATTGGGGGCAGGAGGAGAAGGGGACGACAGAGGATGAGATGGCTGGATGGCATCACTGACTCGATGGACATGAGTCTGGGTGAACTCCAGGAGCTGGTGATGGACAGGGAGGCCTGGCGTGCTGTGATTCATGGGGTCACAAAGAGTCGGACACGACTGAGTGACTGAACTGAACTGACTTGCTTTAGTTTTTGCTTCTTTGAATAATGCTGTCATGGACATTCATATATAAATTTTTGTGGAGAAATGCATTTTCATTTTGCTTGAGTATCCATTAAGAGTGGAATTCCTTGGTCATGTAGTGTTCAACACACCAAACTGTGTCCTCAAGTGGCAGTGCTGTTTCACATTTTCTCTAGCAATGCATAAGCGTCCGTTTGTCCTTGACAACACTTGCCATTTTCTAGCTTTTATATTTTAGCTGACTTAGTGGTTATATTTTAGCTGACTTAATGGTTATATTTTATTGTCCTTTGATTTGCATTTCCCTAATGACTAATGATATTGACTCTCTTTTGATGTGCCTATTTCCTGTGCTTTTCATGTGCTTATTTATGTCTTTTTAGAGAAATGTCTATTAAAAAACCCTTTGCCCAATTTTAACTATGTTCTTCTTATTATTTTTATTGTTAAGTTGTAAGAATTCTTTGTTTTCTGGATACAAGTTGTTTATCAAGTATATGATTCGAAAATATTTTTTCCTAGTCCATGCGTTGTCTTTTTATAATACTTTCTTGATGTTACCAGTGGCATCACAGAAGCTTTCAATTTTCATGAAGTTCTGTTCATCTATTTTTTATTTTGTTGCTTGTACTTTTAGTATTATGTCTAAGAAACTATCGCCTATCCCAACAATATAAAGCTTTACTCCTATGTTTTTAACTCCTATGTTTAGGTTTGTGATCCATTTTGAGTTAATGTTTGTGTATGATGCGAACAAGGGGCTTAATTTCATTCTTCTGCATATGCGTATCCATTTGTCCAGGTACCATTTGTTGAAAAGACAATTTTTCCCACTTTATTGTCTTGGTAACCTCAATGAGAATTAATTGAAAAGTTGAACCTAAAATTCATATGGAAACCCAAGAGACTGAAAATATTCAAAGCAGTCTTGATCAATGGAATAGAATTGAGAGTCCAGAAATAAATGGTTGATCAAGGTTGCTTAGACTATTCTTAGTCCCTTCCCAAAGAAAATAAATAAAGCTAAGATTTTTACAAGGATTGTAATAATTCTGTAAATCAATTTGGAGAATATTGCCATCTTATTTATATTAAATCATACAATCCATTAACATAAAATGCTTCTCCATTTATTTAGATCTTTTTGAAGTTGAAGTGTGTCTTACAATCTTCTGTTTAATTTATTCTTAAGTATTTTGTTCTTTTTGATGGTCTTGCAGATGGAACTATTTTCCTAATTCATTTTTGTATTTTTGTTGCTAGTTTATAGAAATATAATAGGTTTTTATATTGATCATATGTCCTGCAACATTGCCTAACTCATTTATTAATTCTAATAGGGTTTAAGTGAATTCCTTAAGACTTTCTAAATACAAGATCTTGTCATAGGCAAATAGAAATTATTTTAATTTTCTCCTTTCTAATGTGGTCTCTTTTATTTCTTTTTCTTGTTTAATTTCTCTGGCTGGAACCTCCAGTACAACATTGAAATGCTGAAAGGCGAATCCTTGTCGTGTTCCCGATCTTAAGGAAAAGCATACATTTGGTCTTTCACTATTAAGTGTAACTTCAGCTGCCTAGATCTATTTCAGTGTAGTTTTGTTGCATCTATATTCTTCTAAAACTTATATTAGTTATTAGTATTTGCTTTTAATAACTTTATTAAAAGGATCTCAGGCAATGTATCACCTATGATACCTACATTTCTTAATATGATATTTTGTAAGTATGGCTATATTGTTGCAAGTGACTGTGGCTCATTCATGTTGGCTTCTATATATTATTTCATTGTGTAAATATGACACAATTTAGCTATTATCCCATCTTTGGATAATTTGATTATTTCCATGGTTTTGCTATTATGAAGAGTGTTGCCATGATTATACTTATCAATATCTTTTAGGGTAAATTTGCCAGAATTTCTGTGGGAATACACCTAGGCATGGACTTGCTGTGGGAATATTCAATTTTATAAGATAATGCCAGTTGTTTTGTACTGTGATTCTACATATTTACATATCCATTAGTAACATATAAAAGGCTTTGTTGCTCTATATTCTCTCCATCCCTTTGCACTGATGAACTGTGATTTTGGCCCTAAAATGAGTATAAAATGATACCATATCTTGGGGCCTAATTTTCATTTTCCTCATAGCTTAATGGGGCTGAACACCTTTTCACAGATGGGCTTCATTTAACATTGGGTGGGTGTTTCCCTGAAGGTGTTGATTTTCCTGCACTTTCAAGCTTCACTTATGAACCCAGAGAGCCCCCACTTACACTGGAGGACCTGGGGACAGAGGAAAAATAGCCACATGTCTGCTGCATCCAGATCCTGCCAGCTTGAAGTCAGCCCAAGCCCCATGGAATTGTCTACCCTGACATGGCTAAAATCAGGGCAGAGGCTGAGAACATTTGATTTGGCGAACCAGAGGTATCTTAAACAAGCTTATATTTGTCATTTCCATCTTTGATTCAAAAATTAGAGTTTTAAAAATAAATAATAGGTGAGTTTGTCCCATTATATTTAACGATATTATAGGGTACATTTGGTCTCAGTTCTGTCATATTATTTTATATTATGCTTTCTGATTTTAATGCATCCTTTAAAAGTCTTTTCCTTCATGGTCTGTGTTTCCATGGTTTGCTTTGTGTATTACTTTTCTCTCTAATAATTTGGAAGGTTTATGGATAATTTTTATTTCCTTCAGTGGTTGCTTTGTAACTGTGCACAATATTCTTTTATGTCTTATTTCTTGAATTATAACTTAAGAGGTTTTCCCACCATAAAAAAAAAAAAAAACAGATAGCTTTGTTTCTTTCCTCTATGTTACTTTCTCCCATGTCATCTTTCAGTATATATATTATTAGTTCTTTTATACTTTACATAATATCCTTCTAGATCAATTGCTTGATTTATCAGCTTCAGCTGTGTTGATCCTTTTCTTCAAAGGTGAGTATGTGTTTATATATATCCTGCTTTGATCTTACTCTCTATTTTTGATGTAAGAACTTACATCTTCAGTTCTGGAAGGCCATCAGCTGATACCTCTTCAAATACTGTCTCTCTTCATCCTCCTTGGGCTTCCTTGGTGGCTCAGATGGTAAAGAATCTGCCTGCAGTACCAGAGATGTGGGCTCGATCCCTGGGTCAGGAAGATTCCCTAGAGAAGGGAATAGCAACCCACTCCAGTATTCTTGCCTGGAGAATTCCATGAACAGAGGAGCCTGGCGGGCTACAGTCCATGAGTTCACAAAGAGTCAGACATGACTGAGCGACTTTTACTTCCTTCATCCTCTTTACGTCTCCTCCCTTTACTCCTGTTAGATAGGTGGGAGATACTGGGCTCGGGCTCCACTTGCCTCACCTGCTTTCCTGTGTTTTACTCAGAGCTTATCTCCAGAAAGTGCTGCTTCCCATCTGGGAGGTTCTGGTTTCATGGTCACCTCCACCCCAGCCCTAGGGATTTCCCTCGACTCAGGTAGGCTCTGTTGTAAATGTTTTCCTTGGGGTCTCATACCTGGTGAGTGGTGCAGCTTTGGGGCTCTACACTGCAATTGGAGCAGACTTAGAGTTCTGACTTGCCCCCTGGTGTCTCCCTTCTCACTGATGGCCCGGGGATGGGCGCCCACTTTTGGGAAGGTGTAGGTGGTGGTTTTCTTTTCATTTTACTGAAGGGACAGCTCTCCTAAGCTCCTGGCTCTAAGCAGAAAGATCATTCCTCGGCTCTTTTGTGTACAGGGCCTTGTGCCTCGGCTCTTCATCCCTCATGGGTATTGAAACATGAGCAATTTCATTCAATTCTTATACCCCTGTGGGCCATTTCCTGTTAACTCCTGCTCACTGTTCTGGCTTTGAATTTTGTTTTATTTCTGGCATGAGAGGATTTTCCCTTCTTGCTTTGAGTTCATGGAAGTGGTTGTAAATTGACTTGTGTTCTCTTGTAGCCAGCATGTCTTCATGTGTGTAGTGGGTGTGACACTTTTGTTGAGGGTGGGGAGAATGCTTTCCCCACCAACTTGGTGTTCTGTAGAGAGCAGGAAGTGATGGTGATTTGGGCCGTAGAGGTAGTTAGGAAGAGTCCTTCTGCCTGGTAGTTAGGAAGAGTCCTAAAAGCAGAAGTTCCGGAGGAGCCTGAGAAGGGAAACCTGGGAGGAGACTCCAAGGGACAGAGAAGAGCGGCACAGTGCGCGTGAGAACTTCTGCAGGTGGGTCCATGTGAGTGGTTAACACACAAAGATCCCCTGAAGGAGGGTATAGCAATCCACTCCAGCATTCTTGCCTGGAGAATCCCCGTGGACTCCTCTTGTCAGAGAAGCCTGGCAGGCTACAATCCATGGGGTTTCGAAGAGTCGGACACAACTGAGCAATTAAGCACAGCACACAACACACAAACCCAAGTCATCTGTGAAACTGGCCTGTGGTTACCATGAACCTCTAGGAACAGTGCTGGTGGGCTCGACTGCCTTCTTTGAGTGGTATTTTGAGGAAATTAAGGAAAAGGGTCCATCTTTCACATTAGGACCACTTGAAGTGCAAAGACAAAAGGAGCAACATCAGTATTTTTAAAGAAAACTGGAGCAGGAAACTGAATGTCTTCTCCCAAGAGTTTTCCGAAATCTGGGGGAGGACACTGAACCTCCCACAGGATGAGGTTAGGTTCAAGCTAACTGTATTTACTACTGCAGGGTGAGACAACCTCTAGTTCACATGTAGCTAGACTGAAGCGACTTAGCAGCAGCAGCAGTAATATTTCTTGCCTTGTTTAGTCTACCTGACAGACTCTGAACAAACAAAACTAGCCTCATTTTCTATGTGTGTACATGCTCAGTTGCTCAGTTGTGTCTGATTCTCTGCAACTCCATAGACTACAGTCCTCTAGGCTCCTCTGTCCATGGGATTTTCCCGGCAAGAATATTGGAGTGGATTCCCATTTCCTCTTCCAGGGGACCTTCCTGACCCAAGGATTGAACTTGAGTCTCTGGCGTCTCCTGTACTGCAGATAGATTCTTTTTACTGCTGAGTCACTGGGGAGTCTCTGGAGCAATGGTTTTCAGCCAGGGGTGGTTTGGACCCCCAGGGGTGTTATCTAATGTATGCAGGCATTTGTGATTGTCATGGCGTGGGTGGAGGAAGATGTTACTGGTGTCTCATGTGTAGAGGCCGAGGATGCTGCTAAACATGCTATGATGCTCAGAGCAGGCCCCACAACAAAGGATTTTTCAGCCACAAATGTTAATAGTGCCAAGATTGAGGACCCCTGATACAGAGTAGGTAGCTGAGGCTTAGAGACTTCAAATCATCTGTATTACATCGCAGAGTTGGACAGTTAGGAACGACAATGATAATTCGTATTGCTTAATAGCTGTATTAGACTCTGCTTGAGCTGCCATAACAAAATACCACAGGCTGGGTGGTTTAAACAATGAAAAATTATTTTCTTATCATCTGCAGGCTAGAAGTCCAAGATCAAGTCTAACGTGGTCAGTTTCTAGTGAGGACTCTTCCTGGCTTGCAGACAGCCACCGCGCTATGTCCTCACATAGCCTTTTGTCCGTGTGTGCTTGTTGCAGGGAGGAGGGAGAGCTGGCGAGCATGAGCGTGAATGTGAGAGCTCTGATATCTACTCCTATAAGGACACTCATCCTATTGGATCAGGGTCCCACCCTTATGACTTCATTTTACCTTAATTACCTCCTCAAGGCTCCATCTCCAAATACAGTCATACTTGGGGTTAGGGCTTCAAGATGTGAATTTTGGGGAGACAAAAATCCATGCATATCAACTGCTCTCTCAGTGCCTGGCATTGCTCTTAGGACTCTATGGGTATTGTTATTATCACCCTATGACAGACATGGAAATTGAGATGCAAGGAAAAGCCAGTGACTTACCTGGGGTGACAGGGGTGTGGGGCACTGCCAGGATGTACACCAGGCAAAAGTCTCCAGAGCCTGTGCCCTCCACCCCTGGGCTGCACTTCTCTGAGGGGCTCTGGCATAAATCTAGGTTTCCAGCTATGTCCTAAGTTCTGTCCTAAGCTCTGCCCTGCACCTCATCTCTTTTTACAAGTATATGGCCCAAGATACAGCCTGAGAATAAATAAGAGCTCAACACCATAGCTTGAACATGCATAGATCAAAGAGATTTGTTGAATGTAGCAAAAGGGATGAGCCTCTAGAGGAAGCCACCATGAGCTCCTGGGAGAGATGTCCCAGATGGGCTCATGTATTTTCCTCTATCCCAGGCCCCCCAGGCTTGGGCTCTAAGGCAGTGCAGTTATGGAGCAGGCATCCGGGCTAGTGGCCTGTGGTGATCACCAGCTCATAGCAGAGATAGTGTGGCTGATTGAGACAGCAGTTGTGGCCCCCAGCTTTCTGATTATGGAGTAAAGAGAAGCTCCTCTGTCACGCTGCTTCAGCAGTGGCATCCTGGGACTCACTCCTGGGAGCTGAGCCTGCAGCTACTCCTCTGGGCCTTCTAGGATGTTGTAAGCACCAATTCCCTGTATTAAATCCCTCTCTGCTTAATCCAGTTAGAGTAGTGTCTGATCTACTGCTGCATGCTGATTGATACTGCCTGGCAAGGAAAGGGAAGGAGGGGGTGCTGGGGGAAGAATCTGGGGGAGGCTCCTTCCCAGTCCATAGGCACCTTGTGATCAGGGATCTGGGGTCCTGGGGTGGCCGGGGGTAGAGAGACAGCTGCTAGTATTTCTCTTGAGAGTCACTGCTGCCGCTGCTGCTGCTGCTAAGTCACTTCAGTCGTGTTTGACTCTGTGCGACCCCATAGACGGCAGCCCACCAGGCTCAGTCGTCCCTGGGATTCTCCAGGCAAGAACATGGAGTGGGTTGCCATTTCCTTCTCCAATGCATGAAAGTGAAAAGTGAAAGTGAAGTCGCTCAGTCATGTCCGACTCTCCGAGACCCCATGGACTGCAGCCCACCAGGCTCCTCCGTCCATGGAATTTTCCAGGCAAGAGTACTGAAGTGGGTTGCCATTGCCTTCTCCTTGAGAGTCACAATAGGATACATAAAAGATACCGAGCTGGGAGGTGTTAGAGCTGAGTCCCTAGTCTCCTCTCTCCTCCTTGCTCCATGTGTGAACTTCGGTGAGTCTGTTGCCCTTTCCTGGACTCAGGTGTTTCCATCAGTCTCAGTCTCAAGCCTGACATTCTGTGGCATCGGGTCTGAAATAACCAAGGGAGCTTGTAGGGGGTGGGATGCAGGCTGGGATTTTCAGCAGAGCCCTCTTTAAATGTCACGGTGTGAGGCTTTCCCATTTAAAGAGAGATTGACAGCCACAAGCAACCTAACAAGATTGCCGCTCTGCTCCTTCTCTTAGCAGACAGAGCATCTCACAAGCTGGAAATCAAGAGGTGCCTCAGGGAAGGGAGCGGGGAGCAAACGGCACCATTTACCAACTAGTCACAGGTCTGGGCTCTGACAAGAAGCAATTATTCAAGACAAGGCACCTGAAGAAAGGGGCAACTGGGCTCAGGGCCCCAGTGGAACTTTCTTCTGGGCCCCCCACAAGAAGAGGGGAGGATGTGTATGGTGTCCCTTGCAGGCTGCCTCCACTTAGCTCTGGACAGTGAGGCTCCTAGAAAGCAACCTGAGAAGACAGTGGCTGCTGGAAGCGGTGGGAAGTTCTCTGCTCTGTTGCTAGCTTGCTGTGTGACTCTGGATAGTCTATTCAACTCTGTGGGCCTCTGTTGCCCTTGTAAAGTAAGAAAATGGGTTTCATTCTAAGGGCAGGGACTGCCTGCTCTGTTTAGCCCTTAATCCCAGCACTGGAACAGTGCCTGGCATGTAGCAGGTTTTGATCAAAGTTATTAGGTGAAAGCATGAAATGGATCCTATGGCAAGACCTGGAATGGTTTCAAGCACAAAAGGTAAGGTTTTAGTAGTGCTTTAGATGAACCACCTGGCTGCCCTGTGGAGGGTGAGGAAGAGGGCACAGGAGCCTGCTGCAACAAAATGATGGATGTAAAATGAAAGACCAGTGAACTGAAGACTGTGAGAAGTGGCATCCTAGAACTTTACATTTGGTAAATATTTTAGTGCACAGGTGCATTATCTGATGTCATCTCTACAAAGGCCTGGGGATGGGACAGAGCTAGGATTGGTACTTGCTCTTCCAGACTCAGAAATATGATTTAGAGAGAAGAAGGAAGTGCCTTATGCAAGAGTGGAGCTGGTAAATGGCAGATTCAGGACTCAAGTGAGGATGTGAGAAGACACTTAACCTCACTAGTTGTCAGGGAAATACAAATTAAATCTGCTATAAAATACACCCAATAGAATGGCTAGAACTAAAAAGACTGTTCATAACAAGTGTTGGCAAGAATGTGGAGGAATGGGAACTCCCCTATCCTGCTGGTGGAGGTATAATATGGCACAGTCTCTTGGAAAACAGCATGGCATTTACCGAACCCACTCCTAAGTATTTACTTGAGAGGAATAAATATGTGGTTGCACAGCGTTTTGTTCTTGAGTTTTCATAGCCACTTGATTAAAAAAAAAGCCAAATAAGCAACCCAAGTGTTCCTCAACATGGGAATATATGCAAATTGTGGCTTGACCACACAATGGAATACTACTTAGCAATGAAAAGGAGTGAGTGACTGATACAGGCATAAGGGTGGATATCAAAAGCAGAATCCTGAGCATAAGAAACCAGACACAAAAGGATAGAAACTATAGTATATGATTCCATTTATATGAAACTCTAGAAAAGTCTAATCTGTATTGACGGAAAGTGGGGTGTGGTTGCCTGGAGCTGGAGCTAGAGAGAGATTGAATGTGGAGGAGGCAAAGGAAGCTTTAGTGGGTGATGGAAATGCTCCGAATCCTGATTGTGGTATTGGTTGCATTTATCCAAGCTCGTCACAGGATACTTTTGAGTGCGTGTGATTTATTATACTAAACTTATATCTCCATCAGATTGATGTAAGAGATCAATTGATGCTTCTTCCAGGGCTCCTGTAGCTCATTCTGGTTCCCTGTGGTCCCCCAGAACCAGGTAGATGATTGAGGCGTGTGGCCATCCACCTAAGGAAGCCCTGACCCATCCCTGACCCTGCTCCTGGCCTCTAGGACTTTACTTGTATGTGAGGTTCACAGAGCCAGGGAAGCACCAAAGCCATATCTGTGGCTGCCTTCCCAGCCTTGTTCCCATTTGTATTTCTGTATCCGTGTATCCACCTGGTGAGGAGACCTTGCAGAAAGGAACAGCTTTTACTGTCACTTGCTTTGAGACAACACTCTGGCTCTAGCTTCAGAGGTGGCCGCCCATCCCCTGAATAATTTGGGGGTCTTAAACATGGCTGGTCTTTGTTCCAAAAGGCCTTGCTAAAACAGAGGCAGGCACAACCTTCCATCAACCTTGGCTCCTGGAGATTTGAGGCCAAAGTCATCACCTCAGGGTCTGTTCCCCTGCAGGGCTGACTTTGATCCCCTGGAAGCAGTAGCCTTTGTGGAATCTGAGTATCCTTCCCTCTCTCCTGCAGCCAGCAACTGGCCCTGCAAGGAAGGTTGCAGTGACCAGCATTCACACTGAGTGACGTTTGCTGTCTAGAGAAAATGTTCCACACTCAATGAGAAGGAAAATCCCAGAAAGAGAGAGGAGGGGGCAGGGGACCCATCAGCGGGGGGTAAGATCACTGAGGGGTGGAGACGTCTCAGGCGGGGGCTGGCAGGATGGTCTAAAGGGAGGACAGGGTCTCTTGCTTGTTAGGCTGTCTGGATCCTACACTGCCTCCTCTTACAACCCTGCTTTGCCTCCTCTGACTTGGCCTGAAGGACAAAGATATCCCCTGATCTAGGATCCAAGGTCAGTTAGGGTCTGGCCCCAGCTGCCCTTCCAGCCACTCTTTTTTTTTTTTTTTAAACTTTACAATATTGTATTCGTTCTGCCATATATCGAAATGAATCCGCCACAGGCATACATGTGTTCCCCATCCTGAACCCTCCTCCCTCCTCCCTCCCCATACCATCTATGTATAATATCATATATGAAACGAGTTGCCAGTCCAGGTTCGATGCACGATACTGGATGCTTAGGGCTGGTGCACTGGGATGACCCAGCCACTCTTGTTTGCATTGCCTTCGCTCATGCTGTCCCCACCTCCTAGAGGGCCCTCCCTCACTTTTCGATGTGATATGTTCTCATTTGCATTCTAGTCTCAACTTTAGAGTCTTCTTGAAAGCCTTCCTTGACCCTCCCAGCAGAAGTAATTGTTCCCTTCTCTGAGCTCAGAGAAAACTTGGCTTGCTCTGCTGTTTATTTCTGAGTTTGTTTTCATGACCAGCTCCCTTCCAAGTCAGGATGTTCACAGGGCAGAGCTTGCATCTTTCTAAGCTCCCAACCTGGGCTTGTGTGCCTGCTGCAGACTGGGAACCCAGGAAATGCTGTTTGAGGGAGTGAGTGCCCTTGGTCTGCACTTGGGCACAGCGGCTCTGTGGATGCTGGCATGCTGCACAGGCAGGTCCTGTCTGTGTACGGGCAGCTGAACCCTGGCATCTGGAGTAGGACACTGGGGCTTGGTCCCATAAGCCAGGCTGGGCAGCCAAAAAGAGGACAGACTTGGAAGCCGGAACCAGCCTGCTAAGCCTGTGATATTTACCAGGCTGACAGTTTCCCAGCCAAAGCAGCCCGGAGACAGGGGATGGCTGGAGAAAGTGGGTCATCTTGACTCTTATTCAAGACACCAGGGAGGGCCCTGGGGTTTAGCCGTGGCAGTGATGGAGACTGATCCTGTCATTTGCTTGGATCCAAATGAAAGGGATTAGTGACTGCAGAAATATATTAATTTTCCATGCAGCACAGGGCAAGGAGAGGCAGTAGAGGATTTAAAAGAAGAAGAAGAAAAAAACCTGTGTATGCACTTGTGTGCATGTGCCTGTGTGTGCATATACATGTGTGTGTACACTACACACACATACACATCTCCACGCCCACATCATGTGCCAGCGTTCGACTGTAAGTATCTTCAGAAGTCTGACAGGCTGGAGAAGTGGCCTCAGCTTTAGAGCTCGAAGACTCTGGTTTGGGCCTCAGCATTCAATCAGGATGCTGCCCTCTGTGAACTTAGGTTTCTCATCTGGGATGCAGACATGTTGACTGTCCTCACAGACCAAAGTGGGAGTCAGACTGACGGCAGTGGCGGTCTGCTGTGGACACGAGAGATGGCCTTCAGAAGCTACTCTGCTCCTGCGGTTGGATTTCCCAGCTCCTCCTGTGTATGGACGGAGAAGGCAGTGGCACCCCACTCCAGTACTCTTGCCTGGAAAATCCCATGGACGGAGGAGCCTGGTGGGCTGCAGTCCATGGGGTCGAGGAGAGTCGGACACGACTAAGTGACGTCACTTTCACTTTTCACTTTCATGCATTGGAGAAGGAAATGGCAACCCACTCCATGTTCTTGCCTGGAGAATCCCAGGGACGGGGGAGCCTGGTGGGCTGCCGTCTATGGGGTCGCACAGAGTCGGACACGACTGAAGCGACTTAGCAGCCTGTGTATGGATGACGTTCAGGTCACCAGGTCACGCTCAGGATCCACCTGCAGGCCACACACCTCCAACCTCCAGGGAAGCTAGGGATGGTGCCACCTCTGGAATGGACAGGTGTCCATGGACATGGCAGAGCTGGGAGCCCCGACCCATTTCCAGCAGATGCTGTGACCTGTGGCAAGCTCCATCCCCTTCTTACTTTGTTTTCCCCACTTGCACAATGTCAGCCTCAGTTATCCTCTGTTTCAGAACACTTTGGGAGCAGGGAGGGTGTATGACTGGGCCAGGAAATGCATGGCGGAGTGACCTAATGACCCCAAAGTGAGAGTCAAGGCCGACTGTTAAAGGTACCTCTTTATTTCATCCTTCACTAGTACTCTGTCCCCTGGCCTCACAGCTGCCACCGCCTCTGCTCTCTTACATAAGAAATTACATTCAATTAGGTTCTGCTCTTCCCTGAGAAGCCCAGCCCCTGTGTGTGGCCCACCATGCCTCCCTTAGGAGTGCAACTGGCTCATCATGACGCCCTTTCCCGGTAGTGAGGACCAGACAGACGCCTTCCCCCTTCTGCTCAGCAGACAGACAGCACTGTCCACACGGCCTCTTCCTTCAGTCCGCCTTCTCCACAGAAAGCAAGGAAAAGGGAGGGGTCATTTTCCTAGTTTCACAGAAAGTCAGGGCTTCCAGCCTTGGAAGGGCCACCCCTGCCTCTTGTTCAGGAAACTCTTCATGCAGGACAGACTTTAAGCCCCTTCCCCTCCCGCCCCCTCTCCTCTCCTGTGCTTAGGCTGGCTCAGGCCCTCAGCTCCCAGACACTCTCTGGAATATCCTCCCCTCCTCCTGAGCCCAGGAAACTCTTAAGTTGTTCGAGGCTCAGCTCCGGCTTTGCCTCTCCAGTGAGCAGACTTGCCGGACGCATGGTCCTGGCCCTCCCCTCCAGGTGCCCCTTGCCTACAGGCTGCATAGATTCTGTAGTAGCTTATACACACCTTTACCTGCATGCATGGAGCTCCATCAGTGTCTCTTTGCCTTAGTCGTCCTTGTTCTCAATCCCAACCCAGAGTCTGGGTCTAAGGAAAGGCCCCCAAAACATTTGAGATGTGAGGGTTGGACTTCCCCGGGAGATGGTGCAGGGCCCTGGCCTCATTCTGTGAGCATGGCTAACAGACCCATACTCCATATGCCTCCCAATTCAAATTCAGCCTGCTCCCAGGACCGCAACCCTGGCCTCCTGCCTGAGTCTTGAATGAGCAGGAATGAGATCCCCAATTTTGTCTGGGGTTCCTCCCAAGCCCCGCCTATCTCCTCTCCCCAGTCCTGATCCTTTATTCCAGAGACAGAGAGATACAGAGACAGAGAGAGGCCAGAAGACATGAGAAAAATGCAAAAAAGAGATTTAAGTTGAAACAGAGACAAATACACATGGAGAGACAAAGAAAGAGAAAAGGAACAGAATGAAAGAGAGTGAGAAGATGCAGGCAGAGAGGCAAAGCAGGAGACGATCAGAGGAGGGGAGGGAAAGCAAGCTGGAGATGGCAGGCGGGGTCCAGGCAGCCTCGCAGCTGCGGAAGGGAGCCTGCCAGCCTGGCGGCGAGGGGCTGGCCCGGCATAGGGCCCCAGCATGGGGCGGTGGCAGCTGGGCTGGGCATTTGGCTGCCTCTGCTGAGCCCAGGCCCCTGCGCCTGACCCAAGCCCAGCTGCTCCTGCCCTCTTCTTTTGCTGCCTGCAGCCTCCAGGCAACCTTCATGCTCTGGGACCAGGAGCTGGGGGAGCAAGTGGCAAAGCCAGGCCTCTGAGGTCACCTCTGCCAGACAGGGAGGCAGGTCCGCATATTCCACCAGTGGGACCCAGGCAGAAGCCTATTCCGTTTGGCTTGGGGAGGAGACATGTGGTTTTCATGACAGTGGACCTCCTTTCTAATTAGAGACTCACTGAGACGTGTGTCAAAATCGGCAGCATTTTTTTGAGCTCCACAAATAAGAACAGCACTTCACTCCAGGGCAGTGTTTCCTGGATCTGAGGCACCTCCCTGAAGATGCTGTTTCTCTGACATACTTTTCATAGCATGCCCGCTCACTGGGTGTCAACCCATCAGGAAGCCGGGGCCTTGAAGGTAAGACGGGGTCCAGGCACAGTCAACCGCTAAGTGTCAGCACCAGGACCTGAATCCCATTAGCAGGGGCCACCGAGCTCCCAGCTGGCCAGCTGGGGTCCAATCATGGCTGACTGGCTTGGGGGACAAACTGTGGTTGGGCTGCAGAGCGAGGCTGGGTACCAGGTCAGAAGTCCTTTTTCTTCTATTTTGTGGCAACATGTGGTCATACATTTAGGGATGCAGGGTGAGTAAGCCAACATAATTTTTCAAGCAATGAAGGTGTTTTGTTTTCCCTTGAAGCCCTACTCATTTTTTGTGCTCTGCTGCACTTCCCTGGGATCAGAGCCCAGCTGCTTGCTGGGCGGCTGGGGAAAGAGATCTGGGACCTAAAATTGAGTCAGAAGTGATTGACATGCAATGAGATAGGGCATATTCTCCTATATTCCTCTTGAGGCAAAAGCTTAGATCCCTTTGGGTCCCCTGGATGTAGAAGGACCCAACACAAGGTACAGGGCAGGGCTGTGTGGAAGGGGACAGGAAACAGGGAAGAAAGAAGGGAGCAGGTGGGGGGTCAGTCATCAGGGTGTTGTGTGGACTGTGAGGTTTGTGATGTGGGCTGCCCGCCCCCCCCCCTTCCCCTGATGGCTTCATCAAAGTCACTAACTTATTACTTGTTAGTTGCCTGTATGTGGGCACCGGGTTGGTTCACAGATGTCTGCATGGAGTTGCTGAGAGAGGGAAAAAGCCAAGGGCAAGGATTTGTGTGCTCACAGACCTTGGAGTTGGGGTTTCCAGCCAAGCGTGCCTCAGTATTCAGGGCTCAGAGGCCCTAGCTGACATCTGGGTTATGGATACGCATAAAATAGGGCCCAGGATGCCGAGTTGGAGGTGGTGGGAAGGTATTGGCTATCAAATCAGGATCCAAGAGATCCTGCCAGGCTGAAGTGAGACTGAGTCTGGGAGGCTGAAGTTTATTCACACAGGAGATTTCTAGTCAAGATGGCTGATTAGGCTGATGCGAGATCATCTTCCTTTTCCAGATGCTTGATGGAGTAGGAGGAAGAGCAGAAGGAGGGGAAGGAGGAGACACAGTGGAAGCTGCAGAGCATGGGGTACCAGAACAGATTTGTGTTTTAGGAGCTGGATGCAAACTGGGGCTGAGAAGGTCTTGGGCCCTGGATCTGGGCTCTCTGGGGAGAGTCAGTAGCCAGGAAGGAATTAGGTCATCTGCATTTGGAAGCCAGAATCCTGTGGGAGGTGGTATGATTGGCCCCAATTATGCACCCCTCTCTGCAGCCAGACTCCTGCCATCGCCTCATTGTGGGAAGAGTATTTGTTCATGCTTCTTAACTTTGGGCTCAGCTGTAAAACTTGTTTTGGCCAATGTACCAGATGCCTGAATAAAGATTCAGAAAGATGGCGACACCCGGGAGTAAGGCTGAATCTAATAGGAGGGAGTTTAATTGGAACTGGGGACTTCCGTCCAACATGGCGGACAAAGCTGACACATGATGGAAAGTGCCAGCGTGCCAGTCTGGGCCTGAGTCTCCCTTGCTTCTGCTGGCTGGCTGAGTCTCTGCCAGAGTCTTGAAAGGTACATGCCCTGGTTATTCTGTTGGTCTAAGGAAGATAAGAGAATGGAGAGCAGGGCTACCCAAGCTGACCACAGATAAGGTGTCCAACCATCCCAGTTTTCCCAGGACTGTGAGGTGTACTGGGATGTGGGACTTGGAACACCCAAATTGAGAAAGTCCTGGGAAAACCAGAAAGAGTCAGTCATCCTACCCACACACTTGGCGAGAGAAGCATGGCCAACCCAGCTGCAGTCTGAAGAGGGCCACCTTGCCACTACAGCCTTGATCAGGCAATGCAGAGATAGGCAGAGAGTGCTGTCAGCTGATCCACAGACACATCATCCACATGAGTCGTTCTTACTGTATCCTCTCTGACTTTGTGATTATTTGTTCCGCAGCAATATTGTGGCAGTAGCTAACAGAGATATTGCCATGAACTCAGATATTGTCACTGTGAGGAGTGAGCTGCCCACACCAATGGACCCTAGAGCCGCAAGGTGACTGAAAAATCCACTTCTTGGTCAGTGTGTTAAATCAGTGGCTCTCTATCCTGATCGCATATTAGAAAACTAGGGAGCATAACAAAGCCGAACATCCAGAACGCTTTCCAGAGAGTCTGTTCAACTCTTCTGCCACGAGGTCCTGGCTTCATCATTTTTTAAAATCCCCACCTGATGTGAAGGCAGGTTTGGGAATTGGTGGATTAAGTAGTAGACCAGACACAGCTGAAAAAACAATGCTGAAGTTGGCTCATTGGAAGTTGCTGTACCTGAATTGGCACACAGCAGCTCCTTCTCACCCTGGAAGGGGAGAGGCAGCTTGGAAGAAGTTTCTGTGATGGAGACTCAGCGGTCTGAGTCGACCCAGGATCCTTTGTGTTCTCAGGGTCCTGGAGATGTAAAGAAGCGTGGGGAAGAGCGAGGTGGGAGTCCTGTCCTACACACCCGAGTTCTGTCCTCTCCTCTAAGAGGCAGGTGCACGGTGTGAGCTATGTCTAGGCCGAGCTTCCCAAACTTTAAGTGCCCAGGAAGTGGCTGTGGATCTTGTTAAAAACATATAGGTTCCAACTCACGTGGAACTCAGGTCTGGGGCGGAACTGATTCTCTGTACTTCTCAGGTGATTCCCATGGGCTGGAGCACATATTGAATAGGAAGGGGGTGGGAAAAGAGGGGAGAGGACGCCAGGTTCCATGATCCCCCTGGACTGTTTATACCAGAGAGAAGAGGGTTCATGAAGGTGGCAGGTGTTCCCATTCTAGAAGGGCTGCCGTGGGATCTGGGGGTTCAGCACGGCCCCATAGGGCAGATCTGGGGCACAGAGAGGCGTCTCATTGAGTACGGAGACAAAGTTCAGGATGAAATGACTGCTGTGGGAGGTGGGTTGCTGCCCATTCCAGCAATGCAGTGGGGCTGTCACCGGGAGCAGGACGACCCTGCAGGGGGAGGGCCCAGGTGTGGTCATCCACCCGGAGCCTTCAGGGCCTCTTCCTGCCCCAGACTCTTGGATCCTTGAGGTCTTTCGTTTCTGTATTTGGCTCAAGAACAGAGCCTGGGTGGAGACTGATGAGAGGCCGTGGGTAGCTGCGGGGAGGCCTCCCTTCTCTGCGCACATGGAAATCTCACCACCTGCTGGTTACCCAGCCAGGTCTGGACACGCGGGCAGCCTCTCTGGGTCCTCTCTCTGTCTAAGAGGAGACTTTGGCCTCTGGGAAATGGACACCCCTGATTGGTGGAGGCTGCCTCCTTGGCCAGACTGCTTAGCTGGGGCCAGGGGACATCAGATTCCAGAGGAATCAAATCTGATGACATTTGTGCTCAGCGTCTAAGCTGAGAGCAGGATTCTGTTTCACAGCTGTCATGGCCTGCTGTACTGCTGGGCAAGGCCAGCCCTCATTTCCTGCTCTGTACAGTGAAGTTGGTGTGAATGGTCCTTCCACCTCTGACTTTCTACAACCATATGGAAATTTTGGCCTGTTTTGGCTTCCAAATTCCAGAAGAGTGAGAATCTGGCCAATTCAGAGGAAACATGATGTTAGGGTAACCATTCTCTGCATCTCCTTGGAAAAGAGTTTAGGACCATGGAACTAGAGGAGACAGCAGGGGGACTGCAGCTGCAACAAGCCTGTGTAGGGCACCTCTGCCACCCTGGGCTTTGAGTCAAAGCAGATGTCTTGGTCCCCAAGACATTTAGAGCTCCAGAGAGCTCTCTCCCTCCCTGGCTTCTCCTACTACCCCCACCCTGGTCTGGGCCATAGCCCTCAGCACTGTGAGCCAGAGGGATGGGTAGCAGTGGAGATGGGGGAATTATCATTATTATACCCATTTTCCAGATAGGCAAACCAAGGGACACAGAGGTAAATTGATTTTCTGATGTCACATGGCCAGGATGTGCCAGAGATGAATTTGAACACCTTTCTGCCTTGCTCTACTCGGTTTAAGCCTGTGTTCTTGAACACCAGATTCCCAGGCAGATGAGAGACATCGGTTTCCTGACCATTTGGGACAGTCCCTGAGCCTGCAAGAGTGAATGCCAGAGACACAGCCACTCCTTCAGGTTGGGTTCAAGGTGAGACCTCACCTCCCAGCCCAGAGATGGAGAATTCAGGGTGGGCAAAGTGCGGGACAAACCCCACTGCTCCAGGGCAGGGCTGACCCAGCATAGAAAGTCAGACTCAAAAGTTCCAGCTTATTTCTCCCAGGCTCTCAGGTTGGAGGCCAAGGCCCCCTGGAGCAGAGCCAGGATACCTTTCCTGCTCTGGTCATGGCTGGCCCAGGGAAGGGGGCCTGGTGGGAATTCTGACTGGGAGGGGCTGGCAACAAGCAGGAAGCTGGCAGTTCAGTATGGCAGGAAAGCATCAGACAGAGGGTGAAGGACCCTGCATCCTATGGGAGAGGTTTCCATGAATCCCCTCTTGGCACTTTACAGTCTGAGCACTGCAGCCACTCCAGAGGCCTCCTGGGCTCTGCTCCCAGCCTCTTCTGGAGTTTCTTTTGGAGTTCCACAGCTGAGCCTGATGCAGAAGCAAGGGAAGGCCAGTGTCTGTGTTTTGGAACTTTCCTATCAAAATAAAAGGAGCTGGGGAAAAGCGAATACTGTTGAAGCCCAGGCAAAGATGGAGAAAACTGTGCCTTTTATGGCCAAAGCTATTAAAAGTCTACTTAGGAACACGGTGGCTGGCCGAGGTTTGCCTTCCTGCCAGGATTCCTCCCAGCCTTCCCTCCGCTGTTGGCCCTTCCTGACTTCACCTCGGCGCTTGTGAAGGGTTTTCAGGGGCTCCCGACAACTTTACACTCGCAGCTTGGCGAACACCCATCTGCGTGGATCTCAGAGCGCATCAGGATTCATTTCCAAGGACCAGTCGTATTTCACGGTCTGTGCGGACTTTGCCATATTGGAAACTGCTGGCTGTGGAGGGACCGTTAAAAACAAATGTTCTGTGTTTTCAGCCTCTCTCACCTGCCAAGAGGTTTCCTTGATGGCGCTGGCCCAAAAAACCATGGCAGATGAAGATTAGATTAGAATAAATTGATTTAGAAGTGACACGAGGCTCCTCGGGAGAGGCTTAAATATTTCATACTTGAGTATAACATAGATCTCAGCTGGGCGCTGCAGGAAGCGGGAGGGGAATGGGACTCCTTTAGCCAGATTCAGCGCAGCCTTGGAATGTGACGCATGGAGGCAGGATGGGCTGATCTTCCGTGCTGCTGTATAAGCCTCTCTGCCTCAGCTTCCTGACCTGTGGTTGTTGCTATGCTCAGTTGTGTCCGACTCTGTGACCCCATGGACTGCAGCATGCCAGGCTTCCCTGCCCTCCATTATCTCCTGGAGCTTGCTCAAACTCATGTCCATTGAGTCAATGATGCCATCCAACCATCTCATCCTCTGTCGTCCCCTTCTCCTCCTGCCTTCAATCTTTCCCAGCACCAGGGTCTTTTCCAATGAGTCAGTTCTTTGCTTCAGGCGGCCCGAGTATTGGAGCTTCAGCTTCAGCATCAGTCCTTCCAATGAATATTAGTTGTAAAATGTGATAAAAGGGTGTTTATGACTAGTCTCTTAGAAGTTTTTGGAAGTCTCCCCAAATCAGCCTGGATTGGGGCCCTCTTCCTAGAGTCCCAGGAACTCTGGGCAGTGTCTGGAGGTTGAAGGCAGGGTTGGAGATTTCCTCGTGAGACTGGGATTCATAAACTAAAATCTCTGAGGCTGACACTCGTCAAGTCATAATCCCACCTGGGTGAGGAGGTGCCCTCTCCCACCCCACCACCTTTACACCCTCACTGGAGTTCCATCTGGCACTTTCTCTGCCTCCAGTTGCTCTGGCTTTTCTCTGAGTGATAGGATTCCTGGAGCACAGACGGAGGGACATTTTTCCAGGGCCTGCACACCCCTACCCTATCCCTACCCCAGCGGCCTTCCATTGAAGTTACCCATCTGGAGGGAACAGAGTGATTTGCATATTGAGCTTGGAAACCATACCATTCCCCCGGGGCTATTCCTTGACCTTTATTTACCTTGGTGACCCGAATAGAAGGTGATGAAAGGGGGAATTAGGGATCATTGCCAGTATCTGGCATGCTATAGTTCATCGGGTCACAAAGAGTCGGACATGACTTAGTGACTGAACAATAACAATGCCAGTGTCTAGAGTAACTGGGAGGAGAAGGCAATGGCACCCTACTCCAGTACTCTTGCCTGGAAAATCCCATGGACGGAGGAGCCTGGTGAGCTGCAGTCCGTGGGGTCGCTAAGAGTCCGGCACGACTGAGTGATTTCACTTTCACTTTACACTTTCATGCATTAGAGAAGGAAATGGCAACCCACTCCAGTGTTCTTGCCTGGAGAATCCCAGGGACAGAGGAGCCTGATGGGCTGCTGTCTATGGGGTCGCACAGAATCGGACATGACTGAAGTGACTTAGCAGCAGCAGCAGCAGAGTAACTGGATAGGGGCTCTTCTGAAAGCGGTGGGGGCTTCTACCCTGCATGCCAATAAGTGTCTTTCTGGCGCCAGTGAGACCTTTCTGCGGCCCAGGCAGTGAAGAGTAGAGTGGAGTTCCTGTGGGCTGGGGAGACAGCAAGCCTTCTTGAAAGAAAGCAAATGTGAAGGCATGAGCTCTGACCTCGGTTGGATCCGTGGGTCCAGTTCATAGGGAGGACGCAGCCAGAGAAAAGAAAAGCCTGGTTTCTTATTGCCTAGGAGAAAATTCATCTCCAGGAACATTTCTCTTAGAGTGTGTGAGGTCTTCTGGGGAGGCTTTGCTTCTCCAGGGCAAAGAATTTTAATGTGGTATTTGAATGTCTGGCCAATGAAGTAATCTGAAGGGATGGAGAATAACTCTTGGGAGACAATTTGTGGGGCCGCAGGGCTCTCTAGACCTTTCAGCAATGACCCTGATTCTGCGACCATTGTCTTGGGCAGGTTCTCATCACCCCTTCAGTCTTTTTCCCTCCCAGCCCTTCCTTTTCACCTCCCAGGAGGTAGATGGGATCTTGGCAGCTGTCTACCCCCTCACCGCTGTGCACGCAGGGTAGGTGAGCCCCATGCTGAGAGCCACAGGGGGCTAGTTGGATGATGGCATTTGTTCACTGTTTGAAAATGGGCGTGGGGAGTTAGGACCCTGGCGAAAGTACCAGTGGCTAAAAGGGCGTTGGAGGTGAGCCAGGCTTTCATTTTTCCAATACATTTTGAGGATTTGCAATGTGCCAGGCAGTCCTGGGCACTGAAGATACAGCAGGGAACAAGGTGGGGCTTTTACTTTAGGGATGGAGAAGGGGAGAGATAAAAACAAGCAAGTAAACACGTGAAGGTTATTTCCGGCGTCCTAAGTGCTGTAAGGGAAGTGACGTAGGATGGCAAGATGGAGGATGAGTGGGTGAGGGCCGCTTTTAATCAGTGGTCAAAGGCACACTTTGAGGGAGTCAGTGGAACAGAGGAGGGATGAGAGAAGATGCAGACAACATCATCTTCCTGACAACAGCCAGGAAGGTGTTGTCACTGTCCAGTGTCTTGGGCCAGGAAGGTGACAGTGGAGGTGGGGGAAGCAGACCGATACGGGACATATTTTAGAGGCATCACTGAGGACGTTTGTTGACAGACTGGATGCTGTGGGTATAGGGGAGAGAGACGTCAAAGGTGAACTCAGAAAAAGTTTTGCTGAGTATATGTGTTTACTCTATGCTGTTGCAGCCAGTGATTTGTGACCTCTTATGGAAGAACACGAAGAGTACAATCAAGTAGTTTACTTCAAGAACCAGAACCAAAGGGGGGGAAAAAAGACATGCAAAATAGCCCCAGCCTAGGGCCAACAGAGTTATCACAGTTGAGTTTCAAATTGGACTCGGAGTTTCTTAGCAGGTAAGGAAAAAGAGAAATAATACACAGCTAAGATAATATTAATGATTTTTAGAGTAAAAAAAAAAATACCATTTTCTCAAAGGAAAGCTGAAATTCTCTTAGCACTAGAGTCTAAACAAATTTTTTTCACAGGATGCTTTTTTTTTTTTTTTAACCAAGATCTCTGCTTGCAGTGCGGAGTGGGATCTTAGGCATGCCTGTGGCACCTGCACCAAGAAATTGTACCTGACTTTCCTAAGAGTTGTTGCCCAAAGACCCAGGGCGTCCCATTAAAATGCAGCTGAGTGGGGGAAAGCATGACGGTAGCCTTCTAATGGTTCATGGAAGATGGAATGTTAAACTGTCCTTAGAAACCAGAGTGGAGAATCATAACAAAATAAAGAAGGGCTAAAAAGTGTCGAGACTCGGGAATGAAAATTGCGATCCTTGTATGAGTCAAAAAGTCGTGCATTTTTCTTACATTTGCTTTTAATGTTCTACATGCAGAGTTCATTTTTTTTGGATTAAAAAATTGGTATCGCCACATCAGAGACAAACTTGAAAAATACTAAAAAGAGTAGATAAAATAAAAATTAAAATCTGCCCTCATGGATAACCAGTGGTAATGTTTAATGCACTTCTTGGTCTTGTACAGATGTGCACATGCGAACACACATACACAAACCAGATATTTGTGTGATAAATCTATGTCACACTTCCTTTCTTCTTAGATGCACATTTTTCATCTTTAATATTTCCAAGTGTGCTTCTTTAACGTTTCCTTATATTGAAATATTTTTTAAGTCTGAGGTGCATCTTAAAATCACTGCTTTTGTACAGGAAATACTGTATAAAGCTAGAATATTAGGTTTTTTGTGCATATATAAATTGATCTCCTACAACTTTCATTTAACATTACATTATGAATATTGCCACATGCCCTGAAGATAAGAGTTTTCCTGGCTACATAATATTCTATCCTAAGAATGTCCCCTTATGGACTCTTTTTCTTCTCTTACTGGAGAACATAGTTTTTCAACCACACACAAGTACGAGAAGTGACTCCCATAACCTAAGGTGAAACCACATAGCAGATGAACCCTGAAACAGAGTTTCTGTGTGTCCTGGTGGCATTTGGTACAGCAGTGGCCCAGTGCCCCAGAGGCCTAGGTCCTCTCACTGCCATGGGTCCAGCTGTGACCCGAGTGTGCTGTCACTGCCTTTGGGTGCCAGCTGGCCCCTCTTTAAGACAAGAAAGCTTGCTGAGGTTCTTTCCCTTTGAAGGATGCTGATAACTAAACCTGGCTAGGGGATCTTCCCAACCCAGGTTTCCAATCCATGTCTCCTGCATTAGCAGGCAGACTCTTTACACTGAGCCACCTGGAAAGCCCTGTTTATATGCATATGTATGTGTATATATATATATTTATATGTGTGTATATAAATAATTTATGTGTATACGTATGTGTGTGTATGTCTATATATGTATGTGTGTGTGTGTGTGTGTGTGTGTATAAATTTAGCATTTTTAGTGGCTTCTAATTTCCAATCCCAGAACCTCCTTCTGGCTTCTTCAAATGAGTGCTGTTGGAGGAGGTGACAGGGAGGGAAGTTTGGAGCGCTGTCAGAGGATCCAGTCTCACCGTCCTCTTACCGGAGGAGTGACCTCTGACATGACGGCTTCCTTCTTAGGGCTCAGGTTTCTCCTCTATAGGGGCTGGAGGCTAGGCTGGTTTTTCAAGGGTCCACATTTGAGAATTCCAGACTGGGGCCTGGTCATTTCCTGGGTATCTGGCCACTTTAGATTAGAAAATCCCCAGAAAACCTCAGGCAACTGCACCAGGATTGGATCCCATTGCCCCTCACATGTCCTAGAACATTCTAGAGAAGCTTTGCCCTTTCCCTGCAGCAAATTGGACAAATACAACTTATTAGTTGTGCTAGTGGTACACTGACACATTAGCATCTTCAGTTTACAAGGCAACTTGCCGTCCGGCCTCTCGTTGAGCTTTACAAACACCCTCGGGGATGGGGGGGCACTGAGCGCATTGCATCCATTTTACAGGTCAGGGATATCAGGATAAAAGGTGAAGTGACATGTCCAAGGTTGTACAGGTAGGGTAGTAACACGTGAGATGACTAAGGGCTTCCCTGGTGGCTCAGGTGGTAAAGAATCAGCCTGCAATGCGGGAGACCCAGGTTCGATCTCTGTGTTGGGAAGATCCCCTGGAGGCAACCGACTTCAGTATTGTTGCCTGGAGAATCCCATGGACAGAAGGGCCTCGTCCATGGGGTCACAAATAGCTGGGCACATCTGAGCGACTAACACTTTCACTTCAAGTTGTGAAATGAGGTCTCTCATCCCTGAGTTTGAACAACCGTTCCAGACACACTTCTGCTCACCTAGCCAGGATAAGCTATTACAGTGAAGCCAGAGGGAGCTGGGAGTGAGGCTGGAGGGGAGGCCAGGAGGTGCTGGCTGGAGAGAAAGGAAGCGGAGCTTCTGAATAGGTGGGGACCCAGACAAAACAGTCCTACAGAGCCAGGAAGAGCTGAGGGTTTTCTCTCAGGAAGTACTGTCCCCTCCTGCCCTTTGCAGTTGTCCTTCTGCAAGACATGTGGCATGACCTTTCATGATTACACATGTGGAATGTGTCCACATCCCAGTTGAACAAAGTAGATTTGTAACAGGTTGAACAACTCCAGCTACTGGTAATGGATCAGAAACGACGTGGAAGGAGGCGTTTGTGGACTGCCACTGGGCTCCATCCTCAGCCACATCCTGCCCCACCAACTCCTGGGAATGTGGACACTGGGCAGGAGGCAGGCTGCCACTGGGCAGGAGGCAGGCTGGCTGTCATTTGCCGATGACATTCAGCTGGGAAAAGCTGAGGCTGTTTTGAATGATGGGCATGAATCCAGTGATTTGAGTGATGGGCTGACTCAACCAAGAATAAATGGCGAGTTCTATTCAGGGATCTTGCAAACATATACCTGTATAGAAAGGTGGCTGTGACTTTGTAGCATCATTTTTAGAGGGAAAAAAGGAGGCATTCAAGTTTTAATTTGTAGGTCAGAATGAATGACATGTGAAACTGTCAGGAAACATCATTAGCAGTGTGGATTCTGCTAATAGAGGTAGATGTTCCATCAGAGGGAAGCAATGATGTTAGTTTATTCCGCATGTTCACAGAAGTGGGATTGCTGAGTTAAAGATTATGAATGTGTTTATAATTCTCCGTATGTATTACCAGATTGACTTCCAGCTGGTGTGTCCCCGACCCGGTTACATGCCCACCAGCAATATGCAAAGAGTGTTCCTTTCACTGCACTCACACCAGCATTAAGTATTATCCTTTTAAAGGATAAAGTAAAAACGTGTCACATTGCAATTTGCATTTGTTTATTACCAGTAAAGGTAAATTTCATTTTTACTTTAGTGGCCATTGGTGGTTCTTTTATGAATTATGGGTTCGTGTCATTTTCTGATTTCTCTTGGGGTTTTCACCTTCTTCTTACATGATTCGCCTGAGTTTTATACCTTACAGAAACCAGCTCTTCTCTCTCACATTTGTTGTAAATATTTCAGAGGAAAATATTTTCTGCAGTTTCTCTTTTCCTCTCTCTGGATCCAGGTTCCTGAATGCCTCAGTCTCAACTTGCATGAAATGTCCCGTGAAATTCCTGGAGAGCCTTCCAGGCCATATGCTCGCAGCTCTGGTGCTCACATGTCAGAAACGATGGAGCTCATTCTCCCTGCCTTTGCCACCATATGCGCGCACCCCTAATCTGATGGGCAGATCGGCAGCTGGCGGGGAGGATGTGCCCGTGGCTGGCAGAGGGCTGCCTGGCAAATCTTGACATCCCGGAAGGAAGGAGATGGGCAACGGAGATTCCCTTTCTAAAAATGAATCCCTTTGTTCAGAAAGAAAGTCATAGATGTTGTTTTTTTATTTTTTTTTGAGATTGGGGCATTTACATGCACCTCTCAATTAAGCTAAGATTCTGTCTCTTTCCCACATGGGAGTGAGGAGCAAGATGAAAGTGTCCCTGTGCTACACCTTTGGTGACATGCAGTAGAGAGCTCAGATTCAAGTGCCAGAGTTCTGGTTCAAGTGTCACTGACCCCCGCCCGTCATGTCACTGTGGATAGGCCATCTCACCTGCCTTTCTTTCATTTCTTTGATGACTGTCCCTGGATGCCAGTGTGGTAGGTTGTGTCACTGGGCTTCAATCCTGCTTTCCCAGAGGAGGTGGAATGGCATTATCAACCCCCCGCTGCCACCCCCCTGCCTACTGCTGAGATGCCCAGAAGGGCAGGCTCAGTGGATCACTGCACGACAACCAGCTTTTTGAGCAGATTTGCCTGGTCTCCTTGTCAGGAAAATGGTAATGCTGGTCATCTTGACAATTCTGAAGTCCATGGTGACCTGGCAGAAATGGCCTCGCCCCAGCCTCCCACACACCTCTACCCAGCTTTCTAGATCAGGGTCAGCAAACAATGGCCAGTGAGCCAAATCTGGCCACCATGGGTTTTGTAAATAAAATTGCATTGGCACACAGCCATGCTTATTCATTGATGTGCTGTCTGTGGCTGCTTCATGCTCTGACAGTACAGTTGAGTAGCTGCAACAGAGAACATAATGGCCCACAAACCCCAAAGTCTTTCCTGTCGGTCCTTTATCAAAAATGGTTCTGACTCCTGCTCTAGGATGATGCTTATAAAGTCTGGTACAGGGAAAAGTGTACGTGGGTCCAGGGCAAAGCAAGAAAATCAAGGGCCAGAAGGTGAGCTTCAAAAATAGCTCAATTTATTCAATATAGAGACTGCCCTTTATACCAAGATTCTATCTGTCCTTTTTTTTCTGTTAAAATGTCTTGACTTTTACAAAATAATGATGATGGTAGACTTAGTTATTTTTTCAAATGTCCTTACTTGACCAAATAAAAAGTTGGCCATTCTGTGCAGATTCCCAAAATACTTTGAAAATTTTATCCACCTGTGAAATACTCAGATCAAGAACCACTAGCTCTCCTACCCCAGTTGACCCTTCCACATCAACCCAACTCTTTCCTTTACACTACTCATAACCATATATATATTTTTTCCGCAGTATTCTCATCCATTCATTCAGTTGGTACACTCATTCATTTATTTACTTATTAAGACATATGTTAGATAGACTTGAGGATCTCAAACTTTTGGATGATCCATTTTCATTCCTAAAAAGTACCAAGGAACCCAAAGAGCTTTTGCTTTTGTAGGTTATATCTATTGACATGGAAAATCAGTATTGAGAAATGTTAGTAATACTTACTAAGAATGCATTTAACAATAGCAACAAAAAAACTATTGCATGTTAACATAAATATTTTTTATTAAAAACAATCATTTTCCAAAATAGAAAAAATATAACAAGAAGAATGGTATTGATGCCTTTGCAAATCTCTTTGTTAGTTGTCTTAGTAGAAGACAGCTACATTCCTATATCAGCTTACCTGGGAGATACTGTGGATTTGGTTCCAGACTACTGCAATAAAGCAAATTTTGTGATGTAGCAAGTCATACATATTTTTTG